>NW_022589714.1:26751745-27251687 GCF_004348235.1 Phoca vitulina
TAAAATAAAATAAAATAAAATAAAATAAAATAAAATAAAATAAAATAAAATAAAAAAATGGCCAAGATATGGAAGCAGCCCAAGTGTCCATCAGTAAATGAATAAAGAAGTGTATATTTATACAATGGAATATTACTCAGCCATAATAAAGGATGAGATCTTGCCATCTGCAACAGCATGGATGGACCCAGAGGTTATATGCTAAGTGAAATAAATCAGACAAAGAAAGACAAATTCCATATGACTGGACTTTTATGTGGAATCTAAAAACAAAACAAATAAAACAAACAAAGCAGACTCAGACCTATAAATACAGAAAACAAATTGGTGCTTGCCAGAACACAGGGCAGTCAGTGAATGGGTAAAATGGGTGAATGGGAGTGGGAAATACAGGTTTCCAGTTATGAAATGCATAAATCATGGGAATAAAGGTATAGCATAAGGAATATAGTCAGTATATTGTAATAGTGTTGCATGGTAACAGATGGTAACTACACTTGTGGTGAGCACAGCAAAGTACAGGGTTGTTGAACCTCTATGCTGTATACCTGAAACTAAGTTAACATTATGTATCAACTATACTCATAAAAAGGCTTTATTTTAAAATTTTTAATACATCATAAATATTCATACTCAATACAACTAAATCCAAGAATAAAAACCCTACCTTATGAAACGAGTATTTTGGGAGTCAGGTATACCCTAAAGCAATTAGTTCACACGATCTTTCATTAACAACAGAATATTCTCTTGGAAATGGTTGATGTTTTAATACAAAAATCCCTTATCCACTAGTACAATAGGCACCCAAATAAAAATGATATTCAAATATACTGACAAAAAGTCTCCATAAAGAAGCCTGAAAGCAACAATTTAAAAATGACAACAGCCAAAAATCTCAACAACTCCTAAATTAGCTGACCAAAAAAACCCCAAAAAACAAAATTAAAAAAGCCCTCAGTGAATAAATACTAAATAATGGAATAATTATCAAATAATGAAAGAAAAACAAGTAACAGGAGGAAGAACAATGCTTTGCCTACCTTTCTCTCATTTCTTGTTCATTGTACATTCTTTTCCTTCCCTACCTCTGTATTCATACATGTCGTTCACTTGCTTCAAATCCTAATTCAGGACTGATGTTCAAGAAACCATCTCTAACACAATCCACTCTAGTAACTTCCTTCAGCAATACTTTCCTTCTCACCACAATGTTTTGCAACTGTTTTCTACTTACTTCTATCACTCAACTCACCTTATTACCAAAGCAGATGAAAATCCTAAAGCAAAAGTATTTTTAAAAAATTAATGTTGGCCCATATAATCAGATATCCATATTTAAAGAAGCCAAATTAATTTGAACCAAATGGAAATGCAAGTGGAAACTTTGTTCATACTATTTTCTCTTTCTCAGTAAATCTTCATAACATCTCAGATTCATTGTACAATTTGAGTAAATTATTCAAAGTTATGAAATTATATATATCTAACTAAACTACAATCATCAATTGGCCTTACACATATGACCTGATCCCAGTTAGCAGTTACCCATCTAGCAAGACCACTTCCTACTGGCCTACTAATCCATCTATCTTTAGTAATTATGTTAAAATAAAAGCCTGTATTTACAGACTTATCTCGAGTTACAATTATACTTCTACAGTTCAGGTTTCCACCACCTATAGGAGAGGCCACAGTCTTTTATCTAATGGTCCCTTGAAATGCAGTCCCCCCAACATGGAACTCCCTTCTTGCTAACTTTACCTGCCAAATGTGACATCCCCACTCAGTGACACATTCAGCAACTATTCTGTGTGTGTGTGTGTGTGTGTGTGTGTGTGTGTGTGTGTGTTAGTGAAAGAGAGAGAGAGAGAGTAACCTTTATTTCTACTCTCAAACTCTTACAACTTTGCATAAAGCCCTACCTCAGAGATGGCAGAAACTGTAATAAACGACCCACGCCCCTACACAACACAGCGAATTTTAATGTCCCACCCCCCTTTGGGGGGGGAAGGGAGGTTACACTACACACTTTTGGAGATGCCCCAAAGGTTGTCTGGCACTTTGGTACAGAACAGATTTGGTCTGATTTCTTACTGGCTTAGGATACTAAAAGGCACATAAAGTTGGTTGCTCAACCCCTCTGGGCTGGGGTGGGGCAGAAGGTAGACAGGGAGGTGGTCTGGGACAGAAGGGCAGACCATGGGTGTGGGCTCAAGTTCTGGACGACAGAGGTAGTTGATCCTGGGTGGCTGCTGGGGTGGCTGAGGGCAGCCTGAGTGCTCAGGGTGGGTAGATGCTTCTCTGGTGGCCTTCATCTGCCCAGTCCACCAGCTCACTGCTCTGAAAACATAGCTGGATCTCCCTCTGGGCCCCCTCCACAGAGTCGCTGGCATGGATGATGTTCCTGCTGATGTGGAGCTGAAGCCCCCCCTGATAGTTCCAGCAGCAGCCTCAGCTGAGTTGGTGTGTCCTACCATGGCCCTTGAGGAGCAGACCACGTTGGGGTCTTCCCAGACCATGGCCACCACGGGGCCAGAGGTCATGTAGCTGATGAGGGCTGGGTAGAAGGGCTTCCTCTGCAGGTCATGATAGTGCTCAGCAAGGGCTCTCTGTGGCGCCTGCAGCATCTTCATCCCCACCAGCTTGAAGCCCCTCCTCTCAAAGCGCTGGATCACATCCCCAACAAGCCGCCGCTGCACCCCATCTGGCTTCACCACAACCAGGGTCCGCTCCCAGGTCCAGGAGGACCCTCCCGAGCTGGGGCGTGAGAGCAGGCTCAGGCCCGGGGCCCACAGGCCACTCAGCAGCCCCGCGCGCCCCAAGAGGCCGCCCATGACCCTCAGCCCGCGGGCCACTGGCTGAGGGCAGAAAGAGCGCGGGCAACTCTTCAGTAACTATTCTTTCTGTCAGCCCCCTCCTCTGTTCTACTACAGAATCCTATGACCATCTCTACCACAGCAATTATCATACTGAATTTGTGTATTTGGAGTCTGTAAAATCTTCATAAATAAGGCTTGTGTCTTTTATTGCAGTATCTCCAGAACAACACTTGCCATGGTGACTCAATAAAAATCTGTTGAATAGTCAATGAATGCAAAGTAAATGGAATAAGTATGTATGTATATATACACACACATGCATATTTCTTTGTACTTTTAATGAGAATCAGAGTTTGACTACTATATTATTTAAATATCTGTAACTGGGGGCACCTGGGTGGCTCAGTCGTTAAGCATCTGCCTTCGGCTCAGGTCATGATCCCAGGGTCCTGGAATCGAGCCCTGCGTCGGGCTCCCTGCTCAGCGGGGAGCCTGCTTCTCCCTCTCCCTCTCCCCCTGCTTGTGTTCCCTCTCTTGCTGTGTCTCTGTCAAAATATATAAATAAAAACTTTTTTTAAAAAAATCTGTAACTGAAACTATATTTCTGGAAATTAAATAACAGTGATGATAACTGATTACTACTTCCTTTATAGTTATATTATTCTTCCAACCCATAATTTTGATTTAGAAAAATACATGTTAAGACAACAAATTTGGTTAGCTACTAAAATAACTGTTAATGTTTCATAACTTGTTAGAAATATACCTCTATCTAAAAAGAAACAAAAAAATTTATTATACTGAAAGCCACTTTTCAAAGCTTTGGCAGAACTGACCATGTATTCACCAAACATCTAACAGTTGTCAGGTCTTGTGCTAAGTCCCTGAGACCCAAAGTGGAAAAGTCAGTCCCTGCATTCAAGTAGCTCAAAATCTAGTCATAAGACACACACGCAAACAAAGATATTACAATTTGATAACAGTTCTAAAGATGGTATGTACAAAGTTCAATGAAGATAGATCACTATTGGTATTCTATTTTAATATAGCAGGAAAAAAATGGAAATTGTAATTACTGAATAAAAAAACAAGTATAAGACAATAAACTAGAAGCCCTATCTTCTGCTATGATAACCTTTAAGGGTTCTTAACCGTTTTTATACCATGGGCCACTTAGGCAAGCCCATGATGAGAAATCTAATTCATAAAATAAATAGTTTCTATTGCAAATTTCAGGTTCCATTAGAATTCTTGGTTTAATTCAGTTTCAAGTTCACTATAAATAGAATAACAGCATATTAACAAATAATCGTATAGTACTGTGCTCTGAGTTATGTGAAGAAATCTGGGGAAAACAGATGAAATTTTCTAGTCTTCTGGGTATTTATTTGTATGGAGACATACTCTTCAGTTCATTCCATAAACATTTACTGGGTGCCTACTATAAGTCAGGCACTGTTCTAGGTGCTTGGACATGCAACAAAAAACAGACAAGATACCTGCTTTTTTATAGTCTTTGTTCTAACTGTAGGATATAGATTATAAATGAACAAATAACCAATAAATATGAGGCAGTGCTAAGGGCCCCATATTATGAGAGTACTATCTGGTAGTAGCAAGTAACTGGTAGCTATACTAGGTGGCACCTCTGCATTATTAACACCATCTACTGGGGAGTGTGTGCGAGTCTGAAAAAAGTTTTAAAAGAAGAGGGAGATAACCAATCCAAACTAACACCTCTGAATAAACATTTTACAGACAGATGGCTACTTTTTACATACACAGAGGCACTGACTTAATACATTGAATTCCTAATAAAAAATAACTAAAAAATAGCATCAGAACCTTAAGTTGCACATTACAATCACCTTACTACTATTAAAAAATGTTCATGAGAGGGGCGCCTGGGTGACTCAGTTGGTTAAGCGACTGCCTTCGGCTCAGGTCATGATCCTGGAGTCCCAGGATCGAGTCCCGCATCGGGCTCCCTGCTCAGCGGGGAGTCTGCTTCTCCCTCTGACCCTCCCCCCTCTCATGCTCTCTGTATCTCATTCTCTCTCTCAAATAAATAAATAAAATCTTTAAAAAAAAAAAAAAAATGTTCATGAGAAAACAAGAATTGTACACTATAATACAAAAATTGCTAAACCTTAATACAAGATATCTAGGGACATGCTACTTTAATATTTATACTCTCGATGACAGTTACAAAAACTACTACATACAGTTTTAGGCCATTTTACTGTCAAATTCTCCTCCAATATGAAGTATAACTTTAGATAGAAAAGTATTCATAGTATTCAACAACAACAACAACTAAATAAATGTCTGCAACAAACACAAGCAAGGGAAGATGCGAGAAAGAAATAGACACTAATTAGGCAGTCAACTGACTAGGAACAGAACAACTTAATTTTTAGAAAGGAGCTGGGAGAAGCAATACATAGGTCTACGCAGTACAACAATGTTGCAGCTCCAAAGTGCTGGAGGTACTACTTGTTTCTCAGTTGCCACAAAAGTAATGGCTAAGTACCCATAATTTTTGTTCAGATGCCCAAAGCAATGTATCTCAAATAAGGTACTATGAGGACATATGCATAAAGAGAAAGAAATAAGACATCTGGTCCTTTGGAAAGCAACAGTACAGAAGAATTTCCGTTGAAACGGACTATATCATCACAACATATTTCTTGCACTGTCAGGAAATAAGCTATTCAACAGATGTGATTGTTCCAAATTGCTCCTGGGTTTTAACACCAAAATCGTTCATTGGAGCACTACAAAAAATGCCTACCATACTTCGTTCAAATTCATTCTCTGTAAACAGTATTTTAAGCCATGAATTTTCTACACTTCTTAAAAGGAGTATTTTTAATAATTGTATGTGTCACTTCATAAATAGGTATAGTAATTAAACTGAAAACAATATTTTAATAAACTAAGGGATACTAAATGACATTTCCTTGCAAAAATACGTAAGAGAAGATATAATTGAGAAGAACATGAACATTTATTTACAAATACAGACTCTAGAGGCGCCTAGATGCCTCAGTCGGTTAAGCATCTACCTCTGGCGCAGGTCATGATCTCAGAGTCCTAGGATCGAACCCCATGGAGCCCTGCATCAAGCCCCGCATCAGGCTCCCTGCTCAGTGGGGAGTCTGCTTCTCCCTCTCTCCCCCTGCTCGTGCTCTCTCTCTTGCTCACTTGCTCACTCTCTCAAATTAATAAAATCTTTTTAAAAATCACAAATACAGACTCTAACAGAACACAAGACAGACACAGTAAATTATTAAGTGTAACTTAAAATCTTCAGTCAAAATAATATATTTGCAGTAATCAATAATAAGCTAATGAAAGTATAGACTGCAATATTTTATACAGAAAGGTAAAAATTATTTATTGATTTTCTTTTGTGCTAATTTTTGAGGAAACTACTTTTATATTGCAAAATAAAAAGCCCATTTAAAATTTTTTCAAACACACAGGTTTGAAAACAAATACTTAGGACACTGATACATAGGCCATCCCAGATATACATAAAAGAAGGTGGTCAGGGAACAGGTGCACAAGACAAGCGCCTAGCACTCAAGAGTAAGCTTCCCCTTCTCTCACTTTCCTCTTCCCCTCTTAGTTTACAGCACAAACCAAGCTAAAATGCTAGCTGAACTTCTCTTTCCACTCCAAAACCATGGCCTAACTTTCTCCACAGCTCATAAACATTTAACTACTGTGACAGTAATTTTATGTATCAATTTGATTGGGCCACAGGGTGCCCAGACATTTGGTCAAACATTATCCTGGGTGTGTCTGTGAGGGTGTTTCCAGATTAGATTAACATCTGAATTGGTACACTGAGTAAAGCAGATTGCCCTCCCCAAGGTCAGTGGTCCTCATCCAATCCTTTGAAGGCCTGAATAAAACAAAAAGGCTGACAGACCCTCCTGTGAGTAAGACAGAATTTCCTCTCACCTGACTATTTTGAGCTGGGACATGGGTTTTTCCTGCCTTCAGACTCAAACTAAAACATTGGTTCTGCCTGTGTCTCCAGCCTGCCAGTCTTCCAACTGCAACTATACTATCAGCTCTACCGTTGTCTCCAGGAGACTGACCACAGATCTGGAGACTTGTCAGCTTCCAAAATCACATGAGCCATTAGATATAATAAATATCTTTTCCTCCTTCCCTCCCTCTCTCCCTCTCTTGATTCTGTTTCTCTGGAGAACCCTAATACATCTGCCTACTTAGTACACCAAATTCCTACTAAAAAAAATCAAAAAATATTTTAAAGTAATAATATGTAATGATGCCGGTGACAGAGCAAGATTGTCATAAAGCTTGATGACAGTCTAATTTAAAACCTTTTCAAACAGTCCCTTCATATAACATACATCAAAACTTTAAAGCTGTGTATAGGTTTTCACCAGGTAAATTTATTCCCTGGTGAATATATACAGAGGATATAATCAGAACTATAATCAAAGATTTATGTGCTCAGGATATTGGTTGCGATAACATTTATGACAGAGTCAAACAGACACAATGAAATGCTCAGTAACAGGGGGATGATTAAACAAATTATAACTTTCAAAGGATATGTTGTCATGCAACTAATCCAGATGATATTTTCAAAAAATTACTCTATAATCTGCAGAAATTAACATAATAAAATGCTAACTTTTAAAATGGGGGGAAAACCCCACAATGATCTAGCTAGCTATCTACACTAGAGAGAAAGGCTAAAGTGTGACAAGTCATTATTTCTGAATGGGGAAACGGCAAGTAAAATTTTCTGTATTTTTCACATTTTTTGTAATCAAAATATGTTACCTTTAAAAGAAAAGAAATATAATAGAGGTCTAAGGAATATTATCCAAAATTGTGTTTAAAGAAAATTATCAAATGATAAATATAAGATTCTATAGATAATTATCAATAAAGACAATTTAACAAACAAATCTATAAAAATTATAAGAGCTTTTTGTAATATATTATAAAAGAATCTGAACTTTTAAAAAAATATAAAACTAGCGATGTGTTATAAACTGAACTGTATCCTCCTAAGATTCATGTGTTGAAGCCCTAACAACCAATGTGACTATCTTTGGAGACATGGCATTTGAAAAGGTAATTAAGAGAGAGAGGCAAACCAAAAAGCAGACTCTTAACTACAGGGAACAAACTGATGGCTACCAGAGCGGGAGTGGGTGGGGGGATGGGTGAAATAGGAGATGGGAATGAAGGAGTGCACTTGTTGTGATGAGCACAAGGTGATGTATAAAGTGTTGAGTCACTATATTGTACACCTGAGACAAATATTACACTGTATGTTAACTGAAATTTAAATAAAAACTTTAAAAAAATAAAAATAAGGAGGTAATTAAGGTTACATAAAGTCATAAGGGTGGTACTCTAACCCAGTATGACTGGTGTCCTCATAAGAAGAGGAAGAAATATCAGAGAAGTGAACACACAGAGAAAGGGCCACATGAGAACAGAGAGAGAAGGGAGCTATCTGGAAGCCAAGCAAAGAGGCTTCAGGAGAAACCAAATCTGCCAACACCTTGATCTGAGACTTCAGGTTTCAGAACTGTGAAAAAATAAGTTCCTGTTGTTTAAGGTGCTCAGTCTGTGGTATTTTGTTATAGGAGCTCTAGCAAACTAAAGAAGACATAATAAAGCGTCACTATAAAATTTAGTTGGTAAATATTTTTTTCTATAATTTATCTTTTCTAGGAAGAAGCAAACCAAGAAATAAGCATTAAAAAACTTGATTCACGGCACAGAAGGGACAAAAAACCATATTTCCAAAATAAAATGTTACTAGCTAGTACCACTACAGAGAAATAAGGAATAGGGAGTGGGAATCTGAGTACTATGAATAGACGGAAAAACAGCTCTCGGGTTTCTAGTGATAAATGGTCTGCCTAAAAATGCTCAATGACAGAATCTGCATAACACAATACAAAACATCCAAAATTGTTTTGTTTTCAATATCTCCTAGTCCTGAAAATAACATTATATATGTATGTATGTTATCTCTACACATATTACATTCCTACAGAAATAAAACTCAGAACACAATTTCAGTCCTATAATGACACCTGGCAGTATAACTACAAAGTATTACTCAACATCTTACATTGCTGGTTCAATCTTACCCTTCGAATTACACTTTCTCAATCTTCTGTTTAGCATCTATTAGATTAATACATGAGTTTCTTTTTACCTGAATGAAATTGTAGACACATTTATTTTTTAGAATTTTCAACTACATTTCAGAGGTATATTTTAAAAATAGACCAAGAGACCTTTAGTTTCCAAACCAAATTAAAATTTCAGTTACTGCTCTGATTTTTCAAAATTACCTTGTCTGGATCCATCTTTCCTCTGATAAATTCCTGCTTCCAGAACTGCAATGCCTGTTCCAATGTTAAACCAATGCCCTTCAGGAAGAGGCCATACTGCATCCGGCCTCCATGACGAAGATGGTGATTTTCCCGCAAGGCTTTATGTAACTGACGCATGCAAGGTGGGAAGGATTTGGTAGAAAGCTACAAGAGAAAAGAGTTTTTTGTTATGTGGAAGATTTACCAGGTCGCTCACATTATCTGTTGCAAATCCAATCTAATATGCAAGTTGTAAATTCAGTCTTACTAGAATACAAACAAAATCTATAAGGAGGCATTACCTACTACAACTACAAATTGTTCTCTTAATATGTTTATACTGATTACACGTTGAGATGATACTATTTTGGATATACTGGGTTGAATAAAATATATTACTAAAATGTATTTCACCTATTTATTTTTAAATTTTAATTAAACTTTTTCTTTTGATTTAACTATAGATTCACATGCAGTTGTAAGAAAATAATACAAAGGGATATCATGCACCCAGGTTCCCCCAGAGGTAATACCTTGTAAAAATATTATCACAACCAAGAAACTGACATTGATACAATCCACTAGTCTTAGAGCACCTTACCCCCCACTATTCTCTAACACCTGGCAACCACTAATCTGTTCTTCATCTCTATAATTTTGTCAGTTCAAGAGTGTTAGTATAAATTGAATTGTAATGTTTTTTTGTTTTGTTTTTTTTTTTAAAGATTTTATTTATTTATTTGTAGAGAGATAGAGAGCACAAGCAGGGGGAGTGGCAGGCAGAGGGAGAGGGAGAAGCAGGCTCCCCGCTGAGCAGGGAGCCCGATGTGGGACTCGATCCCAGGACCCTGGGATCATGACCTGAGTCGAAGGCAGTCACTTAACCGACTGAGCCACCCAGGCGCCCTAGTATATAATGTTTTAAGATTGGCTTTTTTACTCAGCATAATTCCCACAAAATTCATCTAAGTGGTTGCAGGTATCAATCATTCATTCCTTTTTTATTGCTGAATAATATTCCATGGTAGGGATGTACCACAATTTGCTTAGCTATTCACTTGTTAAAGGAGCTGGGTAGGGGCGCCTGGGTGGTCAGTCATTAAGCGTCTGCCTTCGGCTCAGGTCATGATCCCAGGGTCCCGGGATCGAGCCCCGCATCGGGCTCCTTGCTCAGTGGGAAGCCTGCTTCTCCCTCTGCCACTCCTCTGCTTGTGTTCCCTCTCTTGCTGTCAAATAAATAAATAAAATCTTTAAAAAAAAAAAGGAGCTGGGTTGCTTTGAGCTCGGGGCTATTCCAAATAAATGAATGTACAGGTTTTTGTGTGAATATGAAATTTTCATTTCCATGGGATAAATGTGCAAAAATACAATTGCTGAATCACAGATGAACTTTTAGAATAATCTAAATACAAAGTAGAACACAAAAATAAATGGTTCTCAAAAGGTGAGTTCAAATAAATGTGTTAAAGAAATCAATAGTAAAAAGAAAAACTTTTTCATTTACGGTTTCAGCTGCATTCTCCTCACTTCCTCAGTATCTTTCTCCCAAGACTTAAATTCTCACCCCCTCAAGTATCCCTTGGCAAGTTCAGCTTTGCCAAAGCAGGAACAGGGCTCATTTTGCTTGCCTTTGCTGCCCCCTGTAGAGGACATCCAGTTTCTTTAACCTCTCATATAACAACTTCGAAATTCTTCCATCTCCAACCTAGCCCAGCAGTCAGGCCTCTATCCTGCCTTGCCAGGACTACTGTTTTCATGCCTTCCTTCTTGTTCCTTCATACTATTACGGTGAATTATTTTTCTTAAACTTTGTTCCAATCCAAAAACACCAATGAAATTTAATATCCTTAGTAGGAACATGCAAGTTTCTGTCAATGTCTGTAACTAACTACTTTTCAACTATATGTAACAGAACAAACAGGTATTGGGTGGTTTGGGAAATAAGAAGATGAATAACATGTAATTTTCCCCTTTAAGTCACTTAAGTGAAATAAAAGGAAACAGTCCCTACTATACAAGTTAACTCACATAAATTAGTTATAATGGGAGCTTTAACAAAGGCATAAATCAAGTGCCATGGAAGCACTGTGACAGGGAGGGGTAAAAAAGCCCAGTATGCTATTATACCAATATGAACCCTTTGCTCCAGCCAACTGGATTATTCCATGATCACACAGTCATGCTTTATACCTTCTCACTTTTGCCACTCCATCGACCCTGCCTGGGATACAACCCCTCCTATTCCCCATGCCATCTAGTCAAAGCCAAGCCATTTGTCAAGACCCAGTTCAACTTCAGCTTCTTTTGGCACAATTCCTTGAATACTTTTTACTCATTCAATCACTAAATATCTACTGAACACTACTCTGTGTACAGCTTTGGGAAACTAGCAGTGAACAAAGAACTTACATTCTAATGGGAGAAGATATACAATGAACACAGACATAAATAAAGGTAACGTCTAATTCCAAAAGCTCCGGAAATAAATAAGAGTTATGGGATTAAGGATAAATAGGAGAGGAATACTTTAATTTAGGTAGCCAGCAAAGCCTCTCTGAGGTGTTGGCATTGCACGAAGATGTATCTTTTAAGGAGGATCCTAGTCAAATGAGATCCAGGAATACTGTTCCGGGTAAAGGAAACAAAAGCAAAGCCCTTGCGAGACAATGAACATGGTGTGCTCAAGAGACAGCAAGAAGGTCCAAGTGGCTGGAATATGTGAGCAGACCAGAACAGAGAAGAAGTTAGAATGATGAGTGCACATGGCATTATAGGCCCTAGTTGTGAGTTTGGGTTTTAGTCTAGATGTGATGGAAACTCAATAGAGGGTATGGATCAGAAGACTGACATGATCTGATAAACAAAGAGAACTCTGGCTGTTGTATAGTGAACAGACTATATATAGAGAAGCAAGGAAGATACTCAAAAGAGACTTTAGAAGAAGTCGAAATAATGGAAATGGAAAACATAGGGTCTAGGGTTGGCAACAACGGGATAGAAAAATAGTTGTGGATACTGAGCCGACAAAGGAATTATAAGACCAGGGTAGGGATGAATTACCAACATGGATACTGCAGAGGCCAGGAACAGTAACAGAGTAGTGCTAGTGCAGGAGACCATGCCAGTGTGCTAGAGTCACCAGTGGATGAAGGCAGGAGGTGGGGGCACCGGCAACAAGGATAACTATCAGGTGGTATAATGGGATTACAGGGCTTTAAAGGAGCTGGAGCTCTGCCAAAGGAATGCAGAGAAATGATTTGGAAATGGTAATATGGACCAAGGAAGACATTCATCTCATACCAAATTAAGATGGGGGAGGGACGGGGGAAGGGGGACAGCCTCTACTTGAGAGGGCCACAAGAGAAACAGTGTAACTGAGGGAGCCAGATTTCAGTTAGAAGAAAAATCTTAAAAAAAAAAAAAATTTTTTTTTTGAAGAAACTGAGGATATCAAGGGATATGCTAATGAATGAGGCACTACACTTAGGAAGAGGTCAGATAAAGATGTATCTTTATCAATTTAGCACAGGGTCTCACACAGAGACCTACAGATAGGATCATCATAGCAACTTAAGATAATTTATCATTACATTGCTTATTTATTATTTACTATGTTGTCTACCTCCCTCAAGTAAGGTCCATGAAGGTAGAGGAATTTTCTGTTTTATTCACCTCTGTATCCACAGCACAGTGGCTGGTACATAATTGATGGGTTCAATATATATTCAGTAAATGAATTAATGATTATATTTCTATGTCTTCCCACAGTATCCACTGAAGTTATAGTTGCTTATGAATGGGAAAACATCTTGATAGAATTAGGAACAGAATTAACTTCTAACCATTCATATAATATAAACACAAATCATATGGCAGGGAGAAAGTATTAGAGATAATAACTGTTTGAGAAAAGTAAAGGATGGGGCATCCTCAAGAACAAATTCAATTCAACTATACAAAGTGGGCAATCCTATTGTTATTTCTAAGCATATTAACTGCAAGTACTTGATTATAATTTTTCCAAACAGGAAGACAACCTATTCATTCTGGTCTCTAAAAACTCCTGGTCTCTCCCTACTCACCTTATTCTTGTTTCTAAGCATTAAAATGTCAGTGTATTTTTAATTTATTGTAAATAATTTGGTAACTGTCTAAACAAAGATTATTTATGGCTGGTGTAGTTTCCCTTTTTGGGACAGAGCAGAAATTCTACAATGCATTAAAGAGAAACTCTATAAATTATAGTAAAGTATGCTACTCTTTCCTTCTACTACAGAACAACAAAACGAAGTTGAAATGAGCTGTCCATTAATCTAGTGGCAACACAAGCAAAGAGCCTATACTTAGTGTCATGAAATAAACTATAATCTCCCAAAGTTCATATGCTGAAGTCTTAACCCCCAAGACCTCAGAATGTGACTGTAGTTGGAGGTGGGGTCTTTAAAGGGGTAATTAAAGTTAAATGAGGTCATAGGGGTGGGGCCCTAGTCCAATGTGACTGGTGTCCTAGGAAGAGGAAGAGACACCAGGGATGCACGAGCATACTGGAAAGACCACGGGAGAACACAGAAGATGGCCATCTAAAAGCCAAGGAAAGAGGCCTCAGATGTGCCAACACCTTCATGTCAGAATACTAGCCTCCAGACCTGTGTGAAAATAAATTTCTGCTTTCGAAGGCATCAGTCTGTAGTATTTTGTTATGGCAGTCCTAGCAAATTGATACACATAGTATTTTCCATTTCTCCTTTTCTCAATGTGTAAGGTAGGTAGGTAGGTAGGTGGGTAGGTACATAGGTGGGCATTCATTCATTCATTCACTCACTCATTCAATCAATTTATTAAAGTTTATATATTTAAGTAATCTCTGCACCCAATGTGGGGCTTAAACTCATGACCCTGAGATCAAGAGTCACATGCTCTTCCAACTGAGCCAGCCAGGTGCCCCTCAATGTATAAAGTATTTAAATATAAACACACAAACACTATTTAGCTATCATCAATTAAAATAATTCCCCTTTGAAATAACTGATTAAATTCTGTTTATCAGGGGCACCTGTGTGGCTCGGTCAGTTAAGCATCTGACTCTTGGTTTCAGCTCAGGTCATGATCTCAGGGTCGTGAGATCAAGCCCCCCAATCAGCTCTACACTGGGCTTGGAGAGCCTGCTTCAGATTTTCTCTCTGCCTCTCCCTCTGCCCCTCCCATGCTTCCCCCCCTTAAAAAAAAAAAAATCTGTTTATCAGAATACAAATAATTTTCTGATTAAGTTTGGTTTTCCTATGACTAAAAAAATAAATAAATATGTATAGCACATAGGATCTCCTTTAAAAATGGTTAGCAAGCAATGAAATGACAATCTCTCCCATCTTCTCACCCCAAAATAATCTCTGAAGAAAAATCTGTGCTTCCTCATTGACAAAGGTCTAAGTTTTATTAAAAGGATGCAATGCTTACCGAATCAATCTGGTCTAAAGAAATCTTCCCAGCATTCTTCTGTGTGCTGTAATCTTGACCAGTGTAAGAATGACTAAAATAAAAAGAAGAAAATATTAAAATAGGATTTGTACAATATATTTTAATCACTTCAAAGGAAATTTATTCTGATACAGATTAAAATCACAGTAAGACATTTTACATATAAATCTTAGCAGAAACATAGCCAAGTGTTTTAGAGGTATTTAATAGAATATATTTAAATAACTTACCCAAAAATAATACAAAAATATAGTGACTGTCTGGATCTCCTGATTCCCAGCATAACATTCCATTTCTTAGAAGCATAATGCAAATTGTTGTTAAAGTTCAAATCTCTACTACTGATCCCTTATTAACAGCATGGCAGCACAGCAAAAAATAAACTGGAGCTTAAATGAGGAACCATCACTTATTAGCATAGGTCCTTCAGCAAGTTCTGCAGACTCTCTATATCCCAAGTTCCTTATCTGTCAAATGGAGACAATAATACCTGTTTTGCAGTGTTGACAGGAAGTCTAAACTGAAATAATTTCTTTTTCTTTTTTAAGATTATTTGGGAGAGAGCAAGCACATGTGCGCACAGGGGAGGGGCAGAAGGAGAAAGTGAATCTCAAGCACAGAGCCCAACTCAGGGCTGGATCTCATGACCCTGAGATCATGATCTGAGCCAAAATCAAGAGTCCAACGTTTAACCAAGTGTGCCACCCAGGCACCCCTGAACTAATTTCTGTTCAATGACCTGACATGTGGTAATCACTGTTTATTTAAACAAGTAATATCTGAATAGCACTTTACAAGGGTAAAGTCCTTATCTATATCCTCTAATTACATCCTCATGACAACCCTGAGAGAGTGTTTTTATTTTACATTTGACAAATGAGGAAATGGGGGCTCAGAGGAGTTAGAAACTTGTTAGATCAGAAAGCAAGTCAGCAGCGCAGTAGGAACTCAAACTTTTAATTCTCCCTTCCCTGTTGCTTCACTATACCATGCCATCCTCTTCCCTCAATACATTTCCTGCATTATTTACAAATTAGGAAATACAAGGTGGTATATACTATCCAAAGCCATCTACCATTGTAAATTATCAGTTCCTTGACACAATGCCCAACTCCATCAACCCTGATTCAGATGCAGACATTCAGGTATGACATAACGAAAAACAGCTGCTAGATTACATAGAAAACCACAATCAAACCAAGGTTTATGCAGATCCACAACTAAAGGAAAATTCTGGAGTAAAGCATCATTACCATCATAAAGAATTCCAGACTCTCTGCTTAATACCTGCTCAGTACAGATTCTTGCTGAACAATACACACACTCAAGATGCTCTTTAGAAAGGCTACAGTTCTTGCAATCAGTCCATCTGCTGATTAAACAATGGGTATGAATTATGAAGCAAAACTAGAGTATATCTTGGGATGCTGCAGCCACTGGTTAGGAGATTGTTCAAAATGTAGATTTTTCCCTCCCAAGAGTCCTCCCTCCATGGGCTAAGAATGGCCCGAGAATTACTCTGAGAACATGATGAACAGAACGCCAAAGAGTAGTACAGAATGATCCTACGCCCCAAAACACATCTTCTTGCCTTTGCTTTTCTCCCTTCACATACTTCTGACATATTTCTCACAATTAATGTATCACTGGATTCCATCCATTCTGTTTATCATAGTAGCAGCATGGCATACAAAACTCATGCTAAATTAAGCCAACAGTTGTCATTTAGTGTAAGTATTTTGCATTTTAATATAGAGTCTAACCAGAGACTTGTTTCAGCGGAATCCCTAGAACAAAGACATCTTACAGTAGAGCAAAGAGGCAGCATGAGACAATGAAAATAGCAGTAGGCTAGAATCTAAAGATCCGTTCTTGTTTTTGTTTTTGAATCACTGGTTTGCAAACTGAGGCAAGTCATTTACCTGTCCTGATTTGCACCAGCCTCATTTGTAAACTGGAATTAATGATGCCATCCCTGCCTAACTGACAGAAATGCTGGAGAAATGAAACGATACATTCAAAGTGCTAAAGAAAATCAGTAAATCATATCCCAGTCCACAGAGCAACTGTAGTCTTGGCCAGGAAGTACAAAAAAGACAGGATGGGAAACGAGGCAGCAGGATCCTGCGGAGGAGCCATCACCGCTGTGAAGGACTAGGCCACTCTGCTGACCCAGCTTCTCGGGCTACAGATTGATCACAATCATCTAAAGGTATTGTTTAGATCAAAAAGGTTAACAAATACAAATGTCCTCTATAAATAGTAACAGGATGTACAAACATGAGTATAGTTATTGAGTACACAGAGCCAAATGATATACTATACCACAGGAAAGGTTTTCTCGGTCCAGATTATTGCAGGACACTAAGTACAAAGAGAAGACATTTAAGAGGACACATACACTTGCCTGAATGGCACTATAAAATGCCCGTCCCTCAATACTTTGATGGGCTATGCAAAAGAGCTAAATTCCAAGGGGGGGGGGGGGGGGGGAGTTAAAGAGAATGGTAGCGATGATTAATGCAAAGGCCTACTGTAGGATATAAATAACTACAGACAGAATATAAGGAAACTGTATATAGACAATCATACTTCTAAAAATATTATTAATAGAGAGATGGCCACCAGCCAACCCAGTAAGGGCAAGCATGAAACCCATGGGAGGAAAAATGATGCAAATGAAGATGTTAAGCATCAGAATTAGGACTGAGATTTCTCCTCTGCTCATTCATGACCAGAAGGGGCAACCTATGTCTCGGTTAGGGAGTTGGTACATCACAGCTATTTAATACATGTTTGAACTAGGAGTGGATAGATGAAACTGAGGTGGCAGGAATTCTCAGATACAATACAAAGAAGGCAAATCACGAGAAGCATTGTATTCAACACCATGTAAGCAATAAAGAATTATGAAAAGATTTTAGGCAAGAATTTACGTAAGTATTTACACTTGAGAAAGCAAGCAGTGTGGAGAATGACTAAAAAGGGTAGGGACTAGGCAAGAGCAAGTCAGTCGGAAGAATATTGCAATATTACAGGCAAGAAAGGGTGAGAGGCTGAAGTAAAGGAGTGGCAACAGGTGGAGAAAGGAAGGCAAAGAAAGAAGAAAAAGAAACAAATAATGCCACCATAACAAATAAAAATCCTTAAGAACAATTCACATTAGCCCATGAAACTGGATCTTTGGCTTTTACTTGAAGTGTCAAGGGACATTACTAAATGAGACTCCTCTAAGAGGTCCCCAGGAAAGGTGAGGCACCTTTCTACCACATTCAATGCTCATGTCAGCTTTATATCATCCTACTTCCAAATGAATGCAGCTGGTACACGAATGAACAAAAATATAAATAATGAACTGTCAAAATATATTCTTATTTTCATGATTTAAAAAAATAGATCAATTTTATGAACACTTTTCAATCACTGTATTGGGGAAACACAGGAATAGTAATTTTTAACAACAAAAACAATTTCCAATTGGTTTGAGGTACTTGCATGCATGCGCGCGCACACACACATGCAGCAGAAAATTTTCTATTTTAAATAATCACGGCTTTATTGTGAGAAACACTCACTGTCACTTATGTACAATTTTCAACAAAGGGGATTAAGTAGGCATGAAAGCTTTCCTGTTTCTAAGCTTTCATAAAAGAATAAATTAAGATGTACCACAAACACCTTTTTTTCAATACAGCCAACCAAAACATTTTAATGGGCCACAAAATTCAAATTATGTCACTAATAACTATTTTGTGAAATATAAAGAAGAACTTCTGATCAGAGAATCTTGAAAAATCAAGATTTGACTTAATTCTTGGTGGTAAGGGAGTAGGAATTGCAGTGATTTCCCTGCATCTTCCATGTATAATTTATCTTTTATTTGCTACATTATCAAATCAAAGACACTAAGGGTGAAATGTTACAGTTTTCTCAAGTTACCAAAAAGCCAGTAGTGAAAACAATAAAGATGTGATTCAATGAGTATTCAATTACGTTAGAACACTATCTGAACACATTCAGTTGTATAAGGATATAGTGCACTTCTCCTGAAATGCAACAATTACTACACTATACTTGCAAAATAAACTTCACTACCCAGCAGAACCACGTGAATGGATAAAACCCAATGACAAAGTTTAGTTTTTATCAGACTCTCTGTAACAGACTTCTTCCACATCCCAGTCGTTGTCCTCATCGAATTCTAATTACCAAAAACGAAACAAAAACTCAAAACAAACAAACAAACAAAAAAAACCCCAAAACTTTTAAGAGTCCCTTTAGCCACTCAATCATTTATTAAGGATTTCTGTGACCAAGGAAGAGTCAAAAAGTAGTAAAGGATCGGGTGCCTGGGTGGCTCAGTTGGTTGGGCGACTGCCTTCGGCTCAGGTCATGATCCTGGAGTTCCGGGATCGAGTCCCACATCAGGCTCCCTGCTCAGCAGGGAGTCTGCTTCTCGCTCTGACCCTCCTCCCTCTCACGGTCTCTGTCTCTCATTGTCTCTCTCGCCAATAAATAAAATCTTAAAAAAAAAAAAAAAAAAAAAAAAAGTAGTAAAGGATCCAGAGATGATCTAGAAAGTACAGTGTGATGAGTGCCACAACACGCTCAAAACAGACGTTCCTGAAGCCTGCAGAAAACAGGTCTCTTGTAAAAGAAGGGTAGGAAGAGAAATAAACAGTGTGCAGCAGTAAAGCTTCTTGAGCAATGAAATGGCACTGACAGAGTTCTGTGCGTTGGAAACACAGACCTGAGCAACCAGGAGGGAAGGCTGAGATGAGAGGAAGACAATCGTGAGAATGAGAGATTGCAGAATAAGTGGAAGAGCAGGAGATTATAGTCAGAAAATAATTTGAGGGGCACCTAGGTGGCTCAGTCGGTTAAGCATCTGCCTTCGGCTCAGGTCATGATTCCAGAGTCCTGGGATCGAGTCCCACATCGGGCTCCTTGCTCAGCACGGAGCCTGCCTCTCCCTCTGCCTGCCACTCCCCCTGCTTGTGCTGCTCGCTCTCGTGCTCTCTCTAACAAATAAATAAATAAAATCTTTAAAAAAAATAGTAATTTGAGTTTGGAGGCTTAGAAGTAGGATGTCATGACCACAGAAAAGGCAAAGTCCTAGTCGTTTTAGTATTTTTATCATTTGCATGCAGTTTAACATTTTATATGCATTAAACCATCCTTAAATTTTGACCAAGTTCATAGATGTATGTGATGTGAATTTATTAAGGTTCTTGGAGGGGTTTAAAAGCAAGCATGTGATAAGGAGGTGGCATTTTGGACTAAAAAGAAAGTCTATTTTTCTCAGGATCTGGAGGGTGAGTCGATGGGCAAGCAGAAAGAGATAAGTAAAGCCAAGGAAATTTCTAAAACACAGTTTATAGATGAGGAAGTTGGGTCATGTGGTAGAAAAAGACAAGCAGAGGCAAAGCAGGAAATAAAAGCTGAAATTGGGTAGGTAGGTCCTATAATGTAGGTCTCTGAACAAAAACCATTACAATTAAAAGCAAACTTTAAATCTTATCTCTTTCTAATAACATAGTGCTAAATCACCGTTGTAATGAAAATTTGAGGCTTTGTCAAGTTTAAACCTTTAAAAACCTAAACACTCGCAAATTAGTGTTTTTCTAAGAAAAGAGAATTTTACAATTGTGTATAACAATCCCCTTACTTACACAAAAGTGATTGTCCTTATTTCTTTGTTTGGTTTGAGGTGATGGTGTTTTCTCATCTCTATAATAAGAGAACTAATGGTACACAAAATATACAAAAGCATCTTCTTACTGTATCATTTGTTCAATAAATTTACATGCAACTTTTTAAAGATTTTATTTATTTATTTAAGAGAGGGAGAGAGAGAGAGAGAGAGAGAGAGAGGAGGGAGGGACACAGGAGAGGGACAAGCAGACTCCACGCTGAGCATAAGCCTGATGTGAGGCTCAGTGCCATGACCCTTAGATCATGACCTGAGCTCAAATCAAGAGTCAAATGCTTAACCAACTGAGCCACCCAGGCACCCCACATGCAACTTAATTAAAACTCAGTCACATTTGAGGAACTTTTCCCCCCCATATTACCTTGCTCATTAAACAGTAAGAGGTAAGCACAGTTAGTTTTCCAATACAGAGAAAAATCAGAGTAAATAGAAAATTATAAAGGTAAGTTTCAAATAAATTAAAACCTGAAAAGTTGAAAAGTAAGCCTTTCAAAATATCCATAATACATATTTATACAACCAAATTTAAAATGGTCCTATTTTAAATCAAATTCAATCAATCCAATGGTGGGGGGTGTGGTGGAGGGATAACTGAGACAGGAAGGTATAATTAATCACATCAACACAGAACTGGGGTTTTCCCAAAACACTACTACACAACATCTAATTTACAGAATAAAAATACAGTGGATAGGGACGCCTGGGTGGCTCAGTTGGTTAAGCGACTGCCTTCGGCTCAGGTCATGATCCTGGAGTCCCGGGATCGAGTCCCGCATCAGGCTCCCTGCTCGGCAGGGAGTCTGCTTCTCCCTCTGACCCTCCTCCCTCTCATGCTCTCTGTCTCTCATTCTCTCTCTCTCAAATAAATTAAAAAAAAAAAAAAATACAGTGGATATACATATAGATAAATCTGAAACAGATACATCTGCATACATCTGATCTGTGAATCACAACTGAAAGGCAGAAACAACAGAAATTTAAGTCCTGTTCAATGCACCACAAATATCAATATGAGCACTTAGATACTCAACAGGGAACTGTTTTTGAGTGCTGAAACTGAGAGCTGAAAACAAAAAGAAGAAATTACATGAAAGTGGATTTGTGAGTCTCACTACAAGATTAGCTGGTTAAGAAAGAAAAAAAAAACAGTCTTTTCATGCTGTGGTGTTGATCGTTAGGAGAAGACGGATCATCACACCTTGGCTCCAAAAGTGGTATTCACGAGCTCCACTACTGAGACATAAATGCCACAGGGGATAACCGACAAAATGAGAGGTCAAAAGTCAGCTTCTCCTGGGGGATCACTTCTCCAGTCATTTTCTCCTTTTCTGACCAGGGATGAAAACTTGAGGGCGTAAACAAGGAGTCACAGAATAGTTACAACGCTTTAGGAATTAGCTCCAGCTCCTCTGCATTTGCATACATTTTCCAGGTCCAATTTGTCCAAGCCAAACATGCAGGCAGAACAGAATAATAAGGGAGGAAGCAGAGTAGAGTGATGAAGACCACAGGTTTCAGAATCCACTAGTCATGGGCTTGCATACACTCACTATCTGTGTGACTTGGTAAACACCTTTTATTCTCTTTGTTTCCTCACTGGTAAACAGAGATCATAAAAGGGATCACAAAAGTACCTTTTTTAAAAGGGCTTTTGTGAGGATCAAATGAGATATCTTTAAACGAGTTTATCACAACATTTTTCACTCAAATTGTTATCATTATTGTCACGATCATCCAGGCCTAAATTTATTATATTTAAACATTTTGGTTATTGGTTTTTCTCTATTCTTAACATTCACCAGTTTCTTCTCTTGAATATTGGAAGAAAATACACTTCTTTCCTACCTTCTTTATACTATCATATAAAATATTTAATCTTGAAGTAGGAGAATTTATTTTATTTTTTAAAGATTTTATTTATTTGACAGAGAGAGACACAGCGAGAGAGGGAACACAAGCAGGGGGAGCGGGAGAGGGAGAAGCAGGCTTCCCGCCGAGCAGGGAGCCCGATGCGGGCCTCGATCCCAGGACCCTGGGATCATGACCTGAGCCGAAGGCAGACGCTTAACGACTGAGCCACCCAGGCGCCCAAAGTAGGAGAATTTAGATGTCCCTGAATAACCTCATGATCTGGAAAGTTTTGTCTACATTTACACTCTTAGAAAGTTTTCAAAGTGTAAAAATTCAACCTTGAACAATGGAGATTTCAATGGAATCCAATCTTGTAGAGCTACACTGTCCAATATAGTAGCCATTTGCCAAATGTAACTACTAAGCACTTGAAATGTAGCTTAGTCTGAATTAAGAGGTTAAATAAACGTAAAGTATGCATGGGTTTCAAAGACTTAGTATGAAAAAATAATATAAAACATTTCATTAAAAACTTTTCATATTGGGGCGCCTGGGTGGCTCAGTTGGTTAAGCGACTGCCTTCAGCTTAGGTCATGATCCTGGAGTCCCAGGATCGAGTCCCGCATCGGGCTCCCTGCTCAGCAGGGAGTCTGCTTCTCCCTCTGACCCTCCCCCCTCTCATATGCTCTCTATCATTCTCTCTTTCTCAATAAATAAATAAAAATCTTAAAAAAAAAAAAAACTTTTCATATTAATTACATGTTGAAATGGTATTTTGGATATGAGTTAAGTAAGATATTATTAAAATTAATTTCACTTAGGTATTTTAAAATTTGGGAGTGCCTAGGTGGTTCAGCTGCTTAAGCATCCAACTCTTGATTTCAGCTCAGGTCATGATCTCAGGGTCTTGAGATCGAGCCCTGTGTCAGGCTCCACACTGGGCCTGGAGCCTGCTTAAGATTCTCCCTCTCTCCCTCTCTCTCTGCTCTCCCTAATAAATACATAAATACATACATATATACATAAAATCACATCTGAAGCTTACATTTGGTTCATGTGGCCCTCATGTTTTTACTGGATAGTACTGTGACACAGTGAGGAGGAGGGCATAACAACATGAGGCAATCAAATGATTCTCTTGGGGACTAGGCATACCTGTATAATAAGCAACTGACTTACCGTGACTTCAAGTTAAGATTGGTCTCTGCTCGTCATAAGCAGAATATAAACTGCAATTGGGCCCACTAACAGAAGCGCCTCAAGTCTATTGCAAATGTTTGTTTTCACATTTCACTTAGGAATCAGGTTTTTAAACTTCAGCCACAGTTTGCCACCTATAATATTAGGAAGGCAATCTTGAATTCTGATTAGTTTGGAGGTAACCTGAAACGTTACCTTGGGGAAGAATAACAACAACAACAAAAAGCTGTGACACATTTCTATTTGGGAGTTTTGGGGGCTGCCTGCCCACTTCCACACCTAATTATAATTGTGCATTCTCCTCTCATTTGTAGAAGCCACGCATGATAGGTGGGACAGGAATATGGATGACGGCAGAACCCTGGGCCAGACTGGAGAGAACTCCTCTCCCGTCCTCAAGGAATGTCTCTCTGCCCTCCTTCCCCAACAACAGACGAAGACTCCGAGGGTCAGAAAACAACAGCATCTCCCTCTCCCACTCCCCCTGCTTGTGTTCCCTCTCTCGCTTTGTCTCTCTCTGTCAAATAAATAAAATCTTTAAAAAATAAAATAAATTTTCCTACTTCAAGATTTCCTTTCTTTGTCAAGCAGTTCCCAGTACTCTTGAACCCAAAGAGGTTAACACTATTTACTTCCTTCTGTCTGGCAGCCTATAGTTTATCCTATCTTAAAAACTGGTATAAAATAAAAAAGCAGTGAAGAATGCATCACAAGTAATCAAAACTGATCTCTGCATCAAGGAAACATATTTATTTGAACCATTAAGAAGCTAATACATCTTTCAAAATGAACTATAATCTCCTACATCATTCTATAAAAGCATACCAAGTTCCAATACAACCTTTTCACATAAAGCCAGGTGTGATCATGGCAAAAATGGAAAAACAATTTCAGGGAAGAGGAAACAAAGGTTCTGTGTATCACCCATATATCCACTTTTGCAATCACAATTTTACCCACTTTGGACGTTGAAAAAAAATAGTCTGCCCACATAAGCTAGGCTATTCAGACATTTAGAAAGCACAGTCCCTGTAGTTTGAATTTGCTGGGTGGGGAAGATATCAAGGAAGATGAAGTTACAATCTATCATTTCCTGCTATGAAGGCGATCAAAGGAAAATTCACTCAACAGCTGTCACCACTGAAATTGAAATGAGTTTCGTTTTACAAGCTAAATCCCTAGTAAATGGTATCCAACTTGTATTAGCCCAGGTGATTTTCCCTGCAGTTATTCCAAATGAGAACACAATCAATAAAATTCTGTATAAATTGAATGTAAATTATTGTTCCACAGGCATGAAGTTTACTCAATTTTACATTTAAAAAACTCCCCAAAAAACTACCAGCAGACAATACACAGTGTAATGATCTATATTTCTCTACAACTGAGAGAATCTCTGATTCCAAGAGACTCACATATCCAATAAAAATCAGAATCATACGGGTTCCTAAAATGGGTAAGAACTATACACAACACAACTTCTACTTTAATTTAGGTTGGCTTCGTCCTTCCCTATTTTCCTATTTATTCCAATTTCTAAGCTGCAATAATCCAATTAACTGCAAAACAGCTGAAAGCTGCATCTCATTTCTCTATCAAAAATATCTCTACCTTACAAAAGTCAAAAGTCATTATACCCTAAAGACTATACCCTTAAAATGAGTGCATTTCACTGTATATAAATTACACCTCAATAAAACTGATTTAAAAAGTAAAACACATACAGCCTTATAAGATACAAACTATAGCCCCATATAGGTATTTTCAATATACACATTTTTTAAGCAGGGGTGAGGGACAGAGGGAGAAGGGGAGAGAGGGAGAGAATCTCAAGCAGACTCCACACTGAGCACGGAGCCCAATGTGGGGCTCGATCTCACAACCCTGAGATCATGACCTGAGCCAAAATCAAGTCAGAGGCTTAACCTACTGAGCCACTCAGGCGCCCCTCAATATACACATCTAAAGCCCCCAACGATATCTCTATTTTCATAAGTAAATTTTTTATATTCCTTTACATTCTTAGTGTATATTCTGGTAGTATAATGACCCCCTAAAGAGAAGCTGTTCTGATTTGGTGTTGACCTAGAATAGTCAAATGATCACAATAAAGAAAGGTTGCCTGAGAGAGTGGTAATGAAAAACTGAGGGATGGGAGGACCATGGAATAAAGTTCCAATGTCCAGCAGAATTAACACATTAAATAAATACATTAAATTAATACATTAAATGAGAAGGTGGATATCTTCTCATTCCCTCACAAATAATTTACAGAGTGTAGAATGCTTCTGAGGTTGGCTGTCACAAGTTTATGGCATTCTAGGGTTACCTCTCACATCTGTTTCTTTTTTTTTTTTAAGATTTTATTTATTTATTTGAGAGAGAGAATGAGAGACAGAGAGCACGAGAGGGAAGAGGATCAGAGGGAGAAGCAGACCCCCCGCTGAGCAGGGAGCCCGATGTGGGACTCGATCCCGGGACTCCAGGATCATGACCTGAGCTGAAGGCAGTCGCTTAACCAACTAAGCCACCCAGGCGCCCCTCATATCTGTTTCCTAATAACAGTCGAGAACCAGGGACACAAGGCTTGGGGGGTTCTGGGAGGAACTGGAGAAAGATGAGATGAAGGGGACAGCTAATGAAGACTTAAACTAAAAGTCACAGTCCAGAAGTCACATGCTTTCCCTATACCCTTCCTTGGTTTTGAACAGCCATTTATACTGGTTCATAAAGTTTAAAGCTTTCGTTTCATAGATAAAAATAGAAAGGTACGTAATAGTTTTGGTTTCATTTTGTTTCATTTTTTAAATACACATTTTCAAAATCTGAATTTATTGGGGAGAAAAAAGGGGTTCCTCTTCTGAGGTCACGTTGAGGAACAGAAAGTACTCTCAGTCCTCCATGATTAGTTCCTGATTTCATGAGAGTCCCAAATCCCCAAAGGACAAAACCAGCCCTGAATTTCTGCAAAGGAAGAGTCTTTACCAGAATTCTTCCTTGGAAATGAGAGAAAAGCCACCAGCTTTTTGTCTCAACTACTATCTCATTCAGTCTCAACATTTAGTAGTGTTAAAAATAAGACAACAGGCCCAAAATGGAGTCACTTACACTAAGCCGCACAACAGGAAACTAAGACTTAATTACAGTTTCAGCTCTCCCAGATATGGAATCTTAAACCAGTCAGTCAGGAATCACCTAATCAGCACTAGTTAGGTAATCTGCCTGATAGACGCCTGCCATGCCCTAAAGGAAAGTGACCTTGCAATAATCAAGCCTCGTTTTATCTAGTATAATTTCCTTGTTCCTACTCCCTTTTGCATATAGAGGTCTTTCATTCTGTACAGCTTCTCGAAGCTCGTTTCTATCTGTTGGATTGGATGCTGCCCAATTCACGAATCACTGAAAAAAGCCAGTGAGTTCTTTAAAATTTATTCAGTTGAATTTTTTTTAACAGTAGCTTTAAAAAACTAAATGAGAGGTAAAATTTTAAAACCTGAAAGTGTTTTCTCCCATTGATTCACTCATTCAAGTGTTTACTGAGGTCTTCTTTTGCCCGCCATTGTTCTAAGTGATGGAAAGATAACAGAAAACAAGGTAGACAAATTTCTTGCTCTCATGGAGCTTTATGCTGCAGACAAATAAACATTAAACAAACAAATAAAAATGATCATTTCAGCTAGTGATGTTTCTGTGAAGAAAAAAGACTAAGGCAATATCATAAAGCACTGGGGGGAGGGGCTTTAAATCAGGTGGTTAGGAGCAGACCTCTAGAAGATCTGAGAAGACATGCTCTTACACTCATTTGATGGATGTCCTCAGAAGCCTCCTTTAGACTGTATGTATGCAGTATGTCACAGACCAAGGTAGCTCAATTAAAATGGAGCACTGGGTGTTATACGCAAACAATGAATCATGGAACACTACATCAAAAACTAATGATGTAATGTATGGTGATTAACATAATAAAATTTTTAAAAAAGCTTTTTTTTATTCACTTTGTATTATCTTCTATGGAACTACTTCCTAAATAGTAGTTATAAAACAACTGAGAGGGCATTAAACCTCTAGTGAGTCTCAGCAGTCTGTCTTTCCTCACCCCAGTTTATCAAATTTTGTTTTGTAAATAAAACGGGATGGACCAGCACTGGTACAGAATACTTCCATCATTACAGAAAGTACGGCACTAAACAAATTACTTTTCAGCTGCTAATATATTACAGTTGCTACCACAATGCTTTCTTGGTCTTTTTAAGAAAGTTATTTCACATAGCATCATCATCGTTTTGTACTTTGTTAGCACTTTATGCTAACACAGTGTAAAATAACTAATTTTCTTTATTACTTAACTGGAGGACAATGTTTTAAAGAAACCCACTAAGTGAAGAACAGGAAACTTAATAAATGCAGATAATAAAACTACTTGAAAAGCATAAGTAATCAAAATTTTGCTTTCCAGGAAGACTACCAGCATTCACAATTCAGAAATCCCTAAGGAACTATGGAGTCAGATGGTTAACAGAAACCTAAAACCTCTAGTTATAGATAAGCTGCAAGAATACTCTGCAAGGCTTACTTCCATGACACTATGTACTCCCACAGAATCCGTTACTCTACTATGCTAACAATCATTATGATTTATTGTAATTATTTTAGTTAAAATTCTTTAACCGTTTTCTGATCAACATTAAGCCCTATAAGAATAGAAGTAAATATGTATCCTTAGAACCTAGCACTATGTCTTGCACCGAGAAGTTCCCTTAAAACATGTCAGATACAGGCTTCTATTCAGTTTTTCTTTAGTGTTTAAAATAAGATGGAGTTATAAAATCAAATTAAAGAAACAGTCCAGATGTGTACATAAAATGAAAAGTTATACTACTTTTTAAAGAACAAACTACGCTGATTTAAATGTTTTGCTGTCAACTGTGATCTTTAAAATAAATCCGTGATTTTGGAATTTGGAAAAAAAAAAAAAAAAAAAACAAGCTCTGAGAATGCTAAAAGGTTTATGACCGTGTATTTACCAAATAGCTCTCACACCAAAGTACCTCCATGAGTCGCAGCCACTATGCACAATCTCATTACAAAGTCTACTCTTCACAAAGGGGACATATTTGCTTGCCAGGCTACAAAGCCAGCCAGTCAAAGAGACAGGAAATATATCATTAAAAAGAAAATCAGTAACTAATTTGTGTTTCTGTAAATATATTTTTATTTCATATATATTTATGTTTCTGTAAATCATTTGTTAACCCTTTTTTCCACTTTAAAACATGTTAAGCTAGCAAAGTGAATTAACCTATCTAAAAATCCCGAGGGAAATTTAGTATTCTATATAAATTAAGAGTGGTGGTTTACTTGTAAAACCGATGAAAACTGAGCAAAAGCTGTTTTCAACCCCCCCCCACCTCCGCAAAAGAACTCCCTCACTGTAATAGGCAGATCAGTGCCTTCCAAAGACGTTCTCACTCTAATCCCTGGAACCTATGAATATGTTTACATGGCAAAAGAGACTATGCAGATGTAATTAAGGTTAAAGACCTTGAGATGGGGAGACTATCCTGGATATCTATGTGGGCCAATCTAATCACATGAGGTTTGGCTTTTCTCAGGATGGAAGCAGAAAGATACAGCAGCAGCAGAAGTAGAGAGGTTTGAAGCCTAAGAAGGACTTAATGTGTGGTTGTTGGCTCTGTGACAGAACCCACATGCAAGGACCAGAAAGAGACCTCCAGGGGCTTCTGGAAAACCTAAGGAATGTGGGCAGCCTCTAGGAGCCAACACAGGACCCGGACTGACAGCCAGCAAGGAAACAAGGACCTCAGTCCCACAGTCTAAGGAACTCAATTTATCCAACACTATGAATAAGCTTGGAAGCAAATTCTTCCCCAGAATCTCCAGTAAGGACCATAGATAGCCCTGCTGACATCTTGATTTTATCTCGATGAGACCCATGTCAGATTTCTAACCTATAGAACTGTATGATAAAAAACGAGTGTTGCTTTAATCTACTAAATTTGTGGTAATTTGATATGCCTACAACAGAAGGTTCTAATCTAGATGCATTAATAAAATTTTAAAATTCTTCAAATGTTTCTTGAATTCTGTCTTTTTCAAGTCAACTGGTTCCACTCTGCCACTTTCTTGCCTGGGCAACATGACATCCTTAGACTAATGAGTTCTCTTGTTTCTTCAAAACTATTCACAACTGCTCTTTGTTCTTATCTCCGTCGGCTAGAAAACATCTATGTTAAATTCCTTCATCATGAAGTCAATATGACATTTCTTCTCCCAATTTACTTCATCTGGCCATACAGAAACTGCTAACATTCTTTAGTTTTTCTTCACAGGTTTATTCAACCAAAAAACAAACACACATCCATAAATACCCAATAAAATGGGAATGGTTAAGTAAAAATAGACATATCTTCAACTGAGCATTATACAGCCACTTGAAATCAGAACCATGGAAATAAATTTTGTACTTAGTTATGACATATTAAGAGAAAAAGAATTTTTTTTAAAGTTTAACCACTTTATTTATAATTACATTAGAGAGATTGCAACAAAAGCCTAGCAGTGGTTTTATTAGTAAGGCAGGGTTCATTTCTCCTATTCTGCCAAATTTTAGTGTGCCTAAAAGTTTTATCAGAAACCATTTAAATGGCATTAAATTTGCAACATGATCCACATACAGATTTCCACCCCTCACAAATAACGATTTCCCATCTCTGTTTACTTTCCTTGGTTAAGCTGCAGCAATTCTTCCGGTACGGCTTTGGGTGGAGGCGTGTGTGTAGGGAGATATGTGCCTATAAAATGGTCTTCTTGCCTTGTCAGAATATAAACTTTTTAACGGACCACATCTATTAGTTCCTTTGTATAGAATCAGAGTGTCCTTTTATAGTGCCCTTAACACAACAGGCTGATTTTCACAAATGCTTTTTGAACATTTCTAAGAAGGCATGAACATTTTCCATACAGAGTAGATTTCTTTTTTTTTTTTTTTTTAAAGATTTTATTTATTTATTTGACAGAGAGACACACAGCGAGAGAGGGAACACAAGCAGGGGGAAGGTCAGAGGGAGAAGCAGGCTTCCCGCTGAGCAGGGAGCCCAATGCGGGGCTCGATCCCAGGACTCTGGGACCATGACCTGAGCCGAAGGCAGACGCTTAACGACTGAGCCACCCAGGCGCCCCCATACAGAGTAGATTTCTAAGAAGGCATGAACATTCTCCACAGAGAGGTGGAAAAGAATAATTCAAAGACAATAAATAATGGAAAAGAAAATATTTTCTAATTTATTGGTATCTTACAAGGCACCTAGAACACCTTCACAACAATCACTGTACTATAAAAGCTTGTGTTGCCGCATGTAGGAAAGGAAATAAATAGTTCAAAGTAGCGCTAGAGGCTGGAACAGGTGATGAGAACGAGCTGACAAACAGGGCGCCTGGGTGGCTCAGTTGGTTAAGCGACTGCCTTCGGCTCAGGTCATGATCCTGGAGTCCCTGGATCGAGTCCCGCATCGGGCTCCCTGCTCGGCAGGGAGTCTGCTTCTCCCTCTGACCCTCCCCCCTCTCATGTGCTCTCTCTCTCATTCTCTCTCTCTCAAATAAATAAAAAATCTTAAAAAAAAAAAAAAAAAAAAAAAGAGCTGACAAACAACTAAAGCATGTGGACCACATTAATGAGGCTTTCATTTCAGCCCTGAATTGGTAGAAGTCCCTATGCACTAAAACTTTTTCTAGCACATGCCCACACAATTTTCTGATTTCAGAATGAGAATTCAAAAAGAAACACAGAAAACTGCACCACTATGGATATTGGGAAAAGTCTCTTACAGAGACTGCATTTGATATAAAATCTGTGGCAGCAAGAACTTTAGAGAAGTAAATAGAAACGGGTACATATTAACCAAATGTACTGCATTAGGAAACAAATTTACCAAAGGAGTCTGTAATAATACCAAATGAAGGAAAATGCTTTCATTATTTTAAATGATTTTAAAATAAAGGTTAATAGAAACATCTGTTTACAAATTCAGGCTGCATTACCAGTTAATCCATGTGATGCAGTCCAAGTATTTACTATAGGCAGTACTTTGCTTTGCTAGGTTATTTTATCCTTCGATTTCTATTTCATTGTTGGGTTGAAACATGCTAACAAAATTAGGAGAATGCATAATAAATACATGTTTTTAAAATTAGTTATTCTTTAACTGAGGATAAAACATTAAATAAGAGCAACTATTAAAGTGATCTATTATACTCTGGCCCCATTCATTTCACGTCTTGAGGAAGGAGGAAGATATATACACTGTGGGGAAAGGCGTTGGTTTTAAGGGAAAAAAAAATTTTTTGATCACACAACTAAAGTTATCACATGTGAGCTGCAAGTTTTCCTCTCTAGTCTCACCTGTTTATACTTACATATTTTTAAGTGACATAATAAAAATAATCTTAAACATATGCCCTTGATAGTCTAACACCATTTTATAAATATTATCCCATGGGTACTAAAATTAGGGTAGCAAAGATATTTATTTACAATAAACTTCTACAATTACAGAAATATAGCCCAAGACCTTTATATCTGTCCAAATTTAAAAATCAGTACACTATACAATTCACCCTAGAAAATGACGTGATGGAGGAGGATGACAGTAAAGACTCAATGAGGTATGACCCATTAGATGACACATCTAATGACAGGTGCTTTGAGGAAAGTAGATATGATGATTTACACAAATTCGCTCTGACATTTGGAAATTTAACTTTTTTTGTAAGTAAGCAAGTTTAGTTCTTCCAATAGAGGAGTTCTTGGTATCACTTTTGAAAAAATTGTAAAGTCTTATGAAATAACTCATTCATTTCTTTTGAGGGAAGAAAAATACAGACCCTGAAAAAGAAAAAACCTAAAAATCAGGTTTTCTTAACATGAACCTCTTGAGCCTCCATCACCAAACTTTAAAATAGGGATAATGAGGGGCACATGGCTGGCTCAGTTGGTAGAGCATGTGACTCATGATCTCAGGGTTGTGAACTCAAGCCCCATATTGGGCATAGGGCTTACTTAAAAATAAAATCTTTAAAAAAAAAAATAGGGATAATAATAATAAAGGACCATCTATCATGGGATGGTCTCATGGGATGGGATGGTCTGAGTAAGAACTATAAAAACCCAGGTTGGAAAGTACATTGTAAACTCTAGTCAGTGTGATTTCTTGGTTCCATCTCCTCCTACACCTCTTCTAAAAATCTGCCACTTCTATTATTTCCTCTTAGTCCCATTGACCCCATTTTCCCCTTAACCTGTATATGTTCACCTTTCCAATCTGAAGGAAAAAATACAACACTTTCTTCAACTATGAAACTCATACATATCATCCTCTTTCTTTCCCTGCTCTTTCAAGACTAGCCTACACTCCCTGTATTTCCACAGCTTAATTTCTCATCTCTTAATTGCTCATCAGTACCATTACAATGTTGTGGTTAAGCCACCACTGGCTCCCACATGCCTAATCCAACTGACATTATGTAGTTCTAACCTGACTTTTCTGTGGCATTTGATGGTGTTTACCATTCCTGTTTGAAATCTTTCCCTTAGCATCTTTGATCCCATTATCCTTTGTTGTGTTCCTGTTTCATTCAAGATTCCTCCCCGCTTTTTACTGGTTTCTCTTTTATCTCCTACCTTCATTACTGCCCCTCACAAGTTACTTAAACATTGATGTTCTATGTATGAGTTTTATTCAGGGCCATGTCCCCTTGTCACTCTATACTCTCTCCCTACGTGGCCCTGATTTTAGCCACCACCTAAACAGTGATGATTAGCAAATGTCTCTCTCTGGTATAAACCTCACTCTTAAACTGTGGCCTGTATTCATCTATTTACGAAACATTCCCCCAATATGTTCCACAGGCACCACAAGTTTAAAATGTCTGAAACTACTGAACCTGGAATCTCCACAACCATATTCATTCCCTAATCCCCTAGTCTTCCTTTATACTCCTTCTTCATTAGTGACATCATCATCCCCCAAGTGAGAGTAAAGTTCAGTCCAATGTGAGTACCCACTGGGAGCCACTATACTGGAATATGGAATCCGAAACAACTAAGTCATGACCCCACTGCTTAAGGAAATAATTTCACGAGAAACACAGTTCAAATAATAAAATCATGTATTTTGTGTTTAATTCTATTAGAAAGGTTTATAAATTTTGTACCATGTTTAAGTGCCTCTCAAATGAAGTCAAAACTATAAATCCCTTGAGAAGAGAAACTGGGTCTTATTTTTTTATTCCAAGCACATAATTGGCACTCAGTTACTGATGAATAGATGGACACCACAAATGATAAAAAAAAATAAGCTTGTATTTCCATAAGACATTGAAGCAAAGTGTTTCTCTGTGCTTAATTTAACTTTTAACTAGAGAACTAAGAAAATCTGGACACATCACTTCTACATCCTCAGAATAATATATACCGTTAAGCAATATCCTAGCTTAGTAGGATGGCAAAGTGTTACACTAATTCTCTTCTGAGTGTCTAAGTCCTGTAAAAATGATTTGAGACTCTCTTTGTGTTGCTACTTTAATTTTTACAGGTATTTGTATCATCTCCCAAATTAGTTTTATTGACAAATTTAATTAAAATACTGTTCATCATTCCTCTTTGATCATTAGAGGCACCAAACAAAATGAGACCTAGTAATGATCTCAGTCCCAACCACCTAATGTCTATCTCCTCTAGGTAACATCTAAGCTATACGGGTCATGCAAACCAATGATGATTACTTTCTCATAACAAGATTATCATTAGAACCTTTCAAATCAAATAGCACTCTTTCCTATTTTGAACTAAGCAAAAGGAAGGTAAAAAGAAAAACATTACATTTAGACACCCAAAAAAGACAATTCAATATGCTTGAAACACATATCACAAGGTTACTTTGTACAACAGAAAGTGTCAAACTATGCACATCAGCTGCCACCCTCCATACAGATGTCTCCGACATGGTAATAAAATGAGAAGCCATTTCATTTAATAAGAATAAAAAAGCAACATCAGTTGGTGCATATTACATGTAGCATCTAGACCTAGTTGCCTAGCAACCAGTCCTGAGTGAACTCCACAGAGAATGAAAGCCCTAAACGAATGTACAGTTTGTGCAAATTTCAAGGACTTGAAGAGAAGTGTCAGTAGTTAATCTAAATTCTAGCTGACAATTACCATACTGAGGTGGAGGAAGGAGAACCCATCATTTTTCACAGAATCAAGCATTAACTAGAGGTGAAATTCAGCCATTTAGGTTTATATCTTCTGAATCAGGTTCTATACAAAAAAAATTGTGGTAATAGGACTTATAAATTACAAAAACATCATGCAGAAAAAAACAACAAAGTATCACTGTTGTAACACCACTCATTCATTCAAAAAAACACATAATGAATAGCTATCATGTGCCAGATACTGTCCCAGCACTGGAAATACAAATATGAAAGTCACTTTACAAGTTCGTAAGCAGCCCATACTATAATGGAGTCATCAGAAAATAAACAAAGGATGACCACATTATGTGTTGTGTAATACACAAGTAGCCATGGGGGTATTGTGGAAACACATATAAAAACATCAGATTCAGACTCAGGGGAAGTGGGCCCACTGCAAACTAAACAGTCAGGGAAAACTTACCAGATGAGGTAACACGGGCTAAGTCGAAAAGGATAAGCGAAAGTTAGGTAAGTTACAGAAATGGAGGAAGGGGAGAACATTCTAGGCAGAAGAAAAAATATTTTCAAGGGCACAGAGGTCAACAACAGCAAGTTGTATTAGAAGAACTTCAAGGCATTTTGTTGTACTAGAAGTTAGGGGACCAGTACTAAAAGAAGAGTCCAAAGAGACAGGGCAACACTTTCCAGAAGGACTTCATATGTCAGGCTAACAAGTTCAGACTTCATCTGGAATGAAACTAGGGAGACGGAGAATGATTTTAAGCCAAGGAATAATATAATCACTCTGGCAATAATGTGAAATATTTTAGAGAGTGCAAAGAAGGCAACAAGGAGAATACATAAGAAGTTACAACAATAAGAGAGATCCTCAGGAGACAAAATCAGCAGGAGAGGGGGGCTGGGGAAGTGACTTACGCATAACTCAGTAACAGTGCTCTAGGAAACTTAAAAACCATATACAGTATTTATGCTACTCAACCCAATGAAATGCTAGTCTGGACCATCCTTAACAACAAAACAATGATTCAGAGGTTAAAAAGTGTCTGGGAAGGAAAAGTTACTACAGAGAAGAGTAAGAGAGGCAGAAAAGAGACAGGACAGAGGGAAGGGAGGAGGAAAAATATGATCAATTTTCCAGTCCTGACAAATAAGCAACTGAGATTCCAAACAAATAAAAATTGAGGGGCGCGTGGGTGGCTCAGTCAGTTAACTGTCTGACTTCGGCTCAGGTCATGATCTCAGGTCCTGGGATCGAGCCCTACATCAGGCTCCCTGCTCTGCGGGGAGCCTGCTTCTCCCTCTCCCGCTCCTCCTCCTTATGCTCTCTCTCCCTCTCTCTAATAAATAAATAAAATCTTAAAAAAAAAAAAAACAGTTGAGAAAAATCTTGTAAAGGTATACTTTGTGCTATTTGATACAAGGACAGGATCCTAGTCTCCTTTCATTCTCAATGAATTTTGTCTGAGCTCTGTGCAAAGGTAAATCCCAAAGACATTAACATATACATTTATGCATAACAGAAATATGTCAAATATGACAAGAGTTTAATTCACCAATACGTACTACTTGGATTTACTAAAAGTATTTCATTTTTTCTTTTACTTCTTAAGCTTTACTTTTGATTTGAACATTTTGCCTTTTGTCCGTTAGAAGAATCCAAAGGGAAATAGGAGTAAAAGCTTGAAGGAGAAGTAGGCTGTGAAGATACATAGAGATCAGGATGGAATAAATCAGGGTGATTCAGGGTTGCTGACTGGATTCAGGAAGGAAGGAAGGAAGGAAGGAAGGAAGGAAGGAAGAAAGGGAGGGTGGGTTGAAGGAGGCACATACAAACAGGTGAGAGAAATGAGCTAAATCACTAATCGATAGATTATTGGCATTAAAATCAAGAACAAAACTCTCTCAAAATAGGTTAATCAAAGAGAATTAGCAATTTTGGTAACCAGTGCAAGCAACAGGAATCTGGCCCTCAAACTTACTTTATAATTCATGACATACCCTATTTCTACCCAATGGAAGGGAAGCATGTGCTGTCAATATGGGAATTCAACAGAATCTACAGCCATTTAATAAAAATTTTGTCCCTCTCCACCTCTAAAAAAAAAAAAAAAAAAAAAAAATTTTCCCCCCTAATTTTTGGTTCTTTGGAAAACTCAAAAAAAAAAAAAAAAAAAAAAAAATTTGTCCCTCTATATTTAGGTCTCTTGGACATACTCAAAAAAATAAAAAAAAAAAAGAAACCATAGAGGAAAACACTACTGGTATTTGCCTACATAAAACCTGAAAATGTAGGTACGTTGGATAATGTAACATAATCAAAGACTTTCAGGAAAAGAACTGTAATAACAAATACAACTCAGAATTACTATCCTTTACATCTAAAATATATAATGTCAAATGAAATCAGGAGATACTATCAATAAATGAATATACAAATAGTTAATCCCACTCCAAAATGAAAATGAATAAAATGTTTTAAAATCATTCTTAATAATAATCAATGAAATGTACTTGATCACAATGGTATCTCCATGATTAACTATTAAATTAGCAACGGTTTTAGCTGTCCTATATCTTGTTAAGGGTACAGTAACAATCTTGTGGGCAATCTTGTATAATCTAAAAATATAAATAGAATAAGGTTTTTGAAAAAGAAATACATATACTTAAATCTTTAAAATGGCTCATATGCTTTGACAAAGTAATTGCACTTCTGAAAACCTATGCTAAGAAAATGATCAAAAATACATATAAAGATTAACATGTGGCATTTTTTATACTCGTGAAATGGAAATGGTGTAAATGCCCCCAAAAGGAGATGAATACACTACAGTACAGCCATATGAGAAAATACCACATAGTCACTAAAAATGTTTTTCAAGAGATGCTAATAGCAGAAAAAAAAGTCTTACAACGTTTATTCTAAAATGAAAAAAACCAGCAATTTTTATAAAAGTGCAATTTCAACACTAGGTTTTAAAATAGCATTGAAGGAAAAAATACTACTTCTGAACAGTAATGATGGGTTTTTTCCTTTCCCTCCCTTTCCTGTACTTTCAAAGTTTTCTTTAAAAATAATGAGAATATATTATTTTTTTAATTAGAAAACAAATCCCACCTAAGTCATCTACCCCAGTAACATGTGGGAGGTCTCAAAGATATGCTCTGCATTTAAATTGATAGCTCATTCCTTTGAGATCTTTCTGTAGTCACCTCTGTTCATTTTAATATAAATTTACCAACTAGTTTTACACATTTTCATTGAATTAAAAAAGCCTCCAACAGTATCCTAAAGTCAAGGGTAGCAACTATATTAAGAACTTCAACTTACATCACAGAATTAAAGCAAAGGAAAAAACTGTTAAGTTTTTAGTAACTGAAGGGATTTTAATCACTTTAATATACTTTACCCACTTTAATGCACTTAGAACCATAACAAGGGTGTGCCTTCATATTACCTGAGGTGGTTAAGTAGAGGCTGAAGTCTCTCGTCGGACTGCACAGCAGGCAAGGACCTGGCTGTTAACTAAAAGCAGAGAATAGGGTTAGTAAAAACAGCAAACACCAAATACTGAATGTATCTGAACACTAAATGTAAAATGGGGACACAGGAGCAGAAAGAGAGGGAGTACTTAAAATGTAAGTACATTTTTTTTCTTTTTTAAATTAAAGAATTATACAGAAAGCAGACATGTTATATGAGTAAAGCTAACCATATGGCCCTAAGTTTTGCAGGGTATGCCACTGAGTTTAGAAGTAAAGAAAAAGGAGGTAAAGCAAAGAATAAGAGACTATCCTGAGAATATCTTTTCATGAGTTCATGAGAAAACCTAGTCATAAAAGTACATTTAAAGTACATTTTAGTCATAAAAATATTATCTTTCTAAATAAAAATGGAAAAACTTCTAAATTTATAGCAACCAACCTTGTAGCACTGAATCCTGGGATGAAGAAACTGGGGAGAGAGACTTTCATTTATAGCTAAGTCACTGTGAACTTGGTTACATGCAGAATTGGTTACACACACACACACACACACACACACACAAAACCATGCATTCCCTTCATTTTGACATTACTATAAGAAACCAAAAATATCTTTTAAACATACAAAATCAACTCAAAGTATTTAATATTGACATATGACCCCAAACTGATCTAGAAAAGAGAATGATAAGATTCAAAGCCTTATTCTTAAATATTGTATACCTCAGGTTGACAGTGTATCATGAAAATGTGAGCCTTTGCTATACTTTACTGCAATATTAATGACATCTCTATGTATCTCTTTTCTCTCTGTACTTAAGATAAAGCCCTCTTATGCTATAATAATTTAACCTCCCCAAATTAAAAAACATTCATCCAAAGCAATCAGATAGCTTGAAGTAACCTTAATAAAACACCAAAACAAAAATAAAAGATTTCTTCTGCATTCAATTATGGCAAAATAGTTCTTGAAATCTACCCATAAATTATTTGACAATTCGCCAAAGAGAACCTTCTTTAAGGCAAACAACAAACTGAAAAATATCCTTTGGTTTTATATAGGGTATCCTTTCTAATTATTTCATCCATTAATTAAAATGTTCTGGAAACAAAAAAGACATTTAATTCATAACACCTAATTTTCAGTATTATGCAAGTAAAATAAAACTATCACTTTTAAAACCTCTAATATATACTATATTTGTAGGAAAAAATGTTGACCAAAATGCCATATATGAAGTCATTTTAATTAAATCATATCTAATTAATAATAATGGAGAGGCATCCCCACTTCGGGGCAAAAGTTAACACAAGGCAACAGTTATCAGCTAATTTAAAATAAAATGAGACAATTAGTCTGCTGCAATTTTAGCACACAGCCAAAAGACTCTCAGTATCTCTAAGAAATGTTAAATCTAGTACTTCATGACATATAAAATGCTATCAAGGTTTTATAAACAAAACACGTTAATACTTTAATACACCCTATATCTGCTAATGTGGTCTAAAAAGAAAATTTATCTAGATATTTCAAAAGTCAATTTTTTGAAAACAGATGGAGCAGACAGACTGGGCTTTTTCAGTTACTTCTGTCAATCTATATAGCATGCTTTCTAATCAAACTGTCTTTTTCTAAATGAAAGCAAACAAACAAAAACACCTCAGTAACAGTAATATATTTCTAAATGTCTGTTCATTCCATAGAGATTTCTCAACTCAATTCTATCTTTTTTTTTTAAAGATTTATTTATTTGAGAGAGAGAGCACGTGAGCGAGCAAGGGGGAGAGGGGCAGAGGGAAAGGGAGGGGGAAGCAGACTCCCTGCTGAGCACGGAGCCCAATGGGGGCTCCATCTCACAACCCTGAGATCATGACCTGAGCTGAAACCAAGAGTGGGTGCTCAACTGACTGAGCCACCCAGGTGCCCCAACTCAACCCCATCTTAATCTTAGCCTTCATTTCTTTTTTCTTCAACTATTAATACAGCTCCACTCACTGCTGTTTCTGCCTCCACTCTTGCCTCTTCCCTAATTTATTCTCCACACCAAGGCCAGAGTGAAATTTTCAAAATGAAAGTTAACCATTCCCCTAATCAAAATTATTTAATAATTCCCTTAGGCTCTCAGGCTGACGTTATTACACGTGTTCTTTCATTAGCCTTTCTCCTAAAATATCCTTTTGGGCCACATCGCGGGAGCATAGGATGAGTAGGACTGATTACAGGCACACTGCGGAGATACTTCAAGTTCAGTTCCATACTACCATAACTAAGGAAATACCACAAAACACGTCAAACAAATTAGTTGGTTTCCCAGTTCACATAAAAGTTATGTTTACACTATATTGTAGCCTATTAGGTATGCAATGGCATTATGTCTAAAAAAAATGTACATACTTAATTTAAAAATACTTTACTGCTAAAAAATACTAACCATCTTCTGAGCTTTCAGCAAGTCATAATCTTTTTGGTAGAGGGTCTTGCCTCAATGTTGATGGCGGCTGCCTGATCCAGGGTGGTATTAGGTGGCTGTGGCAATTTCTTGTAACAAAAGAAAAATATGCCACATCAATTAACTATTCCTTTCAGAAACGATTTCTCTGTAGTATGCGATGCTTTTTGAAAAAAATGTACCCACAGTAGAAGTTCTTTCAAAACTGGAGTCAGTCCTCTCAAACCCTGCCACTCCTTCCTCAACTAAGTTTATGTCATGTTCTAAATCCTTTGTTGTCATTTCAATAATCTTCCCACCATCTTTACCAGGAGTACATTCCATCTCAGGAAATTGCTTTCTGTGCTCGTCCCTAAGAAGCAACTCCCCACTTGTTCAAGTTGAATCATGAGATCACAGCAACTCAGGCTCATCTTCAGGTTCCACTTCTAATTCTAGTTCTCTTGCTGTTTCCACCACATCTGCACTTCCTCCGCAAAGTCTTGAACGTTCCCTTAAAGTCCTCCATGCAGGCTGGAATCGACTTCTCCCAAACTCCTATTAATGTTGATATCTTGACCTCTTCCCATGAATTACAAATGTTCTTAATGGCATCCAAAATGGTGAATCCTGTCCAGAGGGTTTTTAATTTACTCTCCCAGATCCATCAGAGGAATCACTATGTATGGCAGCTAAAATCTTACAAAACATATTTCTTAAATAAGACTTGAAAGTTTGAAGTTACTCTTTGATCCATGGACTGTAGAAGAGATATTGTATTAGCAGGAATGAAAACATTAATCTTGTACATCTCCACCAGAGCTCTTGGGTGAGTGGGAGCATTGTCAATGAGCAGCGATATTTTGAAAGGAATCTTTTTTTTCTGAGCAGGAGGTCTCAACAGTGGGCTTAAAATATTCAGTAAACCCTGCTATATACACATGTGCTATCATCCAGGCTTTGTTGTTCCATTTATAGTACACAGGGAGAGTAGACGTAGCATAATCCTGAAGGGCCCTAGGATTTTCAAAATGATAAGAGACCACTGGCTTCAACTTAGAGCCACCAGGTGCATTAGCCCCTAACAAGAGAGTCAGCCTGTCCATGGAAGCTTTGAAGCCTGGCACTGACTTCTCCTCTCTAGCTATGAAAGTCTTACATGGCATCTTCTTCAAATATAAGGCTGTGTCATCCACCCTGAAAATCTGCTGTTTAGTGAGCACCTTCAGGAATTCTCTCAGCTAGAGCTTCTGGGTAAATGGCCGCAGCTTCTACATCAGCACCTGCTGCTTCGCCTTGTACTTTTACGTTACACAGGCAGCATCTTTCCTTCAACCTCATGAACCCTCCTCTGCTAGCTTCAAACTTTTCTTCTGCAGCTTCCTCACCTCTCTCAGCCTTCAGAGAACTGAGGAGTTAGAGCTTTGCTCTGGATTAGTTTTGGCTTAAGGGAATGTTATTGCTGATTTGATCTTCTATCTAAATCATGAAAACTTTCTCCATACAGTGTTAAGGCTTTCTTATCATTCATGTGCTCACTGGAGTAGGACTTGTAATGTCCTTCAAGAACTTTTCCTTTGCCTTCACAACTTGGCCGTTTGGCACAAGAGGCCTAGCTTTAGGCCCATCTCGGATTTTAACACGCCCCCCTCACAAAGCTGCATCATTTCTTTAAAGTGAGAGACAAGTGAGTCTTCCTTTCATCTAAGCACTTAGAGACCATTGTAGAATTATTAATTGGCCTCATTTTAATATTGTTGTGTCTTGGGGAACAGGGAGGTCCAAGAGGAGAGAGACGCGGGGGAATGGCTGGTTGGTGAAACAGTGAGAACACAGAAAACATTTATCAATGAAGTCTAGGTCTTCTTTGGGCACAGTTTGTGGTGCCCCAAAACAATCACAATAGTAACGTCAAATATCACGGATCACAGATCACCATAACAAATATAGTAATAGTGAAAACGTTTGAAATATTATAAGAATTACCAAAGGTGACAGAGACACAAAGTGAGCTCATGTTACTGGAAAAATGGCACCGACAGACTGGCTTTGATGCAGGGTTCCCACAGACCTTCAACTTGTTAAAAAAAAAAAAAAAAAAAAAAACCCACAATATCTGCGAAGCACAATGAAACAAGATACGCCTGTGTCCAGCTTCTGCCAACTCCACAAGACATAAGAGAAGCATATCAGGTAGAAATTTGCCATAGCTCCAGTTTCTGGAACACATACGCTCAATGATTTGACTCCCGCCTCACCCCTTCCCATTTTCTATAACTTATTTTCACACCTTAATCACTGACAAGAAAAATTCCTCAATCACTGGTCAATGCCTGAGTAAAATTATTTTGAGGAAGATTTTGAGTTTTCCAAAGGTTTTGCTTTCAATTTTTAAAACAATTAGCATTTTCAAAAAGAGCATGCATCTCTTCACGGTAAGCAGATGAGGTTATAAAGCTATTCCAAAGCTCTTTAAAGCCATCTGCTGACCTTTTGCTAACAGAAAATAAACCTCATTTTAGGGACTGCTGGCTCCATCATTTCTCTCTGAGCCCAAGTAGCTCCTACTACACTCACCGGACCATGAGGGGCACTGCACCCCTACCATTGGCAGGACAGGTATTTAATTTATTTAAAGCTTTTCAAATTCATGCTTTGAGCAAAACTAAATCTAAATCAAAACTAAATCACAACTGTCAGCCTTACAAAAAAGCAATACACTATCATAACAAGATTTTCGGCATTAAAAAACTTTCCTCTATAACATGAAATGAATAATTGTCTAGTTTAAATAGACTTTGGTTTGCACGTGTTTTGTTTGTTGTTTTTAATAAAAAATACAGCAGTGTCCTTGACATGTAAGAATGAAAGGGAAAGAAGATCTATCACAGTTTACATCGTGAAGACTAAATGGGTTGTTTGAGTTAGGGCTGTTTCATGGGAACCAGAATAAAAGCTGGCATAACATATAGTATACTTCTTATTATTGCTGAGAGGTTGGGATGTCCTTTCATTATTAAGAATATATCTAGCAAAATGAATTAATTAATGCAAGGCCTGTGTGGTTTTTAGACAAGTATAACAAATAACAGATTCTTAAATAAATCTCATTTTAATGATCAGTATCACTGAGTATATCTTGCATTTTGCCCTATTTTTAACTACAAAAAAATAAGGCATTTTGCCATCTAACAAGTCTCCTTTTAATGCCAATAAATACCACATGGATTCAAAGGTACAAAAAACAAGAGAAAGTCTGGAGGTATGTGGTCCAACCTTGGTCCAACCTTGTCACTCCCTGCCTGCAGAAACCAGGTTCTTCAGACCACAAGCAGCTAGCTACTGCCCACGTGCAGAGCCTGTGCTAGCACCTGAAATCAGGACCCACACAATATACTGCCATAGTACAATCCAAAGCAAACCATACTTGGCATATAAACCAGTCAGAGGCCTTTGCCCAATCCCAGTGTGATTCTGTCTCCTCTAATTTCCTTCACTTTTCAAAACAGGACAATGCTCTTCAAGATGCACAAACCCATGGACTTTCAGTCTTGAAGATCCCCAGATTTTGCATTCAAGGTTCCTTCAAGTCGTTTGCAATTTGGCTCAAATGTAATGGCCTCCCAGAGGCCTTCCCTAATCACCCTTGGTAAAGCAGTACCTCTCTGCAGGTATTGTTAGTCAGGCAACTTGCAATAGTCATCACTATCTGAAATTACCTTTGTACTTTGCTTATTTGTGTGTCTTCCTCTCCCCAAAAGAATATAAACTCTCAGGGCAGAAACCTTTTCTCTCCTGACGACCACTTTCCCCCCACTGCTTAAAACCATATATGGTGTGGCATACCGTAGGCACTCAATAAATACCGCAGAGTAGACGAAAGGTTCACCTCGCTCAAACATTTCCAATGGAAGCATGGGTTTAGAGAAGTCTAGACGCTGACCCTTTTGGTCCTGTATTTCTAAATTTTTCATAAGTAAATATGACCTATCAACTAGAAGGGCCACACATGTTTCTCTTTTCATTTCTAGCTGACTGGAGTATCTTCAGTCCTCCCTTTACAAGGAGGAGCAGTGTCCTACCACTCAATGCAACTGAAACTACAGCTCCCTGGTTCAAAGGAAACAAGTAGCCCAAAAACACAAGTCCAAAACTCAAATTATGGATATACTATCACAGGCATTACCAAAAGACTAATCATGACACAGTTCCTTCTTTCTAATCTATGTCTTTCTGCATGGTGTTTTGTTTTGTTTTGGTCATTAAATAATAGCTACAAATAAAGCAAAAATGTCAACTAAAATCTATTTTTCCAACATTAGTGGAAGTTTAAAACACACATCAAAATTCAGTCTTCTACAGTGAATGTCCATAAAAAAAAAAAAACTTAAACTGGCAAGACCGCAACTGCTTCAAAAATTTACAGAAAATGAGCAAGTAATAGGGTACATATGATTCTATTCAAATAAGGCTCACTTAGATGTAAAAAAATATATATATCCTTTGGCATTTATTTAATACTACTAAAATGAAAGTGCTGTGTTACACAATTTTCAAGATACTACTGTTAACTGTAGGTAAGTCACTTTGAAAGGGAATCTCAAAACACTCCCAGCTCAAAAGCATGTGAGGTTGCAAGAAAATTTAAATTCAAATAGCAATCCGAAGATTATCTACTCAAGTATGGAAAACCTAAAGCATACTTGGTTCTCATATCTTTTCAAGAGTAAGGCAAACACAGAAAATATTTTCTTCTTAGATTTCCACTCAAATTAGATCAGCCTGGAAAGAGTAATTTTTAGAATTATGATCCTGGAGGTAAGCACATGGGTATCTGTCTTATTCTGCATACATCTGTGTTTGAAACAGTTCAAGAGAGGACAGGAAGGAAGGCTGACTGATTTTCTAGCACCGTGAGGAATGGCTTAGAGGTGGGTGATCCAGGGATCTAAGATGAAGAATCAAATCATGGCAGAAACAGTGGCAATAGAAAGGAAGACATGAATGGGAGAAACATGAAGGAGGTATATTCTACATAATTTTATGCCTAAAACAGGAGAAATTATAGAAGATATCCTGGTAGGTAGATTGTTCTATTAATTGCAACAGAGTGGCCACAGGAAGCGGAGGAAAGAAGAAAGGAAATCGTGTGTTTTGGCATGCTGAATTCGAGGTGCTTCTGAATACCCAAGAGGCAACTGAACATGCGGATCTAGAGCCCTGGAGAGGATATGGTGCTAAAGATACAAATTTAGGTGTTGTCAGCAAATAAGTCACAGGTAAAGCCACGGACTTGGCAAAAAAGGCTAGGGATTATGCATAAAGCAGGGATGCCCAACTGTCAATTCACTAGTAGGTTATCAGAGTACAGTGTTGAGGGTTCATTCCAAGCTGCATCCAGGAAGAGAAGAGGACTGAATGCCAACATCTGCTCTGGATACGGAATGGGAGATTAGAGGTATCTGCCTGGTATGTGCTATCCCTAGTGGGAGTAATAAGGAAAATAAGGAATTTTGCCAATAGACTTAAAAGTTTATAACACTGATTCTAAGCAATTACAGATTCATGAGAGAGGGAAGGTGGGGGGAGAGAGAGAGACAATACAACCAACAGATCCTTTAACTCTTTCATTAAACACCTGGAATAAATGAATTACAATTTGTAAAAGAAAACCTTCCCTAAGGAAAGCACTCTGCCTCCTGGTTGTGAAGCTATTGCTCTTAACACCCTAAAGGAGACTGCTGTCAGCCCGCTGCTGCTCTGAAGCAGAATTTGTAAAAGGGCCCACAGAAAGGGGGGAAAAATCATGATCTCCTCCTCCGAATGGCGGGCATGAAGGGAGGGAACAAGAACACACAAGCAGGCGAACTACATAAGTAAATACAGTGAATGGTTCTTAAAGAATCAACAGACATTTCAAAAACAAAGGTGACTCAATCAGTTGAAAATGAGGAACAAGACAGTGGCTTCGTTTTAAAATAATAAATCCCTTCTTTCTGAACTACTCACCCAACACTGGCTAAATTAAAACACATAAAAATGACAAGAAAACAATGCTCACTTGGAAAATATTGCTCAATTTTGTTCTCTGGCGTTTTTACCCTCTACAACTCATTTCAGCTTCCTTACAAAACTCAAGAGGAATGACAATATGCACTAATATCAAAGTTGTACCTTAAAAGAATTCCAAGATGGGTAATCAGCACAAGTTAGACCTTTCTTTTCGTTTAATCTTGTTCTACTCAAAGAGGCAGAAGAGTACTCTCTTCCAGTGATATTAGGGCAGTGACATTTATGTACATGTACAAATGGCAAAGAGATCAAATTCAGGTGTTCTTTGAATAGACTTTATTTTTTAGAGCAGTTTTAGGTTCACAGCGAAACTGAGAGGAAGGTACAGAGATTCCCCGTATACTCACATGTATAGCCTCCCCCATGAAAGTGACACAGTTACTACAACTGACGAATTCACAGACACATCATTATCACCCAAAGTCCATAGTTTACATTACGGTTCACTCTTGGTGCTGCATATTCTATGGGTTTGGACAAATATGTAACACATGTAGTATCTACCACTGTAGTATCATACAGAACAGTTTCCCTGCCCCCAAAATCCTCCATGCTCCACCCATTCATCCCTTCCTTCCCCCATCCCCAATTCCTAGCAAGCATTGATCTTTCTACTGTACTCTCTCCACAGTTTTGCCTTTGCTGGAACATTACAGGGGCCAAAGGCAGGCCTCTCCCAGATGGGTCACTTGGACATGAACATTATTTTGAGTTAACAACAATCAAAACCCAGCAGATTCAGGAAAGGCTCTTTACTTCCCCTTCAACCGCCTGCTTGTATTAGAAAGAGAGCTATTAACAGAGATTCCTCTTTACGCAAGAAACTAACAGGGCAACCTTTGTTTTTCAAGCATCTCCTCACCTTCCTGTTAATGGTTTTCTCCCCTTTGTATCCTCAAACCATAACCATCTCCTTAGCTCATATAAGCAGTATGTTGCCGCACTGTCTTTGGAATTTCCATGTCTGTGTGGATTCCCCATACATATGCTATTAACTTGGATTTTCTCCTGTTAATCTGTCTCATGTCAGAAGCACCCAAAGGGAAAGAATATTCTTCCTCCCCAACAATATCACATAGTTGGAATCATACAGTATGTAGCCTCTTCAGATTGGCTTCTTTCACTCAGCAATATGTATTTAAGGTTCCTCCAAGTCTTTTCTGGGTTCGATAGATCATTCTTTTTATTTTTTTTTATTATTTTTTTTAAAGACTTTATTTATTTATTTGAGAGAGAGAGAGAGAGAGAGAGAAACAGCATGAGAGGGGAGAGGGTCAGAGGGAGAAGCAGGCTCCCCGCTGAGCCGGGAGCCCGATGTGGGACTCGATCCCAGGACTCCGGGATCATGACCTGAGCCGAAGGCAGTCGCTTAACCAACCGAGCCACCCAGGCGCCCCTAGATCATTCTTTTTAGCATTCCATCATCTGGATGTACCCCCAGTTTACTTTTCCATTCACCACCTGAAGGACATCTGGGTTGCTTCCAACTTTTGGCAATTAAGAATAAAGCTGCTATAAACATCCATGTGCAGGTTTTGTGTGGACACACGTTTCAAATAGGTGTCTTTTTAAGTTAAGAACAAGTGGGAATGCTTTTCAAAATGTCTTTACAATCTCATTTCATAAAAGATCTGAGACGGCTCCTACTGCACCTTACTTCACACAAGAGTACCAACTCAAACTCTAGAATACTAACACTTTTCTACTAAGTTGAAGACGCATATATTACGCTTATGCATATGTTCTAAGAGACATGAAATTTATACATTGAGAAAATAATTTTTGAAATCAAAAGGCAACAATTTCTTTAAAGAGAGACCTCACAGTAACAAAAAGATAGAGATCTAGAGAGAACAGGTTGTTCAACAGAACTATCACTTTTATTACTGGGACCAAGGCAGATGTCAAGTAAAATTAACTTTTACAAGCAGCTGCTCTTTTAACTTCATTGATTTTAACAATGGAAAATCCTGTGTCTTTCTGAACTTCATTTTCTTATAATAGCAAGGGATCCCAATTACAAATCCCAAACTGTGAGAATCCCCCTTGCTCCTGGAACCAAATTTGTCCCCCAGTTTCATGTTCCCCCTTGGCTGCCTGAGATGCTATTCACCACTAGTCCTAACACTCTAGTACTTACATGCCCACAGCACTTTCTGGTTGTCATTGGGCGCATACACACATTATCTCACTTGATCTTCACAACAGAGTTGGTTTCATCAGTATAATGCTTGAGTACATGAAAGTTTCTCTATCAGCTAGCCTCAAACATGATTTTCAATATGTAGGCTCTAAAAACCAACCAACAACCTTGTCAAGCAAAACGCATAGATTTCATTTGAGCTCTAAACATGCCCAAGTAGTTTAATTTCCAAAGAATATTAAACAGTGCAGAGTTAACAAGATATTTCCAGTTCAGGGGTCTGGATGATATGAAGAACTGAGAGAGTAAACCTGCGAATAGTGAAAGCAGACATCCCAGTGCTGATTTTTGATCATGAAACCTATGGAGTGAAAAGAAGCTTGTTATTCAAAGGCTAACCTAAGCACCTTACTGATGCTTTACATCATTTAGAAATGTAAAACAATTGCTTGAGCAAGGGAAAAAAAGGGATTAAGAGATGTGCAGTGATAAATGTACATGGATCACTGGATTTTTTTCCATAAAGTAAAACACCCATAAAGTCATTTTACTTCTAGAATACTCCAATAATTTTGGTTCAAAATTCTTAAGCTACTATAGCAAGCAGTTCCACAATTAGACTTCTCATAAGCAAAACAAAGATCTGGCAAGTGGAATTCAACACATTTTGTTTTTCATGGTGGCACCCAAGAGATAATGAATTGTCAAACTTTTGGTTGTCTTCTTAAAGGACTGCTCTTGTGGAGTAGGAATGAGGGCAGCAGCAACACAGCCAACATTCCTCACGTTTTTACTACATGCAGGGCATTTTAGTGGGAGTTCTATATAGACTCTAATCCTCACAATATTCCTAAAAGTGCTATTATCCCCAGGGCACCCCAGGGCTTCACAGACTGTTCAGCCAAAGGAGACCTGGAACATCCAAGCAGAGGGAACAGATGACCCTTATGCCCTAAAGCACCATTTAGCCTCATGATTTTATCTTATCCAGAATTTGCATTTGATTCTAGAACCTGTCCTTCTTGGTTTTACTATAAAGTTGTTTATTTTACCATTGAGTAAAACAGTGCCATTGCTGTCCTTTACACATTCCCTAATATATCTAGTCCTAAATATTTGGCCATCCTATAGCTTTAAAATACATGCTACCATATTTCTACTCCTTATAGTCTCCCTGAAAGAAATCTCCAGTGCTACATTTGGGACTGGGGAGTTGGCTGAAATGATTCTGTACCTTGCTAGATTTCACTGGCTATAGCCTGTGTCCTTTTGTACAACTACCACAATTACACAGAGACAGAACTGACATTTGTTCAGCCATAAATCTTTATATGCAAAGACTCTAAAAATCATTTAAATTCCTGGACTTCTCATTCATTTAATAAATTTCTGAGGCAGTAACTGAAGTTCTAAAGTTCCTTATTCATTATCACAGTTTCACTCATCATTTTTGTCTCCCAAAACGTCTATACCATATTTACCTAAGTTTACATTTGTCAATTCCCTATTTAATGCAAGAAATATACTTATCTGAGTTTTCCAGAACCAAACTGTTCCTCTTCTGTTGGTTATTTGTAACCATGACTCCTGAGCAAAATATTATGTGGAAATTTTTCATAAAGCTTCCTAAATACACACACAAATTCAACTATGTGCACTGAAATTGCCAACGGTATCTATAAGCTTCCAGTAAATGTTTAAAAGATTGCCCAGACAGAATAGTGGCTTTCACAGTGCATGTTATTCATCTTCTTTAAGTAGTACATCCCATGATTCTTTAACGTCCTGCTGAGTCTATTTCCTGGTATAAATGTGAGACATAAGCTACACATTACACTGGCAATCTTATCTCCATTCTAAATATTACTAAACAATGCTCCACTTCTAATGTTGGAAACTTTAAACATAATTTATTCTGTACTACATTTACATGGTTAAATTAAGTAATCTAAAACTAATATCAAAAGATCCACAATTATATTTATTACCAAAGTGAAAGGTATGTATGTGTAAAGTTCATATTTTCATTTTTCTACAACAATGTTTTTTCCCTTGACGTGGACTTTTATTAACACTTGGAAGTAGAGATAGAGCAATAGGGAGTGGAGTGAGGGGGTGGACAGGATTTTTATAAAAGCGCCGGTAACAGTCATCTGTTGGATGACAAAATACAGTCCTTGGGAATGCACTTGAAGAACTGGAGGGTCTCAGGTCATTAAAAACAACTGATCAACAACAAGGATACGTAAGACTTCATTTCCTTCCACAGCTGAACTTCAAGCCACTGATCCAAATGTATAGTTCAAGGATGGTAGTCCCAGATGGCTAACAACATACCTCTAATGTTTCTGTTAACAGATGCTGCAGCAAGTATTCATTTGCTTAGTACTTCAGCTACTCTTCCTTTCCTCTGTGACTTAATTTTCACTGCTGTCTTAGAGCACCTTGATTTCTTCCTTAATAAAGACTCTGCCTTTGCAGATACAGAAAATGTTTTTAGTTATGTGTAAAACAGCCCAGTGTGCCTTCACATCTCACTCATAGTTTATTTCTCTAACCTGAAATGAGATACTGTACTATTTTTGGATTCATTCAACTTAGTTGAAATTTAAGCTATTTTCTATATTCATTAAGTAGTCCTACAGTTTTCCTTCAAAAATAAAGCCATTATATAATTTTGTTCCTCTAATAATTTTTATATTTAAGCACTTCTGAGAGGAGCTCCTTAAAATACTTGACCAGCTTTCAATTACACAAAATTAGAGTCTTGTGATTAATTATAGAACTTCTGATTATATTTAAAACAAATCAGAACAGGAAAAATAAATAATTTCCATTATTAGGACATAAACATCAGTAACAACCTCTAATTATGAAATGGAAATAGAAAAGTATAATGTCTTTACTGTGGTAAGGGCATTTAAACAATGACAACTGGACTTTTCACCTCAGCACTCTATCAGATGCATTTTCAAAATGGTTTTTAATTCATCATAAATTTAGAGACAAAGCTCATTAATACAACTGAGAAAGTAAGAAGGAATATGAAATAAATGTATTTTGAAACGTTTCAACAAACATAGCAGGGTACCCCAAGTCCTATTCTTCCTTTTATTTTTTTTTTCAAGATTAGGAATCATCATAAGTAACAACCTGGATCACTGATGTCTTCTCATTTCTTATTTCAAATAACATACAATCCCCTTAAGAACACAGACCCAAGCCCCTGAATTTAATTTATTAATATAAAAGAAATCATTTCATCGTTAATCTAAATCACCTAGTAAATTTGAACTCCATGCAAAATTCCATTTTTCTAAGAAAAACATTTTTCTTACTATTTCCTTTCAGGTTATGACCTCTTCTATTATTTTTAAGGTTGGAGATAATTACCAGAGTCTATGGTAAAGAAGAGATGCTAGTCTAAAAACTGAAAGAATCCTTACCTGCTTGCTTAGATAGAGAAGGCTGTTTTTGTTTTGTTTTAAATAATATGGCTATTAGAACAACTGCCTATCATTCTGACTGCCCAAAATTATGAACTGCCATTTTAGTGATGGAATGGACCCTAGCTAATATTTTCCTGCAAGCTATCAAGGGTGTGTGGATTCTAGACCACCATGACATACTATTAAGTGCACCTTTCCCATCTGACTCAAAGCATCAAGGTATGAAATCAAGAGAGGGGATAAAGTAAGCATGTTTAAAGATACATTTCCTAAGAGTACTCATTTTAGTATATCATATTTGTAAAACATCCTTTGATATCAGAACAGCTAGTTGAGACTTTTAAAAGACCTTGACATACATTTGACTGATTGCTTTCCAATGACATTATTTCATACTTTCTGGCACAATCGGGCTGATAGTGTTTGATGGATAACCAGACAAGCAAAGGACAAGTCTGAGCAATAGCCATCCTTTATATCTGACATCTTCATGTTTTATTACATATCGTAGGAAAAGAGAAAGGGAACAAAACCCATAGGCAATGTTAGTTCCAAAAGATCTTACTACACAAAGGCCCAAATCAGTGTTATTTTGAAGCAGCCAATCTTGACATAAAAATGCATTTTGTTGCAACTAAAAAATCATCAACAGTTATAAAATTGGGAGAGGGAGAGATCTGCATCTTACACTTCTTAAAGTTTACTTTCTCTAATAAAATGCTTTAAACAAAGCGCCACAAGATCTCCTGGACAAAGCACAGTACACAAAATGCAAAGCTTGGTTTTTCCTGTTCTGCTCTCTGTGCCTGACTTATATTGCCCCCTCAGCTTGTTCATGTTAATCAAATGTAAATGAATGTCAGCATGAACTAAAATCAGTCCTACCAAGATGTTTCAACAGTGCTGGCATGTGAATTTTCAGACAGCTGACAGAATTTTAAAGTCAACTACTGAAAAACATACATTTGTCCCAAATTTCCACTGAGATTTTTTTAAAAAGGGACATTAATATTACCTAAAAGTACTCAGCATAGACTTTTTTCATTATAGACACATCATAGTAAAAATATGGGGAACTAAAGACTTCAGACAACTCCAAATGTCCAGACAACTGGACATTTGGAACAGCATCCTGTGACTTTTCACCAATGTTCTAGCTGGAAGTCAAAGAAAGAATTTTTGGCCCCTGTGCCAGGAAAGAACAGAAATACTATTCATTAATATGAGCAGGAGCAAATATGGAAGGAAAGATCAGAGGCTCAGTGTTGTCCATGTTAAGCTTGAACTGCCTGTTAGACAACCAGATAGAAACATCTGGACTTACAATATAAAACTGTAAAACCAGTCAGTCAGAATATTCTATAGATTTATGTGTTTTAACATAATTTCTACCTTGAAAACTACAGCAATCAAATAATGTCTTCTAGTCTGAGTGCTCCTTTTTATGATTAGCTACAATTAATGGATATAAATATATCACTTGCTACAAGAGCATTCAGTTCTAATACTCCTTACTACAACTGAGGTCTTACAAAAAGCTCTTAAGCCACCCAGCAATTAGAACACTGAACCATCATTTGCTTCAGGGATGCACTGACAATATGGTAACAATTAGCCATATATGGTATTGAATTCTTGAAATGTGGTTAAATTGAGATACGCTGTAAAATACACACCAAATTTCAAAGACCTAGTATGGAGAAGAGAATGTATACCTTGTTAAAAAGTAAGTATGTATTTTTTAAAGATCTTATTTATTTATTTATTTGAGAGAGAGGAAGAGAGAGCACATGCATGAGCAGGGGGAGAGGGAGAAGCAGACTCCCTGCTGAGCAGGGAGCCAGACACAGGGCTCAATCCCAGGATTGAGATCCCTGAGATCATGACCTGAGCCGAAGGCAGATGCTTAACTATCTGAGCCACCCAGGCGCCCCAAAGTATGTATATTAATTACATACTGACATAATATTTCATATATATTGGTTAAATATAATACAGTGAAATTACTTTCATCCTTTTAAAACATTTTTTATGTAGATACCAGAAATTTTAAAATTACATATGTGGTTCACATTATATTTCTACTGGACAGAGGATTTCTGAGCCAAAGATGAATATGACTTCTTTCTGGTACACAAGCAGTAATAACAGGCAATTTAAATCATTAAAATCTAAGAGTACAAAGAAGAGCAACTGAAAATCAGCTGTGTCATATCCAATTACTAGAAATAGAAAATTATCCATTTTATATCTATGGCTGCAAAAACACATTTCTAAAACGCATGTGCCCTAATATGAGATCAAATTGAACAATCCCCCCCCAAAAAAGGAAAGAGATAGGACTTTAATGAAAATGACAGCAACTTTTCCCAAATATTTATACAAAATCATAAAATTACATATTGTGACCAGCCACCCTAATTCTTGTTTTCAAGAAGTAAGGTTATAAAGAAAGTATGTCCCTTATTACAATGAGAAGTACTTTATCAAATGAAATATGAATGAATGAATTTACTTTCCAAGTTTTGAATTACATATTATACAGATGATTTCCCTAACCTCAAATATGCAGAATAACAGAGAAAAGGTAACTCGGTCTGATTCATGTTAATGTGTACATAATCTATTCTTTTGCTCCGAAAGTTTTTAGATTTCTTTGGCTATGATATCCTTAAATTTCGCTTGTCAATCAAGATGTGCCACATTTTTTATCTTTAGGTTTTTCTTATCTTTCTTCCTTGTTTTCTATTAGTCTTTGTTCTTTCTTAATTCTGAGTAATTTACCATCAATATTTCTTTGAATATTTTTCTCTCCTCCAATTTCTCTTCTACCTCCTGAAAACCCTGTATTTGAATGCTGGCATTACTATGCCTCTCCTCCATATTTCTTAGCCTTCTCAGTACTTTCCATCTCTACTTTTCCTTTACCTTCGGAGGATTTCCTCAACACGATCTTCAAGTTCATCAATGCATTTGTCACTTGTATTCATGCTCTTTATCTGACTTATTAAGTTCTTTACTTCAACTACTATATTTGTCATATCTAATATTTCCACCTTGTCCTTTTTAGGACTTCTAGTTCCTTCTTAATACTACTACTATCCTCTTTTATTGCCGAGGATATTTATTATGTTTATTTTAAATTACCCTTCCGTTCTAATGATTCTGCTTCATGAGGAGTATACTATTCAGTTTATCTTTTTGTGTTTTCAGCAGTGGTTATACTCTTCGTATGTCTATTTGCGGCCTATGAGGTCATATTCACCAAAGGATAAGAGTTAGAGGATCTAGAAACGTGTGAAAAAAGGCCAAAACCCAAGTCCTACTATTATCCCTCCTGGTGAATTTGAAAAAGATGAAGATGAGCCACGGGCACCAAATAACCACTCTTGACCACTTCTGTCTCGGCCTACTGCAAGGCAACTCCTTTGGAAGGGATCAGCCTTTAAGCTCTTAAAAGCAGCAGCACAGGGAGAAGGCAATCTCCATAGGGTATACTCTGCAAGCCCTAGGAGGACTGAGTGCCCTGGGTTTGCTGGTGAGCTTGTACCGGTTTTCATCAGCTCCTCACCCCAGCAGGGCTTTGTCCTGCCCTGAAAGGATCCTACTGATATCAATTTCTGTAGCAGAGGGACAGGCAATTATCATTTCAAGGCAACTGGAGAAAGTCAACTCAAAAACAAAACTTAAAAGGAAAAAACCTTAAAACAGCGTATTTTCTCTTGATTCCTCAAGCCACCCTGTATCCCAAGCTAACCACCTACTCATGCACACCAATTCACAACAGCCTCAATCGCCCCTGGAGGTTTTCTTACTGATTTTAGTTCTTTCCTCAGATCCGTGCTTTCCTCTAACATCTGCCATTTCTCCATGGTTAGCTTTAGGGAAAGGAGCCAACTGCCCACATTAACTCTATCTTGACAGAATCCCAAATAACTCAGCAAAGGAATAAGCTACAGTTTAGTAAAAGAGTAAAATATCAGAAAATAGAATTACCCATAAGTAACTGATTATTAATTAATAACAGTGAGTATCAACAACCTAACAGTTTTTTTCTGAATAATCTATCACTTTTAAAACACCATACACAGACTTAAAAATACAAACAAACTTCAAATCCAACTGTTGGACTAACACCAACAATTAAGAATAATTCTTGGGGTGCTGGGGTGGCTCAGTCGGTTAAGCATCCGACTCTTGGTTTCGGCTTAGGTTATGATCTCAGGGTCATGAGATAGAGCCCCTTGTGTCAGGCTCCCCACTCAGCAGGAAGTCTGTTTCTCCCCCTCTCCCCCTCCCTCTGCCCGTCCCCCCAGTGCACATGCTCACGCTCTCTCTCTCAAATTAATAAATAAATCTTAAAAAAAAAAAAAGCATTCTTAAACAGAGTGGAACTCTCATGAAGTGTTTGTGGTCCAACATAAGTATTGTTAGGGAAACAGTCACTTACAGCTTGTTGCCCTTGAGTAGCCACAGAAGAATGTGTCTTGGGCTCAGAACTCTTCCTTACAAAGAGATAAAGAGCTCTCACAGCCTGTGCTGGTCATATTTCTCAGTCTGGGAATATCTTCCCCTGTTCTGGGTCTGATGTGTATTTCTTTGTTCTGCTTAAGCCTGTGTGTCATGTGGCACATAGCCAACTCCACTGCTATCTCTATTCCAGGCAGTGAGGGAATGGAGTTCTTCACCTGCAGCACTGAGAGGGGAGTATAGACCATCTCCCGGGACCTAATAGGCTGCAGAGCAAGATCTCCTGGCCACAGAGAACCAGTGTCTACTATTGAGAACGATCTTGTTCTGCCTCTTCTCTATGTGAATAAAGTGTTCCTCTATCCAATGTTTGTGTGAGTTGTGTCTTTTTTGGTGACCTCAACACCTGCAAACCACACAGTGGGCTGATATCCTGGGACTGCTGTTCCTGGTAACAGACACTGTCATGCCCTTTGCTATCCTCCACAAAGTGGGACTCGTCCCCTGGAGGTGGTAACAGGTGTCACTTGCTCAACAAGTACAAAAACATTCTCAGAACCACAGATTTTTCAATGAAATTCCTAGTGACTGTTTAACCTACATTCTACTTTGGAACTAATGATAGTTTCTAATGTTAAAAAGGCAACAGCTTTGAAACCTCACTGTATAAACTCTGGAGTATTCCTAGGACTACTACTCCTGGTTCACATTACATTGCAGATGATAAGGGGCACAGGAAATGCTGCCAAAGCAATGATTCTGGAAATTCTGATCTACTGGGATTCCAACCAACACCACCAAGAAACACCACATCGTTACTGGCCATTCATTCTACTGGGATTCTCCTTTCTAACAACCTACAATACAAAATCAATACTGTATATGCTCTGACTGTATCCAGGGTTATACACCAGGATTTTAATATACGCATGACTGAAAATGGAAGTGAGAAATCAGGTAGAAAGAACACAGAATTGAAGGATGTCAACCTGAGCTTAAAGTCAGACATGCCCAGGTTCAAAGCCTAGCCCGTACTAGCTGTATGACCTTGAAGTAGTCAGTTCGTCAGTGCCTCAATTTCTTCATCTGAAAATTGACGGGACTAGTTCTTATTTTACACGGCTACTGTAAGAACTAAACACAGTAGGGCGCCTGGGTGGCTCAGCTGGTTAAGCGACTGCCTTCGGCTCAGGTCATGATCCTGGAGTCCCTGGATTGAGTCCCGCATCGGGCTCCCTGCTCGGCAGGGAGTCTGCTTCTCCCTCTGACCCTCCCCCCTCTCATGTGCTCTCTCTCATTCTCTCTCTCTCAAATAAATAAATAAAATCTTTAAAAAAAAAAAAAAAAAGAACTAAACACAGTAAATGAAAAGAGACTTACGGACATAATATGCTTTCAATTATTTATTCAGCAAATAGGTACTGTGCCACACTTGGGTGGTGTGTTAAGAGCTCCCGGCTGCTACTACCTAACCGCTACTCAAACTACCACCATCACCATTATTACTACTTCCATGATTTTAAATAAATTGCCTGAGCTTCCCTCAGCATTAATATATGTACTCTTGAAGCAGTTAGCCTAAGAGTATATTTCCCGACTGATTTCTCCAAATTCCTCCCATTCCCAATGGATCCAAACATGCTTCTTTTAAAATATTATTATATTTTAATATATATGTGTAATACTTTAATATATTTTTTATATTTATTATATATTAACATGTATATTTTAATATATAATACATATATATTACTATATGGTTTTTAGTAAAATGCCACCTCCACAAGTCAGTGAATGTGTCTGCTTCTCATTATCTCTAAATATAGTATTTGTAGTACCATAGAAATAACGACTTTAGGTTCCAAATTTCATTGATCAAATAAACTGAGCCCCCAACGTGATATACACTGCTAGATTTTTACATTATCCCAAAAGTAGACAATTCTTTATAAAACAATATAAATAGATTCATATATACAAATACAGACACCTTGACACACACATTAGATGTAGGTCTCTTTTATGGTAGTTTCCACCTTTTTGTCCATCTTTACTACATGAATATTTCATAGAAGAGGGTAGACTTGAAGACACTGATTCAAAACCAAGTTGAGTGCTTGTTCCAATTAAAATTTAATATTAAACAAGCTTATTAGAAGACATTTCTTTGTTGTAACTTTCTAAGGGAATTGTTAGAACTTGACTAGTGATCTTTTAAATTGTTTTTCTGATGTGACGGTGACTGTAAAAATTCAAGGGCTAAATAAAAGTCACCAAAAATAAACATTAAATGCATTTGCCAGGCAGCACACAAGTTTTTCCGAACTGCTTTATTTTTGGAATATGAATAAAATCCTTATGCTTCACACTAGAAGAAATCAAATGTATACTACTCAGGGGTGGGGGGGCGGGGAGATTGTGGCTCCAGTAACTTTTTTTTTTTAAAGACTTATTTACTTGACAGAGAGAGAGAGAGAAAGAGCATGCACAAGCAAGGGGAGGGGCAGAGGGAGCGAGAATCCCAAGCTGACTCAGTGCTCAGGGTAGAGCCTGACGCGGGGCTCAATCCCACAACCCCAAGATCATGACCTGAGCAGAAACCAAGAGCCAGATATTTAACTGACTGTACCACCCAGGCACCCCTCCAGTAACTTTTATGTAAATAACTAACCAAATAAGAAATATTTGTCAAGTGTCTACTCAGTATCGATCTACTTTCCCCAGATATCCATCTCAAAAGACCAAGCTGTTTCACAATAAATACTGGTCAATGGTGATCATCTAGCAGTTTCCCAAATCTCATTTCTAATACCTAAGTTTGTCATTTAATATGAAATATGACTGGCTGAGTTATGAAAATAGTACAACTATTGATGAAGTTGAACATGTCATGTGTACTAGACACATCAGGAATCTGTCCATGTGCCCAGGGCCGTCTTGAAGCTGAATCTAAAGCCTCTGCTCCGACAAGGTCTCTTGATTATCTTCTTTCCCTTAGGATGATTCTGTGTCTAAGAACATGAGGCTTCAGATATCTGCTCTCTGTGGTTTTCCTGCCTTGTCTTCCAGCTGGTACTCACTCTACTTTGATCCTGCCAAAACACAAATCTGCTTTGTTATTCCCTGAGATAAATCTTCTAAGTGACTCCTCACTGCTTTAAATAGAGTCCCATCCCCTTAGCTTGGTCTACCTCTTTCTGCCTTTTGTTCAGTCCCATCTCTCATCTAACTTCTCTCCTCTTGGGCTATATACTCCAGCCATTCTGAAATGCAGCTTTTCCCATTGATCCAATAGCTAAACACCTATGCTCTCTGGAATTCCAGTTCTTCTACACCCATGCCCCTCTCTGGCAAACACCTATTTATCTTTTCCATTCCTTAAGAACCTTCTAGGAAACTTCTCCTCTCTGTCCCATCTCTTAACCTTAGAGCTAATGACTTCCTCGGGTGTCCCTACAGCACACACTTCTACACTGCTAGGCACACACCTGTTTGCTTGTCGCCCCCCCTTCCTAGACGGCAACCTCCTTTAGGGCAGAGGCCGGGGCTTGTTCATCCCTGCCCCCATAAAGCGCAGCATAGTTTCACTCAATAAATGACTCTGTCAATTGAGCTAATTAACCTCTGCATGTAAGGAAAATGTCCTACACACAATAAGCATTCATTAAATACCTACTGAATAAATGAACGGACGAATAATTCTCTAGCTATAATGTGTGGAATCACTACCAACATTCCTATTTCCTATAACCTAAGAGTTTTCAAAATGTAGATGTTAATTTTGTTCCTATCTTCTACTCTGTCTTATAGACCTAACATAAAACAAAACAAAGCAAAAACAAACAAAAAAACTGGCAGGACTACATTCATCAGCCCTTTCCACAGACCAATATCCACTCAGATCTAACGCTAGCAGCTACAAACATCTGAACTAATTCACATGAGCTGTCTCTGCCCACCCTAATGAGGCAGAGCTCTTCCGGACATGAACAGGTACAAACCTTTAATCACCCAAGGGGGAAAATAACAAGTGTTAGAAGGAGCCCAGGCTGAAGCAGCTCACAGGATCTAAGGAGGAGCTTCAGTAAACAAAGGAATGGCAGGGCCTCAGAGAATAGAGCCAAGTACTTTGCCCATGAGTTCAGTTCAGGGAAAGATGTCCTAAACTAACCACCGTGTCCAGAAGTCTGTGAAACCATGATTCCCCAGCTTACGTCACATGGTTACAGATTCTGAACCCCGACTGTGGATATTTATCCCTCTACTAATCACCTCATATAGCTAACCTACCACTCAAATACTATCTCCACAATCCGAGCTTCATAGTAACTTGTCTTTTCAACTTAATGAGGCAAGTATTCATCCATTCATCAATACCTACTTGAGTCCCTCCTCCTTGATAGTTACTGTTCTAGATGCTATGGATAGAAAAGTAAGCAAGACAAAATCCCTGCCCTACAGTGATGGGGACAATAAATAAATATGAAATTTAATATCAGGTACGATTAAGTGCTAGAATGAAAACAACATAAGGGGAAGGGAATGATGAGGAAGATGTGAGAGGGCAAGGCTCTTATTTTAGACAGGAAAATTTTCTCTTAGAAAGTCTTAGAAGATGACATTTGAGGAGAGAGACCTGAATAAAGTGAGAACACAAACCGCATAAATATCTGGGGGAGAAACATTCTAGGAAAAGGGAAAAACAAATGCTAAGGGCCTAAAGTTCAAGTGTTCAAGGGACCACAAAAAACTGGAAAAGGAGTGGTCCATAGTGAAGGAGAACAAATACAAAGTCCCTGAAACAAGGGAGGGGGAGGTATAGCTAGGGGAAAAAGGCAACAGCAGTTTTACAAAATGAAACTGGACAGGTTAGAAGTTGGGATTTTTTTATTCTGAGTGTGACAAGAAACCACGTGAGTTTTTTCTCATTCCAAACAGTTTTCAACTGACACCAACATCTACACCTTCTCATGGGGAACAGACAGCAACCACAACAGCTAATGACAGCATAATCCCTACAACAATCCCTATCTCTATTATTTACTTTCTGAACATCTGTGTAAATACTATCATGCATCGGGTTTTAGAATCTGCTATAAAAAGATTTTGTGCAATCATCCAAGTGAAGAACATGATTTTAATTTTCCATGTTGTAAAGCTTTTAAATCTATGAAGCTCAAGCAAAGTCAAAATAATATTTGTGAACAAGCAGAATGAAATAAACAGATTTTAACTATTAATAGTAAGCAGCAATCATAGGATCAAGTATTTGAAATAGCATAAGGTACTATTAAATCAGTGAATAAAATGATACAAGGCCCAGTACTATTTTTTTTTATTTTTTTAAGATTTTATTTATTTATTTGAGAGAGAGAGACAGCGAGAGCAGGAACACAAGCAGGGGGAGTAGGAGAGGGAGAGGGAGAGGGAGAAGCAGACTCCCCACTGAGCAGGGAGCCCGATGCGGGGCTCGATCCCAGGACCCTGGGATCATGACCTGAGCCGAAGGCAGACGCTTAACCAACTGAGCCACCCAGGCGCCCCAAGGCCCAGTACTATTTTAATGACATCAGAACTACTTAGTATCTTAATCACTTTAGCACCAACCTCAGGCCACTTTATTTTTTTACTACTTCTACATCACAATTAAATTACCTTCTCCGTGCCTTTCTTTAGTTTAGACCAATACTGGCTCACATTTCATTTCAAGTTATGTAACTACATTTCAAAGAAAATAAATAGTTCGCCTCACAACCAAGTCTCAGTGATTAATGATGGTGTAACACCAACAACACCTCCTCTCCCGAAGAAAAACCCTAGATGGGGTACGATAATGGCATCACCTTCACTTTTCCCATTCTCCTCCTACTGAATGACGCTTTTCCTTCTGTTGCTTCTTAGACCTGCAGAACATCATCATCGACACTGATGTACAGTAGTCAATAGTAACAATGCCTTGCCCAGTGATCCTCTCATCTACCCTGAATCACTAAAAAAAATCCTAGCTCTGAATGATCGAAGAGTCATAAATTTTGGTTTGGATGGTTTTTTTAAGCTATAAATCATAGGTGATTAGTGTATTTTCATGTTAGCCATAAAATTTTTTAAAAGACAATTTCTTTCTGGCCAGGTATTCAGTAAAACAGGAGTGTGTCCCTTTTAAAACAAGCCTACTGATAGAATTATAAGATATATTGTTTATGCTGCTGGCATTTGTTTCTGCCACCGCTGTCTAAATGTTTTAATGAAAGATTGTATTGTGCTCATATCCTGAGGCTTTAATCAAAGCCATAGTTTTAAAAATAAATAATCTGGAATCATCCAAAATGCTTATTTAAAAAACCATTTATGTTCCTAAAAGGGTCAGGGAAGCCATCTGATACTGGTCCTCAGTTTCCCTCCTCAAAAAACTGTTTGGCACATCCGTCTCTTTCTTCCCTCTTGGGTCCATGAAAGATAAATTCAATTTCCTTGACAAAGATGATGTTTTCTCCTATCTCTTGATGCTCTCCCTAACATCACCATCACATTTTGCTTCAACCAAGCACCTCTGTTCTGCAGCTTTGAGATGATTTGCCCTCACATGCATCTTAAATCTTTCATGGTCCTACTGGTTCCTCTTTCCTCTTCATAAAAACATGCTTATTTCTCCTCTGTTTAAAAAAACAAACAAAACTCCAAGCTTATTGCTCACATTTATACCACAATCCCTTCAGATCTGGCATTAGTGCTGACCACCAATATCTACTGAAAGGGTCCCCCCCGCCAGGCTTCCTTCTACATCTCTGATTTATATATTTCTTTTGCTTACTATTATTGCCCATGTCCAAGCAAAATGTGAACTATCTTCTCTCCATATTTGATTTTAAAATACTTCTAGCCCTAACCTTTCTAAGCTAGAAACTCAGATGTGTAACTTCTTTATGGACACCACCACCCAAATAATCCATCTGCACTCAAAATGCCCATATTGAGGGGCATTTGGATGGCTCAGTTGGTTGAGCGACTGCCTTCGGCTCAGGTCATGATCCTGGAGTCCCGGGATGGGATCAAGTCCCGCATTGGGCTCCCTGCTCAGCAGGGAGTCTGCTTCTCCCTCTGACCCTTCCCCCACCTTGTGCACGCTCTCTTTCTCTCTCTCAAATAAATTTTTAAAAATCTTTAAAAAAATGCCCATATTGAAACCAAATCATTCATTTTTCTCTAAATTAAAAAGAAAATTCTGAATTACCTATTTTTTGTCAAAAGTACTCCAAACTTTCAGTCACCAAATATCAATGCCCAAATTTTCATTCTACTTTTTCTCTCCATCATCTTTACCTGTCCACATCCATGCAGACATTCCCACCATTCCTTCTCTGCTGACCTTGGCCACCCCAGCTTTCTGAATTTCCCACCAAAACTAGTTCAATAGCTTCTAAATTAATCTTTCTCTTCTTTCTTTCCTCACCTGTCCAAGCCAAAAAAAAACTTCTTGAAATATGTTGGTTTTTAACTCAAAGTCTTTAATGAAAAAAAGTGTTCAACATCATTAGCCATTAAGGAAAAGCAAACTAAAGCCACAGAGGGGCTCCTGGGTGGCTCAGCTGGTTGAGCATCAGACTCTTTGTTTCAGCTCAGGTCACGATCTCATGGGTCGCTGGATTGAGCCCAGGTTGGGCTCCATGCTCAGCAAGAAGTCTGTCCCCCACCCCTTTCCCCTCTCCCCTACCCCCACTTGCATTCGTTACCCCTCTAAAATAAAGAAGTGTATCTTTTTAAAAAATAAAAAATAAAACCACAGAGATATCACTACATACCTATCAGAATAAATTAAAATTACAATAACACCAAATGCTGCACAGAACACAGAAAACCTGGATCACTCATACACTGCTGGTATACCACTCTGGGAAATAGTTTGGTAGTTTCTTAACAAACTAAACAAACAACTACCATATGATTCAGTAACTGCACTCTTGGGCATTTAACACAAAGAAAAACAGAACCTATGTTCATACAAAAGCCTGTACACAGATATTGATGGCAGCTTTATTCATAATAGCTCAAAAGTGGAAACAATCCAAATGCCCTTCAACAGATGAATGGTTAAACAAATACCATGCAGTGATAAAAAGAACAAACTACTGATACATGCAACAACTTGGATGGATCTCAATGGTATAATGCTGAGCAAAAAAAAAGGGGGGGGTGAATCTTAAAAGGTCACATACTGTATGAGTCCATTTACATAGCATTCTTGAAATAATATAATTATTTAGAAAGCAGATTAGTGGTAACCTGGGATTAGGGATGGAGCGGAGGCAGGAGGGGGGGATATGGGTGCGACCATAAAAGGTAGGATGAGAGAGAGCTTCTGGTGACTGATTAGTTCTTTATCTTGACTTCCACAATGGATACATAAATCTACACATGTGATAAGATAGCACAGAACTACATACATACATTATACCAATGCCAATTTCCTGGTTTTGATACTGATACAGTTACACAAGACAGAACCACTGGGCACACTAAGCGAATGGAGGAGGGACCTCTCTGTACTACATTTGTAACTTCCTATAAATTTATGATTATTTGAAAATAAAAGGTTTTTTTATTTTAAAAAACTACATACTGTATGATTCCACTTATATAATATTCTTTTTTTTAAGATTTTATTTATTTACTTGAGAGAGAAAGAGCATAGAAGGAGAGTGAGAGAGAGAAAGACTCCCCACTGAGCAGGGAGCCCAATGTGGGGCTCAATCCCAGGACCCTGAGATCATAACCTGAGCCGAAGGCAGACACTTAACCAACTGAGCCACCCAGGCACCCCCTATAATATTCTTGAAATAACAAAATTATAGAAATGAAGAACAGATTAGTGTTTGCCAGCAATAGGGTGGAGACAGAGAGGAGACAATGGGTGTAGCAATTAATGGACGCCCTGTGGTTGACAGTCACACAAATCTATACATGTGATAAAACTACATAAACACACACATAATGCGCACATAAAACTGGTGAAACTGAATAGTTCTGTGGACTGTACCAATGTCAATTTCTTAGTTTTCATGCTGTCCTAGAACTTGTTATGCAAGATGTTTCCATTGGAGGAAACTGGGTAAAGAACATACAAGACCTGTCTATATACACTTTTTTTTTTTGCAACATCTTGTAAGTCTACAATTATTTCAAAATAAACAGCTTAAAAATAATAAAAAAAATTTTAAAGTCAAAGATGGGTTTCCCTTGCCTACTTAAGTACAAATGCACTCACACTTCAAGGTCCTCTCACTGTCCCCTACTCTTCACCTTACCTCACTTCCAAATGAACATCTACTGTCTCCTAAACATAAGTCACGCATTTATAACTCCAACTCTTACCCCAGAAGGTTCTCTCTACCTGGATCATCTGCCTAACTCTTTCTACTCCATTCCCATCTGGGGAAATCCTTCTTATCCTTTATTATTTTTTTTAAAGTTTTTATTTATTTTATTTGAGAGAGAGAGAGAGAATGAATAGTGGGGAGGGGCAGAGGGAGAGAGAGAGAAGTAGACTCCCCACTGAGCAGGAAGCCAGACTAGGGCCTCGATCCCAGAACCCGGAGATCATGACCTGAGCCTAAGGTAGCGGCTTAACTGATTGAGCCACCCAGGTGCCCCCTTTTTTATCCTTTAAAATCCATTTCAAATTGCCCCTTCTTTCTTAACACTTTTCCTGCCTCCTTTAATGAGATACTATCTCTCCTTCCTCTGGATGACACAACTACTTATTCTATTATGGAAACTGCCATGTTCTGCCTGATACTGTAGTTATTTGTTTTAGTTTCCCTTCAGACTATATGGCTCTCCATATTCATGGCTATATTACTCTTCTTTTTATCTTGCCTAGGATCTAGCTAGTGACCTTGCATATAGCAGTCAATACATACTGACTGGATTTTCAACCGGCAAAGTGTTTTGCAAATCTAAACATCCTCCCACCTCCCAATACGCACTCCGTTAAATATGTTGCCAGGTCTTTATTTGCTATTCCCTCAGCCACCTAAGCACCATAATGTGGACAGTGGTGCACTTGAATGCTCTTTAAAGGCCACAAATATAAGGGACAATATATCCAGCAGCAAAAGAGAGAAATAGAGAAAGCAAGCTTTTTTCCCCCTGTAAGACAGTAGTAAGAACATTTTAGATTATGCTTAAATGTGTATCTTTTAGAAATCTCCAGGGAACAGCTTCAAATTATCCCCTACTCAGACAAGAAAAATCATCAGTTCTCTCTCCACCTAAGACCTGAGAAACAAGATGAATCAAGAAAAGGGTATGAATAAAAGCAATCGACATGTAATTTTTCCTATTCCTGTTCTTTCTGCAAGAATTTTTTTTTCGGATGCTTCTTTCTTTTGAGCAATCCACAAACACATTAACCAAGTAACTATGGCCAAACAACTTCAAGTGTATTACTGTATAAGAAAGACAATCACTTAATGCTCAGAATTATCAATTAATTCTCAAATCAGTTCTGATGTTCTTTTTTTTTTTTTTAAAGATTTTATTTATTTATTTGAGAGAAAGAGAGAGAGACAGAGAAACAGCATGAGAGGGGAGAGGGTCAGAGGAAGAAGCAGGCTCCCCGCTGAGCCGGGAGCCCGATGTGGGACTCGATCCCAGGACTCCGGGATCATGACCTGAGCCGAAGGCAGTTGCTTAACCAACTGAGCCACCCAGGCGCCCTGATGATCTATTCTTAATTCATAGGATTTCTTTACATTTTAGCCCAGCCACTGAAATTTACATGGAATGACTGTAATAAATGTTTAATCTAGAATATATATTTTTTTTTAAATACATTTTTAAGATTTTTTTTATTTATTTATTTGACAGAGAGAGTGAGAGAGCACAAGCAGGGGGAGCAGTAGACGGAGAGGGAGAAGCCGGCTTCCCGCTGAGCAAGGAGCCCGATGCAGGGCTCGATCCCAGGACCCTGGGATCATGACCTGAGCCGAAGGCAGACGCTTAACCATCTGAGCCACCCAGGTGCCCCTAACCTAGAATATATTTAATCAATTGTCTCCACTCTCTAGGATAGTCAGTAACAGAACCATGAAAATAATGATAATCACTTCACAGATAAGGAAGTCCGGTCTCAGAGATGTCAAAGACCTTGCCCAAGGGGAGAGTTAGTAGACCCAGGTCTGTATAACTCCAAGTAGGAAGAAACTCTAGTACCCTCACCACCTCCAAATTTCCATCGAAGATACATACATTGCCTTACAAAGGCAAAACTAAACAATATTAGAGTGTGTTAATCTCTATATATCTCTTACGTGTTTCTGTATATAGCAAGAAATATGCAAGAGGTAATATACCTCTTATCTGTTCAACTTGTTACAAAGAATATACAGTATTTCATCATCTAAGAAAAAGAATACAATAGAAAATAACAAAACAAAGTAGTATAACAGTAGTCAAGAACACAGATAATGGGATTAGTCAAAATTAAGTGACCTTTGGCAAGTTATTTAGCCTCCCCGAGCCTCAGTTTCTTTATCTGTAAAGTGGGAAATCACTACACCTCACAGGATTGCGAATGTTAAACATACATACATTATCTGGCTTACAGTAAACAATAAACTCCAGCCACTGCTACTGTTATTTTATTATTTTTTTTCTTTTTATATTTTAGTGCAGTACATGATTCTGAATTATCACTGACACACTGAATATCTAGTATGTCTATGAACACGGATGATATGCTACCTATGGCATAGTTTACAACACAAGTGGGGTGTGTAATACTTAAAAAAATATCACCTATAATCACACATACATATATTTGCTTCTTCCACAGAAGTTATCAAACTGAACAAATACGTCTTTCCTCACTCAAGTCTCCAATTCCTTATTACCATCACTCTTACTACTACAGCTTCCTATTATTCTACCCTTAAAAAATCTACAGTCTTTAATATTTAACTAAAATATCCATTACTATTACTGTTATTAGTAGCAGCAGTAGCAATATACAGGTTGGAGCCATGTGAATGTGAAAAAAATGACATGTGAACAGAGTGAAAATAAACACTCATTAAAAAAATTTTAAACAACAGGGGCGCCTGGGTAGCTCAGGCAGTTAAGCATCCAACTCTTTTGAAGTCAGCTCAGGTCTTGATCTCAGGGTCTTGAGTTTAAACCTTGTGTTGGGCTCCATGTTGGGTGTGGAGCCTACTTAAAATAAAAAAATTAAAATTAAAAAAAGCAACTAGGAATTAAATTTTACAAAATTCTTAAAATCTAAATAATTCACAAATCAGGAAGTAGAATCTTTTCCCAGTTTATGACAGTTTTAAATCACCTAATCATATTACTTACTCTATATGATATTTAAATCAATGAACTAGGGGCGCCTGGGTGGCTCAGTCAGTTAAGCGTCTGCCTCCAGCTCAGATCATGATCCCAGGGTCCTGGGGTCGAGCCCCGCATCGGGCTCCCTGCTCCACAGGAAGCCTGCTTCTCCCTCTCCCACTCCCCCTGCTTGTGTTCCCTCTCTCGCTGTGTCTCTCTCTGTCAAATAAATAAATAAAATCTTTAAAAAAAAATAAATGAATCAAGATAGCCTACTGAGTTTTTAGCAAAGAGCAAAATAAGTATACAGCCAAACATTCATCTTTCACAGCTAATTATGCCATATTACACATACAATGAGAGTGACATTGTGAATATTTTTATATGGTATAATATTAAATAACACTAACAAACAGGAAAAGATGACATGCTAGCTACAAAATATAACTGAAAGAGGGGCGCCTGGGTGACTCAGTCGGTTAAGTGTCCAGCTCTTCTTGATCTCAGCTCAGGTCTTGATCTCAGGGTCATGGGGTTCAAGCCCCACATTGGGCTCCTCAAGCAGACGAATGACGTTTCAAAATATTGTAAAGAGAGTTTCTCTTGTGGATCTAGAGTTTACTCAAGTGGCTAAAGTGGTATTAATGCAACACTTATCAGGGTATGCAGAAGCTACAAGGTTTCCCATCCATTAAACCTGCCTGTAACTTGAATTCCAACTGAATTAAAAAGGTATTATCACTGTGCAATTTTGGTGGCTGAAAATACTTTACCGTTTCCGAACATTTCTGTAAGTTGGGACTAACTAATATTCTAAGTTTTTAGGTTCAATATGAACTCATGACCTTAAGATTCTAATAAAATTTCAATATTTATTAGTTTTATACTGAAAAAATTCCAGAATGACTCAGATTCACATTTTAATAAATTCATGGAAGGGTGGGTGGGGATGAACTTATTGAGTATCAGTTCATATCTAGGAGACCCAAAACCACTTCAGTGAGAGGTAAGGTAATGATTTAAAACAAACAAAAAAATAGATAATAAAACACCAATGAGTCAGGCACATGGAGAACTGGCAGCCACAAATCACAAACAGAATTTCCTTCCTCTGAACCCGGCTTTGCTTATAACACACTTACAGCATAGGTCACATATTACATCATATCTTTTATATACTATAAAATCTAGCACAGTGCTGTGCATATACTAGGCGCTCAATAAAAATGTGATAAATGCACAAAAGAACGGATGGTTCCACTTAACCCCTACCTAAGCTGTGCAACTGTGTCTGTTTCCTTCGGTGTTGTTAAGCTGCAAACAGCCAAAACAATGCTGGGAGCCAGGGGAGTAAGACGTAAAAGCCAGACTATAGCCACCGATCTGCTACATCCATACAATGACATGTTATTGGACAATAAAGAGAAACGACATGCCGGTACATACGACAACATGGGCGGACCCTGAAAATATGAGGCTAAGTGAAAGAAGCCAGTCACAAAGAGCACATATTGTAGGATTCCATTTACATAAAATAGGCAAATCCATAAAGTAAGGAGATAGGTGGATTGAGGGAGGAAGGCAACATTACAGGGTTCCTTTTGTGGTGCTAAAAATGTTCTAAAATTGGGGGGCGCCTGGGTGGCTCAGTCAGTTAAGCGTCTGCCTTCGGCTCAGGTCATGATCTCAGGGTCCTGGGATTGAGCCCTGCATCGGGCTCCCTGCTTCTCCCTCTCCCACTCCCCCTGCTTGTGTTCCTGCTCTCACTCTCTCTCTTTCTGTCAAATAAATAAATAAAATCTTTTTTAAAAAAAAGGTTCTAAAATTGATCGGAGTGCTGGTTACACAACCCAAATCACTAAATTGTACACTTTAAATGACTGAATTGTATGTTATATAAATTATAGCTCAATAAAGCTGTTAACAAGAAGAAAAAAAATACAGTTGCCAATCAAGTTGTATTTATGTCTGTAAGGGAAACATATTAAACACTCTCCACAGGCCTTTCTGGTGCCCCCTTCACTCTGCCAAGCCCAAAAGCATGCCTGCATTCGCCAGGACCTAGTCTCCTACATGTGAAAAAGGGATGCCAAGAGCAGATGGCTGCCTGTTGCACAAGGAGGGAAGAAAACAAAAGAGGCTGAAGCAAGTTAAGTCAGTGAGTTCCTCTGTAAGGAAACGGGATGCAAGCAGGAGCTCCAGGCCAGAATGTGCACTCAGATGCACAGAGGTAGGAAAAAAGGAAGAACAGCACGGGTTAAAAGTCAGGCTCTGGTGTAGGCAAATCTGGGCTGTTCCACCCGCTAGCCTCCATTTTCTTACCTATAAAATAGGGGTAACAACAGTGCGGACATCCTGACATATCATAAGGGGAGCGTGAAGCTTCTAGTGGTCGTGCACATGGAGCACTTACTGCCGCTTAACATCAAGGAAGCTTTCCAAAAACCTGTAGTTGCTACTCCCATTATTAGATTTATATTCTTCCTTCAGAACTTCTTACATCATTCAGGACCACGTGCCAATATATTCAAATAAAAGCATACTTACTTTGCCTCCTCTCCTTATAAAAAGAATGGGTAATACTTATAAATTCTTCGGGTATATGAAGTTTAATGAGTAATGTGTGAGAAAGATGTAATGAAAAACACTATGAATCCTTATTTTAAAAAGTTTCTAGGTTAAAATGCAGTTTTAAATAGTCACAGAGAAAAAAATGGCAATGCCTCACTGAAAAGCGGGTCCCTGATAGGGCTAATAAGATGGTCAAGTTTAGGGGCGCCTGGGTAGCTCAGTCAGTTAAGCGGCTGCCTTCGGCTCAGGTCATGATCCCAGGGTCCTGGGATCGAGCCCCACGTCGGGCTCCCTGCTCAGTGGAGAGTCTGATTCTCCCTCTCCCTCTGCCTGCCTCTCTGCCTACTTGTGCTCTCTCTCTGTCAAATAAATAAATAAAATCTCTAAAAAAAAAAAAAAGATGGCCAAGTTTAGCAAAGAAACCTTAGATTAGACATTTATCACACGGGGGAAAAAATGCGAAGTTACAAAATTTAAGGGAGTTGCCAGGGAAATGTTTGTCCCTGAATAGAATTAGACTATGGCAGAAGCCCAAGAGAAAACAATGCCACCTGGTTTTGTTCATTTGTTTTGCTTGGTCATATTTTCAACTTCTAGAAGGAATATGGGAATATGAAGCCAAAAAACCAAGAGGAAATCTAACTTTTCAGGTGAAAAGCCACCCAATAGAACTGAACAGACTTCTGTTTTCATTCTTGGCTACACATTATATTCACCAAGGAGCCCTTTAAAAAACATCCATACCCAGTATTTAATGGGGCTGGGGAGTGGGGGTGGGGGTGGGAGAGGCTGAAGCCCCAGGTGAATCTAAAGAATAGCTGCGGTTGAGAACCACTGAGCCAGCCGGAAAGCGTGTGTGCCAGGTACAGCACAAAGCCTGGCAGAGTGCTACAAGGATGATCAACAGCTGGTGGATGAATACTCTTTGATTAATGCTTTGCAGTCTTCCCCTTTGAACTGTGTTGTGGGAGGCCTCCTCATTACAAGACCAGTATCTCTTCCAGTTATCTCATCACCCTACAAAGTTAAACAGCTTTACTGTGAACACTGAATGCCAACTGAGGAGATCTCACTGCACCAAGTACCTCTGATGAGATTCTAAAAGAAAGGATTCACCATTTAGCACAACACCTAATGTAAGCAATTCTTCTTCAAAAGGAGAATTTAGGTTTACTGAAGCAGAAAACTAAAAGCCTTTAATACAAAGCTGTAATTAATGGGTATTATAAATGATAGCAGTGCATCTATGATTTCAGGTTTGTGGGATGCACTGCATGCAACACACAGTAATTCAACAAAAAGTGGCCTCCTGCATATAATTGCCTTTCTTGGGGAGAAAACCAATTTGATTCCAAAGAGGTTGGAAAGGAATGCAGATAATTACACACACTTAGAACACAATTGCTTTCTGCTCTCTAAAGCAAACTTCAAAAAATATGCTTTTATTTTAAGCAAAATAATTTTTCTGTAACTATCCTTTTTTTACATTCAATCTAACAGAATAGTAAGGCCAAATTTTCTCATTTGCCTGTTACATATTTAATTAGTTATTCTGAGACTTGAACATTCCTAGATTTGGTACTGATTAAATTCCTCTATTCCCCTAATAGAATAATATATTAGGTAAAAATGCCCCAACATAAAAATACAAATCAAGAAGGATTTGACAGGTACCATTCTTACGATATAACAAGCATCCGGGGTACCCACTAGGAACCTACTAAAAGATAAAAGATTGGCAATCTCTACTCCACACCTGACCTTCACTTAGACAGGAAAAGGGCAGCCCTAGGAAGCACTTTGCTCTAATACACACGAGGCCTCTTTAGAGAACCCTGTCTGCCCGACTTGACAAAATCACACCTATGGCTCCAGTCTCAAAGTCTCTCCCTCTATCCCACACCAAAGTCCTCTAACTGGTAAATGACACCAGAATAACTCCAGGTTAAGGCCTTCTTTACAGTTTTAAAATATTACCATGTCAACAATGACAGTTCTCCAGAAAAACAACACATCTCAAAACAGGTGCTCCAGAATAAAATGCTACCAAAAGCTGCTGTATAACAACTTGCCCTTTGTCTCATCTCTTAAATGAAATCGTAAAATTCAGCTTTTCAGGTCTGTAACAAACTAATATCATCACAAAAAAATTCTCTTACTGAAGTGTATGCTTAATTTTTTCAAAGGAAAAGGTAATCTGATAATTCACCTAGTGCAGCCTAACTCTGTAACCCTTTGCAAAAGTGAAAGGATGCACATCACTGTTTACTCATTCTCCACTAACCGTGAAGCACAAATGACCACTGGACTTGCCCTACAATGCTGGGATTTCACCTGCAACAGGAACAGACCTGAGCAGAAACAACAGTGACTACCACCTATTTGAGCAGAGCACTGGATAGAGGATCAATCTCTTCCTTCTTCACCATCCTTCTAACCTTACTTTTCTCACCTTCCCCTACTCTGGACCTTCTACTCTCCTTTAACTCCTCTTTTATTACCAATTTCTCGCCTAACTCTGAATCCTTCTACCTTCATTCTTTTTTCACCACTTATTTTTCTCTACATTCTCTCTCTCTCTAACCTCCTCTTCCTTTTCTCCTTGCTACTTCTCCCCCCACCCAACCTTTTATCTTCTTGTCCTGTTAATTCCTTCCCCTTGGCTCGCCTTCTCTCACTTCTGCCTTAGCCATTTCTCTCCCTCTCTACTATTTGTTTAGTGCCCCGTCCTGGTCTCCTTTCCACAAGCTCACAATTCGTTTCACTGTCCAAGGGCTGTTCCCTAACGAGATGGTCCCTAGAGAAAGGCAAGATCAAAAATTCCAATGGACAAGGAAAACCAGACTCCGGATTTAAAACACAACAAAACAAAACGCTAACAACTCTATAAATATGCTATAAATCTGTGTCACGTGGGGCCAATTCAACTGCTATCATTATAATTTTCCACCAATACCTTTTCAAAAATTGAGTAGAGAGAATGAGATTTTGATCTCACAGAATTGAAATAGGTGATTTTATTCATCTTCGTAACTGTACCCTGGAAGTTACTACAGGGACTCATTCTGGGTTCCCCTTATTCAATCTTCTGAGGGTCTTAAGACGAAAGGATAGTTAGTGGAGTGGAACAACCACAGTGCCAAACTCTAAGAATAAGGAGTGGTATTGTTGACAATCTAGAATCCATGTTCTCTTTAAGCCATAAAAATGGAAGCGCAAGATAATAGCCTATGATTAAAGTTGGCTGTAACTGAAATCTGGTATGATTTTAAAAGGCAATGTTTATTAATCCTAGCAAACTAGAATTAACATCTGCTAACAGTGAGGTTACGAGCAATTATTTAATAAATATCTTTTCCGGAATAAATTCTCAATGGCATTTAAAAATTAGAGCAGAATTCTGGGATTTCAGGTTTCCAAAAGTCATTCTGAAATATGACAGCTCCAACTTACTCTCTGCACATTATTCTACCAAACAGCAACGCTCCCGTCTTAAACTTTGCTAGAAATTATCTGAAGATTTACCCTTTGCCAAAAAAAAAAAAAAAAACTATCAGGAAAAAAAAAATTGCCCCCTGATCTTAAAGTAACTAGCATGCTAAAACCCAGGCCAACTGATTTGTGATGGAATTTAAATAAAGAGCCAGGACATAACACCAGGAAGAAAAGATGGTGACAAGGACAAGAGGGTTATCCAGAGTGAGAAAATAAGTGTTTTCAAATATTTGTAATATGTGATTGAAAGGATTAAGGGAAAATAATAAACATTTCTGATAAAATGCCACAATGCTCAAATAAAAATCTACCCACATTATTGTCTTAGGGAGAATTTTTTTAATACTATTTGTCCAAAAGATAACCTATGTTCCTTAGATGAACTTAAACTGGAAAGGCCTCTTTAAGAGGCCAGGGTAACTCAACCTACTACATTTTTAGCTTTCAATATACTAGAAAATTGACAGACCTCTAGATGAGTAATTTTACAAAAAAGCAAAATTTAGAAGGCTAAGAGTATAGAAAAGTGTGTTGAAATGTGGGCAGAGAAAATTTATAACCCTGTAAGGCTGGGGTCTTTTTAAAATTGAAGGTTCTTAATAACAGTATATATTAATAAATACCAGTTTCAAAACAGAAATATGGAAATACAAATTATTGTGTTCTAAACACATAGTTATATATACATGAGAAAACTGAATATCCCTTCTGGTAATATATGTTAAAATATTAAAAGTGTATACTATTCAACATAAATTCAAATCTACTGCATAGAACCCTGGCTCTCATTGCTTATTCTGAATCAAGGACAAAAACTCATACTATTTTCATACCTTGCATACAAAACAGCTTGGTCCTCTAAAAGTCAATAAGTCAAATATTTGACTGCTCTCTATGCTCTGATTAGAGAATTCACATCACTCAGGTCACAGTGTTCTACCTGCTTTTTCAAGTTTTTCACATTAACAGTCAATACCAGGGGTTGAATTTTCCTAGGTTCTAAATGTCACTATCTTTTCTCATTGTAATGGTGACAAAACCATAAATGTGATTCAGTAGTGTTTTTATACTGAGGGTGGTAAGAATTTGCCTGCTGTGAAAATACCAATAGTTCACCTTGCATGACATTTTCCCATTTGAAAGTATCTGCTTTCACAGACTGAAAGCTAATGTTCTGGGAGACATTGTGCTCCTCAGCAACATAAAGAGGGTTCCAGAGGGAAACTCGGGCTCTGGATGGCCCTTCACTCAGGATGAAAAGTGAGTTAAATAGGCTTTTCATAGATTATCAGCAATAAATGTATGCCAAGATAATTGCAATGGTGAAGATAATGAAATCACCACCTGACACCAGCGAGACAGCCTAACGTGTGATGCATTTTACCCTCGGGGAAAATCTCTGTTTCAGATTTTGCTCAAACAAATACTGCAATAAGCCGCGAGTCAAAGCATGAGGTTCTGAATGAAGTAAGTCACCAAAACAAACTAGAGAGGAAGTTAAGCATTTTAATAAAAATAATACAAGCTTTGGCCCCAACAGACATGCAGAAATGGTTCTATAAGTCCCTTCTGAAAAAGAAACCTTAGGATGATGCTGTGCCCTACACACAGTTACCATTCAACAAGTGTGTGTTGTCTCGATCAGTCAGGGCGCTAATTTGTAAGCAGTATACTCCAACCGACACATTTAAGCAGAAAAAAAAAAAATGTGTTAAGAAGATGATACATACTTTCAGAGAATATCAAGAAGGTCAGAAAACAATGATAGAAAACACTAATAAACATTTTAGTAAGTATGCCAGATACTGTTCTAAGAGTTTAACTCCTTTAATCCTCACGACAACCTTGTGACATACACGCTATTATTTCCCCTTTTTCCATTTGAGGGAACTGAGGCACAGCGAGATTCACCTCCCCAAGCAAGGTTACAAGCCTGGTAAGTGGCACAGCTGGGATTTGAACACAGCCAATCCGGCACCAGAGTCCACTCTCTAGGCTGCCCCTCCCAGACAGTCTGGTCAGGAGCAAAGTCCAAATCATGCCTGCCTTAACATTGGTCCCGTGAAGAAACCACTGCTCTGTTTCTGGGCACAAACTCTACAGTTTGCACCACAAATACCACTAACTCTGCACCCTGGAAACTCTCTCTAGAATGGCTAACAGTGCAAATTCTGAAAATCCAGTTTAGCTACTGTTCCCGTCTAATCCTCAGCAGAATAGACTCCCCCCCTCCCTTGGTACCTTCTTCCTTGTATCACTTGCTTCTGATTTAGAAACTGGGACAAATGTATCATATGCCTATACCATAACTACAAGAAAAGCTGGGAAGGCAGGTATATGACATTTTCTACTTATGTAAGACTCTGTCCTCATGGAAGGGGGAGAAGATTTTGAGACACAGGAATTTCCCAGGAAATTAGATGCGCAGTAGCCAAAATAAATAACAAGATATCCTCTGTATTCTGATGAGAGTGATAGATACAACAAAAAAGAAAAAAGATTTATGAGCAAAAGATAGGACTTGATCTGGGTAACAAATGCTAAAGAAAACTTTTGATCTTTTCCTGTAATATTCCCAATTGTACAGCATAGTTGCTGAGGACACAGATTCCAGGGTCCATGCCTGAGTCAAAATACTCAAGAAATGGTTGTAATAATGATTATGAAAATGTGAGAAGATGGGGATGAGGGCAAGAGCAGAACGGGGTACAGCACATTGCAGGTAAATAATAAACAGCCTCTCCTACTGTGGCCGCTATTATTATTATCATTATTTATCCCAAGTCAGGAGCTTTGGCTCATGCATTCATACAACAAATATATACTGAGCACCTACTATGTTCCAGTCACTCAGTCAGGCAACAGAAATAAATATATATATACAATGGATTATTACTCGGCCATAAAACAGAATGAAATCTTGCCACTTGCAACAACGTGGATGGAACTAGTGAGTATTATGCTATGTGAAATAAGTCAGTCAGAGAAAGACAAATACCATATGATTTCACTCACATGTGGAATTTAAGAAACAAAACAGATGAACTGGGGGGGGGGGGGGGGGGAAAAAAAAAAAAAAAACTCTTAACTATAAAAAAAAAACTGAGGACTGATGGAGGGAGGTAGGGGGAGAAATGGGCTAAATGGGTGATGGGCATTAAGGAGGGCACTTGTGATGAGCACTAGGTAGTTGCATGTAAGTGATGAATAGCTAAATTGTACACCTGAAACTATATTACACTGTATGTCAACTAGCTGGAATTTAAATACAAACTTGGAAAATAAATAAATAATAATAAATAAAGACAGCAAAAATGTTCATGATCTGCACTCTCATGGAGCTTATAGTACATAGGGGAAGGAAAGACACAAATAAATGACATTATAACGATGGCAAGTGCTACAAAAGAAAGACATATGGTACGCTGTGACTGTGTATAAGCAAAAGTGACCTTGTCAGTCGAGTAGAAGAGTGGCTCTTTTTAAGTGATGCTTGAGGCAAGACCTGGAGAGTAGGAGTTAGCTAACTGACAGAGGTTGAGATAACAAAGAACCTTCCCCCTGAGGAAGGTAGAAAAGCAAAGAGCATTTGAAAGAAGGTGGAGGAGGGACGGTAAAGTATCCCCCAAACTGAGAAGGTACTTTGAGACCAAAAAAAAATGAAGCAGGCAGCTCCATCCAATTTACACAGAGTTTTAGTCAGGATAACTTACTGACAGCGGGGATGGATCAGGTAACAATCTGGATGCTGCATTGCTATTCTCCGCAGAAGTCGGACCTTAGCCTGCACATTTTATAGAATGAGCCGATACGTGGGAGGATACTGCAGTGAGATCAAAAGGTTTGCATGCACCTGACTGACATCTAACATTTAATTAGATTTCGTGGCACCACCTGTGCATCAGGAAGGGGAGAGACTATGTTATCCCTAACAGATTTAAGGAGGGGCAAAGCAAGCCTCCCACTGTCCCAGCCTTGGTGGGCATTTGTATATTAATCTTCAAGGGGCCTAGAACACAGAGACCCAGGGGGGTCAGCAAGTGACCTGAACAAGACAGAAGGCTAAAGATGGAGTCAGTCTTGTCAGCTCTCCTAAAACATTCCTGGCAGGAAGAATAGCAAGTAAAAAGACAACTCAGTGTCAGGAGGAAACACGTGGCATTCCAGGAACTAAAAGGCAGCCATTGTGACTAGAGAGGAAGAAGCAAGGACCAGACTACAACAGACTTCCAAATCATGTAAGGGATGCTGATCCAATGCCAAGGCCAATGAGCAGGACAACGGCACCCCATTTCTCTTCTTTAATCAGTCAATTAACCCACCCTGTGACTGCTGGCAGTATCACCACCACCTGAAGATGGGAACCTCTTAGGAAAATAGTTTATGTGGGTTTATGATACTGCTAATACCCAATGCTTAAAGTACATTGTTGTGAAGACCTGCATAGTTTGAAATCTCTGAAGACGCTTTGAAAGACACTTGTTAGCACTTCCGCCCTCCACCTCCGAAGAAAGTGTTTTGAATCACAGAACAAAAGAAGGAATAATTTAAAGATAAGAAGGACATTATCTAGCCTGATCTCCCTCACTTGCCAGTTGAAGAAATCATGCGGGTAGTCAGTAACAAAACCAAGACCAAAATTCAGTCCTAGATTTACAATCCAATGCTCTGCCAGCTATTCCACGGCCACTCAGACAATCCCATCTCTTTAATCTGCCCAAAAGCCAGAAGAACGGTCTCAACATGCTGCAAAAGCTGGCTCAGTTCTCACCGCTGAGCACAAGCCCGCCCAGACAGAACCAATACTAACATGCAACATAATGAGCCAGAAACTAAAGAGAAGCAAATAGCTGGGGATGTCAGGCTATATTGGTTTAACAGCTGTCAGCTTTCCTCCAGCACAGTTAAATCCTGATTAACTGGAAACTTCCCCTTTTTTGTTAAAGACTCTGCTTTCAAGAGAAATCAAATTATAAGCAAAGAACTAACATCAGAGATTTTTTTGTTGTTAAAAATAGTTATTAAAGGAAAAAAATTATTACAGGGAATAAAAAATTCTACAGCATGCTGGGTGACAGACCCTCTTGACATTAATTCAATCACAGGAAAAAAGTCATGGTCACGACAGCAGCTCCAGGGAAGCAGGGTCCTTTTATGTAGTAAAGGAAACACTCCTTCCAACCCTGAGCTCTCTGCTGCAACAGCTGACGGAGGCCAAAGTCTGGGTCTCGGGCAGGTCACAGAGGAAAAAACTAGGGAGAGTAAACCCCTGCACATCTCCTGACACAATCCTACATAAGGGCTGGGCCACCCATATGAAAAGATCATTAACAGTTTTAATAACCAGTAACAAAGATGCTAATTAATCTCATTTTTCTAGTACCAATGAAGGTCTTCGGCTTTTGGTCAAATAGGATAAAACATTAGTGCAAAATTTTAACATTACTTCAGGACAATAGTTTGGTGAATCCGGTATCATCTTCAAATAGATCTGAAAATGCTAACAAATGAGTTGTTCTAAAACTTCACAATTATGTTTTCTTCATTCCTTCAATTTTCATAAAGAGATAGGACTCCTATAACATTCATCTTTGCATACCTCCTTTCATTTTATTTTAATCTTTTGCCACAATGGTAACAAACAATCTGTATTTATCCTGAATTCTGTCTCCCCAAAATTCATATTTTGAAGCACCAATGCCCAATGTAACTCTATTTGGAGACTGGGTTTTTATGAGGTAATTAGGTGGTGACAAGGTTAGCCCTAATCAGATAGGGCTTAGAGGCCTTATAAGAAGAGAGATCCTCCTTCTAACCCTCCATCTGCAAGCCAGGAAAAGAGCCCTCCATTAGGAATCAAATTGGCCCACACTTTGATCTGGGATTTCCTAGCCTCTAGGACTGTAAGAAAATAAACTTCTATTGTTTAAATCACCCAATCTATACTATTTTGTTATGGCAGCCTGAGCTTACTAAGATATCAAGGTTTCTGCATTTGTTTTGACTTATCTGAGCAAGGAGAATGCCACTTCAAGCCACTCAAGGAAGGAGAATGAAGTCATCATCTTTACCATCAAGACAACCTAATATGCACTGAACAGGCATATGTGTCAATTACCCTTTTACCTAACAACTCATTTATAAATTCTTTTACCAGGGGCACCTGGATGGCTCAGGCAATTAAGTGTTCAACTCTTGATTTCCGCTCAGGTCATGATCTCAGAAAGTGAGATCAAGCCCCGTGCTGTCTGCTTGAGATTGATTCATTCTCTCTCTCTCTCTCTCTCTCTCTCTCCCCTCCCCTCCTCTGCTCCTCCCCCAGCTCGCGTACTCACTCTCTCTCTCTAAAATAAATGAAATGTTTTTTAAAAAAAAATTTTTTTTTAACTCTTTTGCCAGGGCACCTGACTGCCTCAGTCAGAAGAGCATGCAACTCTTGATCTCAGGGTTGGGAGTTCGAGACCCACTAAAAAATAAAAAATTTAAAAACTCTTTTGCCTATTACTACCCTTAAGTTGCAGAAAAGGAAATGGCCCATTGGAGTGCTTCAATAGTAAAAGAGAAGAGATCTGAACACATAGTCTGATTCTAGAGCCCAAGCTTCTAAATACTACACTATACTTCGGCTTTCACATCAGACTGACATTTTTTAATCCTTAATGTTTTAATGCCTCAGTTATCTTTTCTTATTTTCCAAGTACTATTCTACGCAAATTGATTTTGATTGCTATCATTTTTACATGCATGCTATTCCACAACTGGCTAATTCGACTCTAGAGAAACGCAGTGATTGACTGCATCTGAGGTATACAGTAGTCCCTCCCCCCAACCCCTTATCTGCAGAGAATACAATCCAAGACCCTCGGTGGATGCCTGAAACCATGGATAGTAATGAACCCTATATATATATATATATATATATATATATATATATATATATATATACTGTGTTTTTCCTATACATACATATATCTGTGATAAAGCTTAATTTATAAGTTAGGTACAGGAAGTGGTTAACAACAACAAAATAGGCCATTTATAATATACTGCAATGAAAGTTATGTGATGAGGTCTCTCAAAATATCTTATTATATCCTGTACTCACTCTTCTTATGATGATGGGAGATGATAAAATGCCTACGTGACGAGATGAAGTGAGGGGAATGACGCAAGCAGTGTGACGTAGCGTTAGGCTCCTACTGACCTGCTGAGGATACATTAGACGAGGGATCATCTGCTTCAGAACCACAACTGAATGTGGGTAACTGAAATCTCAGAAAATGAACCCCGAATAAGAGGGGACTACCATGCTAACATTTTTATATACAAATTCTTTTTGCATGAGTTCCCTGTTATTCTATTAAAGGTATATACACTCAAAATTAACCAAAGTTGATCATGCTTAGCAAAAGATAACCACAACAGCCCGCCCTGATTTCTAATACTTCTCCTCTTCTAAAAGATGATTTACACTGAATTCACTGTCGGATTAAGCTACCCAGTATGTTAAAAGCTCTCCCATACCATTCAGACATTCAGAAACACTAAAGATGCACTTGCACATCTGCCAGAAGCTTCTGTTGCCAGAACCTGTCAGAGCGAGAATGATTTAGTACTAATTGCAGTGCCCTTGACAGTCTCGAACTACAAAGTTTATCCGTCTCAGTAAGATGGAGCAGGTGAGGTAGCATGTGAGGGCAGATGGAGGAAGCAGCACCATCTTCTCTGACAGCTAAACAACAAGACAATCAGTAACAGTGCTCATCTTTCTACTATGTCAGCAAAGCCACCTACTTTACCAAGGTTCTATATAATGTTTTGCTGGCTGCCCAGATAATTCCCCCCTCCCCTTCCCACAAGTTATTTTCAAAACTGTGATCACTTTAGAAGCTTTCTCTGTGCCCCTCTCTCTCTGATCCACATGGCTTACCCAAACCTGACTTTTCCTTCTCTTTCATGGATCATATCATCCTTCAACAAAGATTTTCAAGTGTCTTACGATGAAAGGAGAGACTTCTAGTTTCCTTGATTCTAATCCCGCTGCAACAAGGTACATTTTTCTTATCTGTGTCATTAATCAATAAAGTAGCTGATGAGAGAGTCACTCAATATTATGAGCCATTCAGTTGAGCTGGAACATTGCTCAGGTAAAATTCAGAATAAGAAGTCGTCAGGCTTCATAAAATTGATCTTCTTACCCCAATAAAACTTGGTTAAGGAGTCCTTCTTCATTTTTCATAGGGAAAATCCAAGAGCAAGGAAAACACAGCTTAGAAGCAGTCTTATAAAATTAGTAATATTACTTTTGCAGTAAATCAAACCCATAGAGAGATTTCAGAAGTTATACCTAGAAGTCAACCTGAAAGTTCAATTTAAAGGCATTTTTTAAAAAGTAAAATCAAGCTGACAGCTATAAGCCAGGCCTATCAAAAGACTTAAATCAGTAAACTCTTAAAAGGCACTCTTTAAAATGAGAGAAGTTTAAAATCCAGTAGATATATTTAACCTGCTAAAGAAGACAGAACTTAACAAGCATTACAGAATAATATCCTCCTGGTGGTTTTCAGAAGTATTGTCATCTGTGAAATTGCACAGACTGTTCAATTCTCAAAGGAGAAGCTTATTGAGACTCAGGTATATTCCTGAATACCTGAGAAAGCTCTACAAAAGCCCACCAAAACTATGACTAAATTCAGCACTCCAATACATATAACATGTTCTTAGCTTTTCTATTGGTAGGAAGCGACCAGCAGCAGAAAATTTTTTCTCGACCATCTTCCCTGACACCTAACAAGCTACTTTTAGCTCTAATAATGAATAAAATATACTTTTTCTTTAAATATAAGTCTGAGAAACAGAGCTTGTTTGGAGACCACAACAAAAGCTCCAAACAAAAGCTTGTTTGGAGACCACAACAGAATAGTTTGTCCCTCTCCCTTTGGTTTATATGCTACTGCCCCCACTGGATGGCATCAAATGCACTAAGAAAAGCATGGAGAACAAGGCTGCAACAACCTTCAACACAACTGGGGGACAAAGAGGGTTTCTGAGTCTCAGTACCTCTCCTCTTCTTCTGCCCTTTTCACTTGCAGGATGATTAACTTCACATGTCAACGTGGCTAGGTTATGGTGCCCAGTTTGGTCAAACACTAATCTAGGTATTATAAGGAAGGTATTTTGTAGATTCAATTAATACTTACAATCAGTAGACTTTACAAAAAGGAGATTACCCCTGACAATGTGGTTGAGTCCCATTCAATCAGTTGAAGACCTTAAGAGCAAAAATAAGTTTCCTGGACAATCTCAATCTCTCTCTCTCTCTCCATATTATCTCCTACTGGCTCTGTTTCTCTGAAGAACCCAGATTGGTACAACCTGTTTTAAGTATTTTTTTTTTTTAAAGATTTTATTTATTTATTTGACAGAGAGAGACACAGCAAGAGAGGGAACACAAGCAGGGGGAGTGGGGGAGGGAGAAGCAGGCTTCCTGCCGAGCAGAGAGCCCGATGCGGGGCTCGATCCCAGGATCCTGAGATCATGACCTGAGCCGAAGGCAGACGCTTAACGACTGAGCCACCCAGGTGCCCTGTTTTAAGTATTAAGCTCAGGAAATATTTGGGAAATCACTGGGGTAGGAAAAAAAAAAAAAGTAAACAATAAAAAAGTCTTCAGATAAGAATAAAACAGAACATTTTATACTTTTATTTTCCAAAATAGGTTATGCTTTTTCATCTCTGTACTCCTTTAGTGTGTCCAAGAACTGTCCAAGATGGTTCATTCACATTGGCTAGAGTGGGCTCAGTTCCTCCTAGCTATTGGCAGAAAGCTTCCATTCTTCCACATGTGTACCTTTCCACAGGGCAGCTTGAGTGTACTCCTAATATGGCAGCTAGTTTCACTCAACATGAGCAATCCAAGAGCAAGAACAAGAAGGATACCACAATGGCTATTATGAGCTAGTCTTGGAAGTCACATGCCATCACTTCTACCACATCCCGTCCATTAAATAGCCACTTTCTACCTTTTGAAGGGAACAGTATCAAAGAGTTTTCAGTCCTATTTTAGAACCACCATAAGGTGTGAAACCATATTCTTGATTTGATCCTTGCCACAGGATGAGCTTTAATAACTGGTCTTTGTCTCTTTTCTCAGTTTTATCCTCATAGTTGAGATTGAGAATCAGTTTCTCTCTTTTTATCCTACAAGTCTCTAAATGTGTAGACCATATACCTTTTCATTACTACCTGTAACTGGACACTTCATCTCATTTTTAATAGCAGCCAACACACACACTATTAGCACTGTTTTATCTCCTCCCCCATGGGTACAAGTTCATTGTGTACATGATCTGTTCACAGATGTCTCATCTTCTTGAGCTAGGGCAATCATGGGTCACTGACAAGCTATTAGATTAACTCTTCTTGGTTCCTGTGTAACAGGTAAACCTCCATGGAGAAGGCTGTTGGTGATGATAGTGGGACTCCTTTATGCAACCTGACTATTTAACAGGCAGAAGAGTTTTTCTTTGAAGCGTTGTAGGTTTGGTAGGCATGCTGTAGCAGGGCCTATTCGGCTCAGTTAAAAACCTAGTTGACTTGGGGTGCCCAGGTGGCTCAGTCGGTTAAGCATCTGACTCCTAATTTCGGCTCAGGTCATGATCTGAAGGTTGTGAGATAGAGCCCCAAGTGGGTTCTGCACTGGGCGTGGAGCCTGCTTAGAATTCTCTCTTTTCCTCTCCCTCTGCCCCTCCCCACTCCTCCCCCTTTCTCAAAAAAAAAAAAAAAAAAAATCTAGTTGACTTACCACTGCATAGGAACCCACCATTTGCAAAAAAGATTAGTTATAAGAACATCATGGGCTCTCCTCAGAAGGAAAATCTTTTTGGGCTAAAGGTCCACTTAGGGTGAGCATTTTATCCAATCCCTAATCTCATAATTGATTCTTTCCAATTACCTAATTTCTTTCAAGTAATCCTGTACTTGAACAGCCCTACTAATGGAGGAAGCAGGGTGGAAGGTAAAGGGAAGAGAAATTACATTTATTGAACCTTCTCATGTGTTGAGTGCTATACTAAATATTTTACAAGCCATCTAATTTAATCCTCACATCAGAACTGTAAGATAGGTATTATCATCTCCATTCTACAGATGAAGAAACCCAGCTTCAGGGAACTTAAATAACTTACCCAAAATCATACAACCAGTAGAGTTAACACTCAAGCCCAGTTTGTCTTAACTCCGACTTCCAATGTGTAACGTAAGCTTTGGCTGGTAGCAACAAATCCAAAATCTCAGTGACCTACCATACCAAACACTGGTTTTTTGTTCATGTTAAATGAAAGGTAAAGGCTGAGTCGAGCTCTGCTCCATGCTGCAGGTCTACTCTACATGTCTTCTCACACTGGAATTCAAGCATAAGGAGCAGTCCCTATCTGGAAAGAATTCAAGTCAAACCACATAAACCACATTTAAAGATTTTGATCAGAGTTGAATATATCATATCTATATATGTTCCACTGACCAAAAAGTCACATGGCAAGTTTTACCTTGGGAAAGAGAGTACACTCTGCTTACTAGAGTTACAGGAAGTCACAAAGCTAAGGACATGGATACATAATTTCTGTAAGATTTTTAAACTGTATCCTAGGAAAAGAGAGAATATATTCCACGTAGGAAGAAAAGTGAGTAGCTCATAGCTAGAGGGTCCGATTGCAATAGTCACTAGAGTTGTCCACCTAAATAAAGTTCTTTTCCAGGCACATTGAAGGATAATACCTCCTCACCCATTAATGTCATGGGTAGTTAGGTAACTTGGCCAATGAGAGTCAAAGTAACAACAGGTCACTTCCAGGTGAAAGCTGTATAAGCTGGTGCGGTGACTGGGCCCTGTTTTCCTGACAGTGCTTCAAAATAATAGGTGCAGCTTGGTCCTGGAATGAGGACAGTATGGGATAGTGTTCCCACCCAATGCATGATGAACATACAGCATGAATTAGAAATTATGTGACTCATTTCTGTTACCTCAACATAAATTAGCTTATTTTGGCTGATATACAAGTCAATTAGATTAGTTCCCCCAGGAATGTAAAATAAGAGAGAGAGAGAACTGGGTGATGAGCAATAAGCGACAAATGCCAAGGCTGAATCTAAAACACTTTATGACAAACCAAAACTAATTATGAGTAAGCAGAAGCTGTGAGACAAAAAAGAGAAACCAAATAAAAGATGATGTAGGTAACATGAAGTTAAAATTCTAAAAATGGAACAGACACAAAGAAAGAAACAGACACCCAAAAAGGGATCATGTGGCTCATTAGTATATTGATGAGAGTTTCCAAACCCTAGAGCTGCCTTTAACACTACAGCTTTCTGATCCTATTCGGAAGAAGGAATCATTACAATCCCCTGTTTTCTTAAAGAGCCCAAGTGAGTCTTCCACGAAAAAAAAATGGGACAAAATAAGACCTCTTAGGTGCTCTATGGCAATTATTTAGAAAAACTCTATGGTGAGTCCAATTACAGTATAAAGATTCACTTCCTAATATAAACATTACTTTTTCTTCCTACATCAAGTTTCTTCCTACATTAACTAACACCAAGTTAGTTAATGATCACTATAATCAAGGATATTAAATATATACACTTACATAAATTCATTAAATACATCCTACTAAATAGCACCCAGATATATTTCAGAAAAATAGAGAATTAAGGCAAAAATAGGAAAAGACTTTCCCAGAATCAGGAGGATAAAAACAAGAGAAAAAGAGCATCTCACCTTCCTAAAAAGTGTTTTTATTTCTAAAGCTAAGGAAAGAAATGGATTCTTTTATAAACACATGCTGATCATGTACAAGGTTTAGCCAAGGAAAGCCTTAAGCACATGAAAGCTCCTACTATAATACTGGGCTCAGAACTGGAATTCAAAAAATACTGGTTGATTATCATATAAATCGTTAGGGAAAGCGACTGCTTTATAAATTACTTAATACATACATTCATACTTCAGATCCCAGACAAAAAGCTATTGGTGATAATTACACTGGTTGACTATTAGGCCAGATGCTGTAATTCTAGATCTAAGATCTGAATAGAAATTAATATATTAAATTGGGTGAAACCAAATAGCTCAAGAGTATACAGATTTTTGTTTAAACACATGCCAAGACTCTTAAATCAAAATAGGAGGTACTTACTGAAAAACTACTTTATGGTTGGCACAAGGCTAAGATTTTTCATAGGGAAGAAGCAAAAAGCATTCAAAAATCTTTTATAAACTATGGTACACTACTGAAGCACTGAATTTTTTTAGTAAATTCAAATAGTAAATTGGCCAAGTGGATAGTAAAGTACACAAAATTAGTTTCCAGCAGGTTTGGGAATTAGGCACTGAAAAGAATAACCAAAAAGTTGTCATGGTGGTTTCAGTTGCAATTTTGCAGATCAATATTTAAAGCTGCAACTTTCTGAAAGTTATATTACGATCTGTATGCTTGCTTATTACTTAATTCTTGTTTTTGTGTTTAATTCAGCTAGGATGATGGACAGAAAGGAAAGTAACAAAATTTATACTTAATTGATTTTAAAAAGATTGGATAAATTTTCACCTTTAAGTGACAGGCTCTCTAGAATGACAAGTAATGTGACAGGTAAAAGTAAATGAAACAAAACCAAATTACCCTTGTCATCAATCTTGTTCCTTTGTGTGGTAAATCTAGTTTGGGAGTGACACATCCTGAATTTTACTATTCAAGCACTAAATGAATCTGTCTCTTCCACAATGATAGTTTCAGCACAGCAGTGATACATATCCTCATTTTAATTAACCTAATGGTCTATTCACCGATCATACTTGGAGGTCTATTTCATTACCCTAAATTAACATTTTCTTTCCATTAAAGTTACAGATAATAAAAAAAGACATTGCTTTCATGTGTGGTTTACAACACATTTAATCTATAGTACTCCTTTGCTTAGTGATCACAAGCACTTAAATACTCTCTGAAAACCACTTAGAACTACTAGCAGCCCAATGATTTATTTACTCATATGTAGGGAGGGCCATTAATAAGGAGAATAAAAACTGCAATATTTCAAGAATAAAAATATCTATTCATTAGCTGAATGAAAGCAATTCTAAGAAAGGTGTTGATTGATCACATTTTAAAAGGTATGATGGTTCTCCTTAAAAGTAAATGGCTTTGTATCTACATAAAATAATTAAATAATCCTGACACACTTTGTCATTTTATTTCTCCTTGCAATTAGAAGATTTAGTTTCTGAAGTTTAAAGTCAAACATAAGAACAACAACAAAGTAATTTTAATTGTTCAAGACGACTATTTAATGCAAATATTTGCCAACTGAATGAGAAATTATTTGATCATAATTCTTTGATACAAATTCAGCACCTAAAGCTAAATTATCAACCTTTAGATAGAAATTTACATATATATCAGCCCATTACTGTTTGCTTTCCAAATTAAGCCCTGTTGATCAAAATGAAAACATAAACCTCGATTTGATTTAAAGATGGTTTAAATTTTTTTTCACATAATCCCAAATATAAAACATATCCTCAAAAGTGTTAACTGTTAGACAAAAATGCATTCCTTTGAACTTTTCCTCTTCCCATTCAATCCCCACCCTACTTCAGAATTTACTCTCAAAAACTATGCTAATGCCTCAAAGAAACCACAAGTTGCAAGTGAACATTCTATTATCATTACATGATATTGTGAAACTCTTGTTGATATGAAAAACGTAGATATCTTTTAAAAGTGAATGGATTTCAGTTAATATATATATATTTTTAAAGATTTTATTTATTTATTTGAGAGAGAGAGAATGAGAAACAGAGAGCATAAGAGGGAGGAGGGTCAGAGGGAGAAGCAGACTCCCTGCCGAGCAGGGAGCCCGATGCGGGACTCGATCCCGGGACTCCAGGATCATGACCCAAGCCAAAGCCAGTCGCTTAACCAACTGAGCCACCCAGGCGCCCCTCAGTTAATATATTTTGATTAAAATCTCTTGTCAGAAACACATTTTAGTAAGTGTTAAATTTTTCTATAGAAATTTCTATACAGCACTGTCTTAATAAAATAGTCTTGGTGGTTTGCACTTTAGAAAATGCTTGCCATACATTCCAAGACAGTATTTCTTCATTCTTTGAAATTCACTTCAGAAACCTGAATAATGATCTGGTTATTTCACCTCCCAGAACTAAATGAAACAAATATTCATAAACACTTCAAGATGAACTATCTCCAAAGTTACCCCAGGAGGTCTGGGAATATCTTTGCTGTCAGGATAACGCCAAAAGCAAAAGGTTATGCATTCCAACTATTTTTCTTTAGTGATTAATATAGATGGTCCCCAACTTATGATGGTCTTGACTTAAAGTTTTTCGACTTTACAATGGTGTGAAAGGGATATGCATTCAGTAAAATCTGTACTTAAGAATTCTGAAACTTGATCTTTCCCTGGGCTAGTGATAATGCGGTATGATATTCTCATATGCTGGGCAGTGGCAGTGGGCCACAGCTCCTAGTCAGCCACACAATCAAAAGGGTGAACAACCAATACACTTAAACCATTCTGTACCTATAGAAGGTGCAGCCAGTAGTAGATGCAACCTAGTAAACAAGCAAACGGTAGACTGGTGGGTAAACCAGCTTAACACATGAGAAATGGAGGTGGCCAGCTGAGTCTGGACTCATCTTGAGGGAGGAGTAAACAGATCCCATTCCCAAGATCTACTCCAGGAAACTAGCAAAGTCCTGTGCAGAAATTTAAAGGTCAAGGGCTGCTTAACAAGTAGCCCTGGACCCTGTCCCCATTAATAACTGAATGGATATTCCTGATGGTTCTCATCTACCCACCTCATTGCCTGTGCCCAACAAAGCAGCCCCCTTACAAGCCCGAATAAGGGATTGTATTCTATTTCTTCTCTTTCTAGGAACTGAGACAATCCACCATCCACTTAACATGTTCTATTACTTACCTTTCAGACATTGTACTTTCAAACATATTTTCATGGAAGTATTACAAATGAAAGAGTGAAATCTCATCTATCTTAAACTCCATTTCATCTCTCCTCCAGCTTAAATGGTTGTTATCCATTTTATATATGAGTTACAGCTACTCCACAAAATTAAGATTGACCCTGGAACTTAAAAATTAAGAATACTGACAGAGAAATAAGCTAAAGACATAAATAATTCAACCTTTTTTTAATACTAGTATTTAACAAACAAAAATCTTTTTTTAAAATACCCCCACGACTGCCTTTCCCCACACACAAAAATCTTTTCTCAAGGATATTTTTAATGAATAAATACATTGCCCTAAATGCTATGAAAGCTGAAGTTACAATCACTATTCCATGAAAAGTATGTTACTTTGTAGTATCTCTGCTGTTCTGGATGAAAGGGACTGCAGCCACAACTGTAAGGGTAGGTCTGAATTAGCCTGAGCCAATCAGCATAATATCAGCCCCTTGCTACAATCTTTGATTCAGGGATAAATACATGACCTGACTTGCTCCAATGCACATAAAACCAAAATGTTAATTCTCTTTCCTTCTGGACCATGTGGTATGTGGATGCGAAACCTGAAACTATTACAGCCATTTTGCTAAGATAAAGGAAGTTACCCAAGATCAAAGCTGATACAGAGAGAACAGAGCCAAGAGAATTACAAAGAAATGGAGCCAGGGCCCACGAGGCCTAAAGCCTACCCTAACTCTGAATTTTGTCAGTGATGTGAAGAGATACATTTACCTGCAACTAAAAAGAAATGCCACTCATCATTCTGAGAAATGAAAAAGAGTAAGACCACATGTTTAGTAACAGAAAGGATTCTTTTATCCTCAAGGGTAGGGATGCTAAAGTTTTAGAAGAGGCATTTTCAGACACAATGCTGGCTAGAGCTACAACTTCTGACCCAGCCCCTGGGTCTAAGGAAGTGAATACCAAGAAATGGCTTTGTGTGTCAGTACATGCTGAAGAAGCTGGAATTATAGAGCTGGAAAGACTATTTGAGCCACTCTCCACCATTAGAAATAAATTCTAGACCATCAGTGACAACACATATGCCCATAACTATCAGGTATTAGGCTGCTACAAGAACCATGTTCTCTCTAGTAAACAAAGATTGCACTGGGCTGCAGAAAACACGAGCCTTTCATGTTTCCCTTCTATGAAAATAGTAACCAGGACTGTAGGAATGAGTAAGCACCTGGAGATTCTCAGGCTACCACGTATGAAGGAATCTTGGAAATAAAAGAAATTCTGAAGAAAATGTGGCAGGGCTAAGAGTAATATCTAGGAAATATTAAAGAATTATAACCTGCCCTTTCCTTTCCATCTTGCTTTCCTTTTTGTTTCCAGCATGGAGGAGTCAGCACAATGGCTGAAGTGAGTAAGGACGCAGCAGTGAGAAAGGGGTGGGGGCTGCAGAGGCCCAGACCAGTCAGGGCACTGGCAGAGGTGGTCTAGAAGTGGTAAGCCACAACACAGCATGGCTACTGGGAGATCTACATACAGCAAATTCTTTTTGATTGAGCAAATAAAAAAATATATCAAGGACAATAGGTGCTGTGTTTCTCACTGCCAGGGAAAATTTTTAAAAAGAACTCCAAGATGCTGGGTTAGAATTGAAGATATTATGAAGCCATGATTTTATTATATACACCCACGTGGATAGAAATAAAAATATTTACAATGTGTGTATATGTGCACCTGGGGGGAAGTGCGTGTGTATAATCTTCTCATCCTGTCCCTAGATAAGATCTTCTGTTTCTGTCCCAAGATAAAGTCTCATTTTCTTCAGTTACAAAAAAGAAGGAATACCCTAGAGTCATCCTGAATCCCTTCCAGCACTAGAATGTTGGCAAACACAAAGATACCCACCCTTCTGCAATCTGTCTAAACCTACCAAAAAGTACCACTTCAGAAACACATGTCTTGGGCGCCTGGGTGGCTCAGTCAGTTAAGCATCTGCCTTCAGCTCAGGTCATGATCTCTGAGTCCTGGGATCGAGCCCCACAGCGGGCTCCCTGCTCAGCGGGGAGTCTGCTTCTCCCTCTCCTCTGCTCCTCCCCAGACTCATGCTCTCTCTCTCTCAAATAAATAAATAATCTTAAAAAAAAAAAAAAAAAAAAGACACGTCATGACAGAAATTCTACATTCAACAGGAGAAAGCAGAATTACCAATTATATCTACCATACAACACACAATATGACGTCACACATTAGAAGTGTTCACTCTCTAGATGTTAGCACTTACAGAAATCATCACCTCAGCAAATGATTTCTCTTAATGCTAAAAAGACACAACACAAACATTACTCTGCTTTAAAAAGGGAGCAGGGAGGACTATCACTGACAAAAAGCCTACCACTCTAAGTGATATCACTTCCACTTTACACTAGAGATGAAATTTTAAATATTTAAAAACCAAAATGCATAACATACAGAGAGGAGCCAAGCAAAAGCAATTAGAATTGTGAAATATTCATTTTAGCTTTTACTTCTTATAAACCTTGATAAACACATCAATCAAATTGTTAACTTCTCTGTTAAAACTAAAGTACAAAATGCCCTTGCAGAATGAGCATGTATCTAGCAACTCTTCTACCGTTTTTTACAACTTTCCCACACCTACAAGTAACAGAAAGAAATTTAACATTAGACACCATAATACTAGAATTCCTACTCTACTCAGTGATTATTTTAGGAAATACACATTTAGGTCATTGCATACCATATAATTGCACAGGATTATGTATAGCCACCAACCCAAAACAATATCAGTAAGTTTTTAAATACATGAATAGGGTGCCTGGGTGGCTCAGTCGTTACGCGTCTGCCTTCGGCTCAGGTCATGATCCCAGTGTCCTGGGATCGAGTCCCACATCGGGCTCCCTGCTTGGCAGGAAGCCTGCTTCTCCCTCTCCCACTCCCCCTGCTTGTGTTCCTGCTCTAGCTATCTCTCCCTCTGTCAAATAAATAAATCTTTAAAAAAAAATAAAAAATAAAAAATAAAAATAAAATAAAAATAAAAAAATAAAAATAAATACATGAATAAATTAAACAAAATTCAATTTAAATTAACCCTTAACAGTACCAGCAAGTGAAATCATTATACCGATGGCAGAAGCAATACAATACCACCGGGAATAAATGAGGTGACAAAAGTGGGCAAGGGGCTACACCAAGTTTTCCCCCTTAGAGAAAACAAATGCCTCCCTGATCATAATTCTCTAGTCCTCTGGGCACTTACATTCCCCCTTAGAGAAAACAAATGCCTCCCTGATCATAATTCTCTAGTCCTCTGGGCACTTACATGTGCTACTTTTCATGTTTTTTTTACCTTTTTAATATCTTCAACTCTGACCATTTCCTCTTATAAACTCATACAGCACGTATTCCCATTAACCACTCATTTAATACTTTGTATGACCTTCCCTGTGTTACAGGTTCTTTAAAAAATAATATTCAGTACAGCCACTGTGGAAACCAGTATGGAGATTCCTTAAAAAATAAAAAAATAGAAATACTATATGATCCAATAATCCCACTACTGGGTATTTGCCAGGGAAAATGAAAACACTAACTCAAAAAAATACATGCACCTCTATTTTTATTGCAGCATTATTTACAATAGCCAAGACATGGAAGCAACCTAAGTGGCCATCAAAAGATGAATGGATAAAGAAGATGTGGTACACACACACACACACACACACACACACACACACACACACACTGGAATATTACACAGCCATAAAAAATGAATGAGGTAGTGTTATTTGAGACAACATGGATGGACCCAGAGGGTATTATGCTAAGTGAAATAAGTCAGACTGAGAAAGACAAATACTGTATGTTTCTACTCATAAAAGAAATCTAAGAAAAAAAAATGAATAAACAAAAAGCAGAATCAGACCTATAAATACGGAAAACAAACTGATGGTTGCCAGAGGAGAGGAGGGTGGGAAATTGGGCAAAATGATTGAAGGGGAGAGGGAGATACAGGCCTCTAGTTAGGGAATGAGGAAGTCACGGGAATAAAAAGCAGAGCATAAGGAATACAGTCAATGATATTACAATAGTGATGTAATGGGACAGATGGTAGCTATACACAACATAATGTATAAACTTCTCAAATCACTAAGTTGTACACCTGAAATTAATGTAACACTGTGTGTCAACTATACTCAAATTAAAAAATTAAAACTCAAGGGCGCCTGGGTGGCTCAGTCAGTTAAGCATCTGCCTTCGGCTCAGGTCATGATATCAGGGACCTGGGATCAAGCCCCAAGTCGGGCTCCCTGCTCGAGCTCAAACTCTCTCTCTCTCTCTCTCACTCCCCCTCTCGTGCTCTCAAATAAATAAAAATTTTTTAAAAAAATTAAAAATCAAAACTAATATTCAGTCTCTTCAGCTAGATACCTTGCACAGAGTAGCAATATAATAGTCACACAATAAACATTAAATAAGAATTTTAATTTTCTAAGCGCTGATGTTTCACAATTATGTATGGACCACAGCACTGAATCAAAAGTAAGATACATGGATTTTAGTTTTCATTCTGTCCAGAATTAGCCAATGAGTCACTTAACCTCACTGGGACTCATGTTCCTCGTCCATATAAAGAAATGACCTCTAAAATCCTTCTCACTCCTAAGCGTCAAAGATTCTACATCACAGAGTTAATATAAAGTTTATTTATTACTATTAGTGGAATTACATGGCCATTTTCTACATTTTTAAGACTTTTTTTTAAACAATTTTTATTTCTCACAACAGCACTGGGTCTCAAAAATGAATCAAAATATAAAATGACTCAATAAGTCAACTATTCAAATGTTAACTAGATTGTGGTTCTGAGAGATTCATTCTACTCACCTGTGAAACAAACATAGGTCCTAGAACATGAATGATTCAACAATACCTAAGCTTTTCCACTGGTTTTGGGGGAAGCAACTACATTACAGACTAGGAAAAAAGAGAAGTAGATGTTTCTTCTTTAACATGAAATGTACTTGGTGTTTTGTTTTTTTTTTTTTTACATCAAACACTATCAAAACAAACATTCCTTGCCCAATCAATTCTCTTTCTTCCTAATCTGTTTCCCTTCATTTTCTTGTTTGTAAAAGCAAACATCATGTCCCTTCTATTTTTTTCCTTTTCCTTATATCATAAAAAGTACGCAAAACCTGGAAAACATCTGGGAACATCTTTTTAACATCAAATGGGGAGGGCAAAGGCACACCAAGCAAAGGTGACTAATGCAACTCACTGTTTACTCTTGATAAAAGTCTCAGACTGACTGAAGTCACTTGTTAACTTGTAGATTTTTATTCAAGATGCAAAACATCTGGATTGACAGCTCTCTTGGGCATTAACCAATTTTCTATCTAACCCAGACACCTCTTTGTTAAACTGCCCATATATATGCCTAACTTCTCAAATGTTCTTTGAACCAGCCGATAACATTGCACTGATTTCCTCATCAATTTTGTGAGTTAAATAAAATCTTTGTCACAGGTTCATTTTATATTTACCTGAGAGTGATTTTACCTGTTTGAAAACAGGAACCATGTCTGTAGAGAATGAGGGGCCTCTTTATGCAACCACCATATTGTTATTAACTGCTTAAACAAAATACTGATGAAACTCAAAATCATTTACATATTACTATACACTATTGCCTCCCTTATAGGAATCATTATTTTCAGTGTGAAAAAAACAACAAAAAAATTTTTTTAATATACTGGTTCATTTTCTCCTTTGGGGTTTATTACAATTTCTCTGGTATGCTCCGAAAAGCTAGGGGGGAAAACGGTGTTGACCATTAAGTTTGGCAGAATCAAAAACTCATAGGCAAGAGAGCGACAGCTCTGGCACCTGGTAGAGGATTCTCTTCTTGATCGGGCTTCTCTTGAAATTAAGCTTGAGAATGAACGAGTCCCCAGAGATACGAAAACCCCATACAAACACGTGGGTTAATGAGCAATGGGACCGATGCAGCTACAGTCATGACGCTATCACTGACTCTTATTAAATGACGATGCATTTGACTTCAGCAAACAATAAATAGCAATCTATGATTGCGGTCGCTTTCACAGGGATGCTAAGTCTGAGATGCACACATTTCTTGATGTTATTAGACTCAATGAGAGGCTGTGATGCTGTTTATGCCAAACCAGCATGATTTCTGTTCTGCTATATTATTTTGCACAAGGGTATTATTTGAATTTTGGTGTTAAATGGCAAGTACAAAGGTCTGACTTTTCTCTCGGAATTTCTATGGGGAAAAGATTTAGACAGAGTGAGCTTTACAGAGAATGAACAAATAAGGCTGCTGGGAAGCAATTTAATTTGGTCAACAAATACAGTTACTGTAAAACCTTGTTAGTTGATGGAATCATTCAAGGTGCTGCCCGTCAAAAGTCAAAGTTACTCTCTGAATGACAAGAGATTCCATGAAGACTGGATTAGTCAAGGTACTGGATTTCCAGCAGCCCAGAGAAAGCTCTTGAGTCAACGGCATGCAGGAATGTATGCATATGCTTCAAAGTAAATCAGTTGTCTACAAACAACTACAATTGCTTTTTCAAAAGAGAAAATTAAAGGGGAATATGATCCCAAACCAAGTACTAATCTCTAATTTCTTTTCTTACATTTCTCTTGTGCTGTCAAAAAATAATCAATACTCTTTACACAATCCTTGGTTGGAAGCCTGATTTAGAAGGTTCTCCTAAAGATAAAATACAAGAAAAAGGTAATGGAAAGCTATTTACCAGAATGTAAATTGTGGTTATTTCTATGTGATGAATTCTAAGTTATTTTAATTTTCTTACTGGCACTGTTCTGTATTTTCTTAAATTTCCAAAGGGAACATGTATTACTCTAGTCATCAGAAAAAGCAAACAGACAAATATATATACATGCATATATATATATAATTTAAAATATTATTTTTTTTAGATTTTATTTACTGGAGAGAGAGTGTGAGAGAGAGAGAGAGAGAGAGAGAGAGAGAGAGAGCATGAGCAGGGGGGAGGGGCAGAGGGAGAGGGAGAAGCAGACTCCCCGCTGAGCAGGGAGCCCAATAAGGGACTTGATCCCAGGACCCTGGGATCATGACCTGGGCCAAAGGCAGACGCCCAACCGACTGAGCCACCCAGGCACCCCTAAAATATTTTTAAATGAACCATGATCATTCAAAAGTCTTCTGCTTTAAAATAATTTAGGAAATAAGCCTGAATTTTATTTTTTTTAAGATTTTATTTTATTTATTTGAGAGCGAGCACACAAGCAGGCAAAGAAGCAGGCAGAAGGAGAGGGAAAAGCAGGCTGCCACTGCGCAAAGAGCCCAACATGGACATAGGGCTCGATCCCAGGCCCCTGGGATCACTACCGCTTAACCGACTGGGCCACCCAGGTGCCCCAATAAGCTTGGATTTTAAACTGGTAACCAAATAATTAGCTTTTTAAAAAAATGCTTCAAAAAATTCAACTACAATGTCTGATGCATGAAAACTAAAATTTTGGCATCTGTTTTAAACATATTTTACATAATCTTAAATAAAGCACATGAAGTAACATAATTTGCACACATTTTCACAAGGGAAAATTTATCTGTCCTCAAAGTTCATGGAAGTCTAACCCTCTCAACATAAGAGAAAGGCAATAAAATAATTCAGACTACTGACCAGGATAGGGAGAATTCTGAGAAAGAGATAGGTCTGCCGAGTTTAGACTCAAAGAAAAAAGTTAAAACAAATATGTAATTTTTCCCATACAATACTGCCAACTCCACTAAAAAGAAAAAACACCTAAAACCTTCAACAACCTATCCAAAGTCAAAGTGACCACAACTAAAATTTTTTATTTTTCTTTTTTCTTTTTTGTTTTATTCCATGTGATTAGCAGTTGAGCAACTAAAATTTTTCAGAAACAAAACCAAAAAAAAGAGAGAGTCTGATCTAAACCATATCATAAATCCATATGCTGAACTAAAACCAATAGTGAATAAGTGATTTCTATCCTAAGATGCAACATTTCCTTAAAAAGTTCAAAAGCAAGATACAGAGTTCATTAACTTAGGGAATAAACCTAAGAGAGCCAGGGACCACCCTCCCCTGGAAACAGTGTAGCTTTCTGCTCATATAAACAAGCACTGCTCTTAAATAGATCCATAAAATTCTCCAAGTTTCAGAAAATGACCATTCTAAACTAAATCTCTCAAGAGCATTTAAATGTATTCCATTTTCCTTCACGCTTGAGGTAATATAACTTCTATGCAACAACACCCAGAATTAGGATGATTTCTGAAATATCTTAATTTTAAAATATGCTCACATTCATCAAGTTCAAAGAGAGCTATAATTGCAGGCTAGGCTTACTAGGTAATTCTAGAGGCCATCACCGCTTCACTGGAGTTTTAAGAGCCAGTAAAGCACTTCCCATATTATTTTTAACTACAGTTTTCCTTCTCTTCATTATTTCCCTCACAGTTCCCTAAAATTCAAGAGTATTTGAACCTAGCCCCGAACAATAATCCTTCCCTTGAAGGGTTTTTTGTTTCAAAGTAGTAAAGCTTGTAAAGCTTAACTTTCAAAGGGAAAAACTTTGGTTACTGATACACTAGTAAAAGGGAAATCTTGCATTCTTTGAGGTTTCAGAAAAAAATCTTAAAGAATAAATCATGTTTGAGAAAAATAAGTACTGACCTTTTAATTTATCAATTTAGGCAAAAAGACTACATTTAAAAAATTTCAAAACTGAAAACAGACTTTTTAAAACCAATTTTAAAAATTCTATTAGGAAAACATTTAACTTCTTTTAGTGACCAATACCATTTGAATAGGGAATAAAGTTGGGGAAAAAATATATTTAAAACTCCTTCCCAGGGGCCTTTGTTAATTGCCAGTGTATACATCATCTCTCTTTCAACTGCTTAATCTCATAAAACTCTACATTAAAAATGAAATCTAGGGGGCGCTTGGGTGGCTCAGTCGTTAAGCATCTGCCTCCAGCATCTGCCTCCAAAGGTGGGAGGGTCCTGGGATGGAGCCCCGCATTGGGCTCCTGCTTGGCGGGAAGCCTGCTTCTCCCTCTCCCACTCCCTCTGCTTGTGTTCCCTCTCTTGCTGTGTCTCTCTGTGTCAAATAAATAAATAAAATCTTTAAAAAAAAAAAAAAATGAAATCTAGGTCTTAACTCTCCCCTCCAAAAAATGTTTATAACCTATGTCACTCTACCTCTGCTAGGCAAAGGATATTAAAGAAAGCTTGAGCAAGAATGTTTAAGAGCCAACCAGATGAAAACAGAGTAACAAGACAAAGAATGAGTGAATAAAGGTGGGGGAATATAATGACAGCATCCCAAAACTTGACCACTAAGCAAAAAAAAATCCTAATCTGCATGATTAGTTCTACAAAAACTGCAATAACGAGAGAGAGAATCTTAAAGTAGTAGCACTTTCTTCCAACTTCAAAACCAGTGCACAGCATAATAATTTTTGTTAGGCATGTACACACACGCACAAGATTCACAGGATTTGTGCAAATCAATTAAATATAAGAAAAAAATCTCTCGGCAAAATGTCCTAATTTTATTTTTTCACTCAAATTCTTGGCCAATATTAAAGTAAATCTGTTCATCATAACAACAAAAAAGGGCTAAGCCTTACGTGAAACGTACCACACAGAAATATATTTCATTACAGGTCCCTTGCACATCAACATTCAAGCCTAATGCACAACTCAAAGGCCCTAAGGGCTAGGTAAGCAGCATCCAGTCTAAGACAAGTCAGTCTGTATTTCACTCATGAACACTCCCCAGCAGTCAGCACTGCCAATGGGAATCCAACTCATTATTGCTTATAAGTTTTGTGACTCTAAAAAAGTTGAAAAATCACATTTTCTGAAGACAAACGATCAAACATTTAAATAGGAATTTTTCTCTCATGATTAATGACACCTGCAGCTCACAAAAGGTGACAACTGACAAATCACATTATGCTCTGGAAGAGACCTAGGGACCTTGAAAGGATTTGTAAGATATGATGTAGTTTTTCACACCTTTACTCATTCAAATCCTCTTCATCCAAAATAAAGCTGTCCCCACAGTGCTTAAAAATACAACCCAGTACGGGGCGCCTGGGTGGCTCAGTCGTTAAGCGTCTGCCTTCGGCTCAGGTCATGATCCCAGGGTCCTGGGATCGAGCCCCGCATCGGGCTCCCTGCTCTGCGGGAAGCCTGCTTCTCCCTCTCCCACTCCCCCTGCTGGTGTTCCCTCTCTCGCTGTGTCTCTCTCTGTCAAATAAATAAATAAAATCTTTAAAAAAAAAAAAAAAATACAACCCAGTAAAAACCACTGTTGGCGAACGCAGCAAAGGCTCTGAAATCAAGTATTAGCCTCCTCATTCTAATACATGAAAAGGGAGGGGGTGAATCCAGGGAAGAGATAAACATGTAAAGAGAGGACGGGGACAGAACAAAAGGAGGAGATGGGAGAAGTATTTAAAACTTAAAAGCTGAAGTTAGAACCAATTTTATTAATGAAAAGAGGACGGCATAGTTTTTTTGCTAGACTCTGTAATTTGCCAACTACTGACAAGAAGAATCAATCAGCAGCTCCAGAGAATTCTAAATTAAAAATCATCAGTCACTACACTCAAGAAACGTAATAAAGCCCACTGATGAATTAAAAGAATAAACACCCAAGAAACAATGTGGGCAATGTCTAGTCACACAAAGGTGGGAGCAATGAAAGATCTGAGTCAAAATGGACCACAAGTTTAATCAATCAGCATTAAAAGAATATTTAAAAGAAACTTCATGTGCAATACAGCTTGACAGTGGTAGAGAAGAAATGAATCCATAATGCTGATTAAATATTGGAACAGATTACCAGGACAGGTTGTGAAACTGTCCTTCTTAGACACTTTTGAAAATAAGAATAGAATAGTTTAAACACAGGCCTATCCATAGTCAGGAGACAGAAAGAGCCCCTACCAGCATTCAGATTCCCTGACAATCCCTGCAACATCTGCTACAGACATACTTTACAATGACAGTCACTGAGTAGCTCTCAATTATCCATAATAATGGGAACCAGAATTTGCATGTCAAAAGAACTTTGCTCTGGGGCGCCTGGGTGGCTCAGTCGGTTAAGCATCTGCCTTCCTGGCTTCTGTCATGATCCCAGGACCCAGCATCCAGCATCAGGCTCCTTGCTCAGCGGGGAGCCTGCTTCTCCCTCTGCCTGCCGCTCCCCCTGCTTGTGCGTGCACTCTCTCTCGCACACACGCTCTCTGTCAAATAAATAAAATCTTTAAAAAAAAGTATAAAATTAAAAAAAAAGAACTTTGCCCTTCCTCTAGTGTATCGAATTCTGAAGACAATAACACAAATTAACATGCAGATAAAGTACTGTTATATTGTGATACTCTCTTACACAGAGGGCCTACTCAAGAAAATGAAAACTCCTTTTGTTGGAGTTATGTCAGTGGAATGCTCCAGAAAAGTAAAGAAGTAGTAAATCTAGTATTCATTAAGATGCTTTTAAGTATTGGGGCACCTGGGTGGCTCAGCTGGTTGGGCCTCTGACTCTTGGTTTTGGCTCATGTTGTGATCTCAGGGTTGTGAGATGGAACCCCGTGTGGGGGTCCGGGCTTAGCAGGGAGTCTGCTTCCCCTCTCCCTCTGCTCATGTGCGTGCTCTCTCTAATAAATAAAATAAAATCTCTTTAAAAAAAAAAAAAGATTCCTTAGGTATTAATCACCTTTATTTACAAAAAATACTGAATTTGGGGAGAATCTTGAAGCTAAATGGGGAAGATCTATAAAGTCTGGAAATTTCTGAAGGAAACTGGGAGTAGGCACAGTCTGGAAGTGAAGCAAAATGAGCAGGTAGAGAGCCTTGATGTAGCAATAAATAAGAAGGTGCTCATGAGATCACAACTGGAGGCAAAGTTTGGCCAGGTAAGTCAGACCAGCTCATCAGCTGCTAGAAAAAAGGGATCTGAGGCTCAATAAAGTTCCTCAGTCTCTTCAAGAGGATTCTTAAAACAGAAGCTCATGTTTCAGATGTGTATTTTTACAATGTCTGACCCTTCTTTCAAGTATTTATTTTCTCCCTACTTTCCAAATTTCTGTTGGAATTATCAGGCTGTCTTAACAGCATTAGTTCAGTGTAAGCACAGTTTAGGCTGGAGGTTAAAAAGGGGAGGGTGTGATTTGAGAGAGAAAAGGGAGCCCCAGAACAAAGATAGCAAGAAAGAGGCACGATGGTCACACAGTTGACATCATGACCTCCAAAGTCCCTACTCAAACCTCAACAAACTCTGTGACAGTGACAGAAACCCATTCTCTGTCAACAGTTTTCATCTCCTCCACAGTTCAGCTTTCAATGGTTTGCATTTCAAATAATTTTGTTCTCCGTATCTGGTTCTCAAATGTCGGTGTGCTTAAGAATCACTGAGGGTCGGGGGCACCTGGGTGACTCAGTCGGTTGAGCGTCTGCCTTTGGTTCAGGTCATGATACCAGGGTCCTGGGATCGAGTCCCACATTGGGCTCCTTGCTCAGAAGGAGTCTGCTTCTCCTTCTCCCTCTGCCCTGCTCATGCTCTCTCTCTTTCTCTCTCACTCTCTCTCAAATAAATTTTTTTAAAAATTAAAAAAAAAAAAAGAATCACTGAGGGTCTATCCCTTGAGGTTTGGATTCAATGAGGTCAAAGCAGAGACTCAGGAATCTGATATATTAAAAAATATACCCCATTTGCAGAAACTCAAGCTGATGGAGAAAAATATTTAAATGGCTGAAAGTAGGAAATGAAAAGAAAAACTTAAAAGAATTAAAAGAAAATTTGCCTCAATTCATTACTCAGTAACTAAAATTAATTGTACTATTTGGGTAATCTGCATGTTACTTGAGAAATGTACCTCCTTGGTTGTATTTCAACTCCCATATCTCATATGAACAGCATCACTTGACAGTTATTGCCATTACAGAAAGAGCTGGGGTTTCAGGGCAAATTCTCATGAAATTTTTTCAATAACAGAGACTGCAATAAGGTATTATAAAAGCAAGCCATACTAACTATCTTAAGCATTTACAGTATATAAGGCACTGTACTAAGTACTTTACATGTATTAACCCAAGAACCCTATGAGAGATAGGTCTTATTGTTATCCCCATTTACAGACATGAAAATTAGGGCACAGAGAAGTTACTTGCTTATACAACTATTAAATAGAGAAAACAGAATTCAAACCCAAGTCTCTCTAGATAAGCCACATAAGAGACTCAACTCAGGCTTTAGGGAAAAAAATAAAAACTGATTTTCACATCAAAATATAAATAACTTGCTAGAGACTACGGTTCAAACAAAATAAAACATGAAAATAGTTCTAAACATCTGCTTTAAGTGTCTTATAATTTAACTGTTAACTTCTTAAAAGACACTAGCCTGTCACCTTTATTTAATCATTAAAACTTCTGGCTAGCCATGTAAGGTTTTTGTAACTGCCGGTTAAGGTAAAGCTCCATTTCTAATTTCTACCTCATACTAAGAGCACAAACTGCCCCTCCATCAAAGGATCCCAAATGTTGCCAACGCATGTGCCCTGCTCTCTTCAGTGTAGAGCAGTACTTTGACTTTTTAATAAGGAAAAAGTTCTAGACTTTCAATATAATTTCAAACAATACAAAGACATATACATTTTCTGGTGTCATCATTTAGTACTGGGGTCAGCAGTCTGATAGTAAATATTTTAGGCTTTAAAGTCCACAGGGTCTCTGTCACAACTATTCAACTCTGCCACTGAAGCCACAGGCAATACATAATTAACGGGCATGGCTGTGTTCCAATAAACCTTTATTTACAAAATAAGTGGCTGGCTATATTTGGCCTGTGGGGTCTTATATCAGAAGTGTCCACTCCTGATTTGGCAGGCACTACTATTGGTAGAAGAATTTAGGAAAAGCCGGACTGTTTGTTTTGTCAATTAAAATTTCTAACTACTTTCAGTAAATGTACCAGTTTAAGTGATGGTGTCCACTATCCTTTGGGAATTCTGCTAACTGCTAAGAACAGCAAAATGTAGGGTTTTTTAAATCAGGTAACTAATATTCAAATGCCTACTATGTAGATCACCAAGAACTAGTCAGTTCCTCAAAGTTCTACAACAATCTTGTAAGAACTTAACATCATGTGAGGCATACAATATAAGGCTCTTAAAATGAAAAAAAGACTGAAAAGACTGTTATATGTCTGTGAGTTATATAAATTCTTTCCAATTTTTTCCAATAACTTTATTTTTTTAACTGTCATACTCTTAAGAGTAAAATGCAAAAAATGAAATTTTTATTTTAGTGCCATTTTAAATCTATTTATGGAGGGGGTTTTTCTGTTTGTTTTTTAAAGATTGGATTTATTTTTGAGAGAGAGAGAACGGGTAGGGGGAGAGGGAGAAGCAGACTCCCAACAGAGCAGGCAGCCCGATGCAGGGCTGGATCCCAGGACCTGGAGATCACGACCTGAGCCGTAGGCAGACGCTTAACCGACCAGAGCCACCCAGGTGCCCCAATTTATGGAGGTTTTTTTAATGCAAAGATTTTACTTGCTAGTTGGCTATAATCGAGGCAAATAGGTTTTCTTCTGTTCCTTCTCTAAGAAGCTATGAAGTATCCACTCCCTTCATCTTTAACAGTCCCCATCACAGAACACATGGAACAGAATTCTGACCTCCCAGATTCCTCATTCAGTACCTTTTAGTCCTCCTGCATCACAAAATACAATCCTTGGTACCTTAACATACCAATCCTAAGTTTTAAAGTCTTCTCAAACTTTGCTATTTTCACTAGAATCTAAGCAAACTTCTTTCATGAAAATAACTGTACCCCGCCAAAACGGAAGGTTTTCTCATATCTCATACTTACAAGTTCAGTTAGTTCAAGAGCTGGCAAATTGAATAATCTTATTTATTCTCTTTTTCACACACTCAAAAAAAGAAATTTTAAAGGCCAGTATTCTACTCATCTTACTTTTACAAAAGCTAAGTTGGTGATAATATATTACTTGGAATAGACTACTTGGAATAGACTACATCTATATTAAGGAATAAAATAAATGTTTTAATTATCTTACAATTCCTATGGTAAAACCAAGTGCTATGGAAAACCCAAATCTAAGAGGGCTGCTTCAGTCTTACTGCATTTTAGCCACAACTGCTCATAAACAGGTCCAAAATATAGAAATAAAACACACACATACACACACACACACAAATATATATTTTAGGAAATCTTAACTTAGAAGAATGAGACAATGTTATATGTAGAAGAAGAAGAGAAATAATGAGATAAGTACAAATGAAGTTATGAAAGCTAGATCTGGGCCACGTAACCAGCATACCTGTAACAGCTTTTATATGAAAATATCATTAGGTGCATGATGACTACATATCTAGATTATCTCTCAAAAAACAACAGCTCAAATTTTCTTCAAAAGTATGTCAAGACTGGGGTGCCTGGATGGCTCAGCCAGTTAAGCATCCAACTCTTGATTTCAGCTCAGGTCATGGTCTCAGGGTCGTGCAATCAAGCCCTGCATCCAGCTCCAGACTGGGCATGGAGGCTGCTTAAGATTCTCTCTCTCCCCCTCCGTGTCCTTCCCCTCTGCTCTCACTCAAAAAAAAAAAAAAAAAGTATGTCAAGATAGTCTAGTCACTGAAGACTGAAACAGGCAAATCTTACCTGATCTCCAGGAAGCATATTTAACAGAAATGAGGTAGTTCACAGCTGTTATACAAAGTGGAGAAATATGGTTTGGTTATATGACCACCCGAGAAAAAGTCAATGCTTCTCTCAGTATGCTTTCCACTGTACTACAGATTATGAAGACCTAAGAACAGCAATTTACTATTTTCAGTGTGGACACATCAAAAAAGGAAATAAATATGGAACAGATAAGGAGAAATGTGGATTCCAAAGAAAAGGGAAAATAAAAGGGACTGAAGGAAGACTGTGGGTGCACACAAACGAGTATGTATGTATAGGAGCATTCACTCTTAAAACTGTCCCTAAAATTGCCATCTATAAATCCACAACAGTTATGAATGCTATGTGAGAAAGTGGTCTGATTTGAAATAATAATGTATCATCAACAACATGTAAAAGCTTTTCTGTTTTGATATAACTAGTCCCATTAAAACTAGGAAAAGCTATCTGAAGAAAATGCCTGAGGTCAACAGAGGATACATTTAAAAATTACTCATTATCTACATAATCTTCAAAACCTACATTAAGGGATTTAATTATATGTATTACTCCTTTAGTCTAGCTTGCTTCTCTCAATAGTAGCTTTCCAAGATTTGAGAAATTTGTGTTAAAAGATAACATTTCATATAAAATTGCTTTCTGTTTTCCATTACTTATTTATAGACTCTGATATTTAACCCAGTATCTTCAGGATTCTGGTTTTCACTACCTACTTACCAACTAACCCCGTATAACACTATGTGTAAATGTATAAAGGCGTAGAAATTAGTTCACCTATTACCCTTCATGAGTAAAATTCATGTATTTTAACAGTCTCTAGCAAAATGCATTTCTCAATCAAGCACTGATTTTCCTTAACACAACACAACCCAATTGCAGAATTCAATTCAAGGAGCTACTTCATTGTGGCTGATCTAACAATATACCAGTCCCTAAAGTATCCCACTTCCCCTAATGCCAAAAGAGCTTTATTGCCATCCTCAATTCCAATTTCCTGTCCTTGCTCTAGACTTGCAATACTCTACATCTGAAGCATCTCCAAATACAGTCACACTCCAATGTAGTGGGTGTTGGGGTTCCAACATATGAATACAACATATAACACAATAAAGCCCGTAACAGTATGGTTCCATTTATATAATATTCTCAATATGACAAAATTATAGAGATGAAGAACAGATCAGTGGTTGCCAGAACTGAAGGGAAGGTGTTGAGGGTAGCATGAGAAAATTTCTTGGGCGTGATGAAAAAGTTCTATATCCTCTTTGTGGTGGTGTTACAAGTATTAATGCATGTGGTAAAATTTCACAAAACACATGCACCCAGAATACATGTAAAAACTGGTGAAATGTGGAAAAGGTCTATAGGTTAGTAGTTGACAGTAGTATTATGGTAGGTAAGATATCTGCGGAATGATGAGTAAAGAGTATAATAGGAACTCTCTGTACTATTTTGCAACTTTTTTTTTTTTAAGATTGATTATTTTATTTATTTATGTATGTATGTATGTATGTATGTATGAGAGAGAGGGAGAGAACCCATAGTGGGGAGAGGGACAAGCAGACTCTGTGCTGAGCCTGGAGCCCCACACGGGGCCCAATCTCACAACCCTGAGATCATGACCTGAGCCAAAATCAGGAGTCAGACGCTTAACTGACTGAGCCACCCAGGCACCTCTATAAATATATATATTTTTAACTTTTTATTTGGAAATTACTTTAGACTCACATAGAAGTTGCAAAAATAGAGGTGACTCAGTTATGTGGAGATATATATATATATGTATACACACACACACATCTGATTGATAAAATATATATATTTTATATATCTAAAATTATATATATAGGGGTGCCTGGGTGGCTCAGTCATTAAGCGTCTGCCTTCAGCTCAGGTCATGATCCCAGGGTTGTGGGAACAAGCCCTCCATCGGGCTCCCTGCTCGGCGGGAAGCCTACTTCTCCCTCTCCACCTCCCCCTGCTTGTGTTCCCGCTCTCTCTGTGTCTCTTATCTGTCGAATAAATAAATAAAATATTTTTTAAAAAAATAAATAAAATTATATATATAATATATACTTCATATACCTAAAATTATATATATATATATATATATTTTACGGTTCATGGAATTTCTGAGAAAGCCTGGAAAACTATGCTTAATGGCTATATCATCAGGCACAAAAAGCCTCCCTCCACATACCTCCGAAAGAAACAATTATGATATTATGATATCAGGCTATTCCCCCATCCCAAACACCCAAGTCCCATCACAATACTATGGGTATGTTGTCAAAAAGCTGAGAAAACCTGAATAGAAAGCCCTTAGTGGAAAATATTTGAGAATCAATGTTTTAGGCAAATATTATCAATGGTTTTATTATTTCTTTCTTCAAAGTATCTTTATATAAGGATTTGAATAATTTACATTAAAACATAGTACAGGATTTCAAGAGCAATTTCACACCAATTTCTGTTTGTGAATTTCTGTCTCCTCCCTAGGTTTAATTTTGGAAACAATGAAGACGGAAAGGAAAAGTAAACAATTTTATGTCTTGGTATTGATTCATATTCAATTACTGAAGAGTTGCCTCAAAACTGATTACATTTCAGCAATAAGACAATGACAGGATGAATACATATTTTGTATATATAATTTCTTAAAGAAAACCACTTTCCAAAAGGATAAATCAATAGAAAAATGGCCAAAAGATCTGAATGAGCATTTCCAAAAAGACAAAACTCCAAGGTCAAAAAAAATGTATGTAAAGATGCTTGCTACAATAGACAAATAAGCAAACTAAAACCACAATGAGATACCATTAACCATTCACAAATCTGAGAAATACTAAAGTCTAACAGTACCAAGTGTTAATAAAGATGTAGAGCAAAAGGAAGTCTACCATATACTGTTGGTGGAAATGTTTCATAATGCCATCAGTTTGGAAAACAGTTTGTAATCACCAAGTAAAATTAGAGATGTATATATTCTATAGTCAAGCAATTTGTCTTCTAAAGGTGTATCTCCCAGAGATTATCTTGTCTGTTAGCATAGGGACACATGTATCTGGATGTTCACGGGCACATTATTTATAATAGCAAAAGAAAGGAAGCAACCTAAATGTTTATAAACTAGATAAGTGTGGTCTATTAATATAGTAGATTACTAAAAAGAAAGAAAAAAAAAAGAAAAGGAAGGAAAGAAAGAAAGAAAGAAAAAAACACTTTACAGGGTATAAATAAACCTTGGCTTTAAAATATACAGCAATTCTAATTGGCTAAAAATAAGCCACAGATCTAAAACATTCCTTTTCTTTTTAAGTTAATTTTTAATCTAGCTTCTCCCCTATCTAGATGTAGCCACAGGATTCCTAGAGTTCCCTTAGGAAATAATCACTGACTGACTAATCCATACAAATTTAAATTAATTTGAAACAGCTTGAAATTTGCAGTTAATCTGCAATATTTCACTTGTAAGAATAAGGTTTAAATTTATAGTATTCTCACTTCAAAAGAAAAAAGCATTACAATACACAAACCATATGTTAAGGATTCAGGAATTCTGACTTCTGATCTTAGGATTTTTTTACCATCTGAGTAAGTATTCCTGATAAGGCCCTTAATTCATCATCCCTAATAAATTCATACAATACAGCTTAATTTCATTTATAAATAAACCACATACCCAAAAGAGACTATGACTACAACACAGACCGCACTAATAGAAATTCACTATTCAATGAGGCTGAGAATTGAATATTACAGTTAAAACGTAATTCCATAAAAGTTTTTGGTTTAAAGGACAATCTATCTAACAGTGCTTGACATACTCATTCTCAAAATCTTAAATACCTATGAAATGTGGAAAATAAGAAAACTTACAACACAAAAACTAAGTCGGAAAGAATCTGAGAGGGATGAAAACAAACTATTGTTTAAGCCAATTGGTACCATGGTGATACAGAAGTCTATCTCATTTTCTAGACAATTCAGTTCTCACCCAGGAGAAGAGAATTTTCAGCAGGCAGCTATTTTCAGACAGGCAGAACACAGCTAGGCCACATTATCAATCAGGTTCTACTAGCTTACTCTAAGTCACATAAACAATGCAGAAATCCACTGCTTTTTAATGGGTTAGTAACAAGATGAAATAGAATCCTATTGTGGTTTTTCACTTTACAAAGACCTGGCTATTTTTTTCAAGAATCTTTTTGTACTAAACTTCCTGAAAATTTTACACATTTCTAAGTTAGCCAAGGACAAACCTCAGGTACAAAATCAAAGTCAAATCTATATCACGATGTGTTTATCTATTCATTTGTTAGTCGACATTTGGTTTATTTCTAATTTGGAGCTATTATGTATAAAACTGCTATGATTATTCACGAACAAGTCTATGTACAAGTATGTTTGCTTTGTTTTGGGTAAATATCTAGGAATAGGACTGCTGCATCATATGGTAAGTGTATGTTTAACTTTATAAGAAACTGCCAAGTTATTTTGCAAAGTGCTTGTACCATTCTATAACCCCAATAGCAATGCATGAGAAAACAATTTGGTAACCAACACTTGGTTTTACCAGTTTTTTTAAAATTTTGCCATTCTAGAAAGTATGTAATTATATGTCACTTCGGCTTTATTTTTTTTTTTAATTTTATTTATTTATTTGAGAGAGAAAGAAAAAGAGAGAGAGTGCCCCCCACAAGCAGGGGAAGGGTCAGAGGAAGAGGGAAAAAGAATCCTCAAGCAGACTCCACGCTGAGCACAGAGCCTGACTCGGGGCACAATCCCAGGACCCTGAGATCATGACCTGAGCTGAAATCAAGAGTGGGACACTTAACCGACTGAGCCACCCAAACACCCCACACTTTGGCTTTAGTTTGCATTTCCTCAGCTGACAAATGATGCTGAGCATATTTTTCACATACTTATAGGCCATTTACATATATACACGCTTTTGTAAAAATGTCTGGGATAGTCACACGATGAAGTATTACTCAGCAATAAAAAGAAGTAAAGTATAACAAATGATGAACCACACAGGTATCTTGCTGAGCAAAAGAAGCCAGACATAAGAGTACATACTGTATAATCCCACTTACATAAAATTCTAAAATAGGCTAAATCAACCTATAAAATGCAAAATCACTCAGTGGTTGCTTGGGGCAGAGAGCTGGAGAAGAATAACTATAAGAACATCACAGTACTTTCTGGGAAGATGGAAATGTTCTATACTGTACATGGGATAGTGGTTACATGAGTGTTTACTTTCGCCAAAAGTTAGAGACATATATTTAAAACGTATGAAGTTCATTATATGTAAATTATATCTAAGTAAACACGACATGAGCTACTTTACATATCTTCAAACATAATGTTTGAATTATAATGTTACTTCTGTGAAAAGAAGTGCTGACTCATTACTGTCCACAAACACTTAAGTTTTAAACTCCTTCATAATGGGACACTGACATCTGACTCTGAGGTCTATGTTCAAGGTCCCTTCTGACACAAAAAAGGTTTTATTTGACTAAAACACACTGTCATTCTGAATTTTCATTTACTTTACAACACTTCAACTAACCACTTGGGAGAAAATAGGTTAATAAAAGGGTACACTATTTCAGAGAAGCATGATTTACTATCGTGTCTGCCACTCTCTGTCCCTCAGATTCTTGGCCTCCTGAAAGTACCTTGGAGCTGTATTCCTAAATGACCATCATCATTATTCAAACCGTTTTAAGTATTAAGGACTTCCAGCATCTGAGAATTACTTACCTGGTAGACCCACACCACAAGAAATGCTAAAGGAGGTGTTTAGGCTAAAAAGTGATACCAGATGGAAATTTGGATCTATGGGAAGGAATAAAGGGCACTGAAAATAGTAAAAAAATAATAATAATAAAAATTAAAATATAGGGGCGCCTGGGTGGCTCAGTCATTAAGTGTCTGCCTTCGGCTCAGGTCATTGGATCCCAGGGTCCAGGAATCGAGCCCCGCATCGGGCTCCCTGCTTGGCAGGAAGTCCGCTTCTCCCTCTCCCACTCCCCCTGCTTATGTTCCCTCTCTCGCTGTGTCTCTGTCAAATAAATAAATAAAATCTAAAAAAAAAAAAATTAAAATATATATTTAAAAATCTAAAAAATAAACAAAAATAAAGACCATTAAACTCATGTTGACTAAATGTTTCACATGCATGAAGATTTCTAATCTTCACTATTTCATATATCTGTTATTATAAATTAGACCATACTATGAATAATGTAAAATAATTTCATAAAAAGTATTCAGAATCCAAATCAAATGAAATATTTACTCAAAAAGGACAGGAAATAAAAATATAAATATATAATCAGACAATAAAAACTAGACATAGTACATACTTCATGTGAGAAAAGACTGAAAAGTGAAAGCTTCTCCTAAGTATAATTCTATCATTACCTTCTTAACCATGTATATTTGTTCATTCATTCATTCTTCTTCTACCTTATACCTGAGGGAACACTATCAAGGAGTTTTTAATAGCATTTAATACATACACATTTGCATATGTATATAAAAATCTAAAGTGATTCTTGTTAGTTTATTTAGTAGTTAGTAACAGGGGTGCCTGGGTGGCTTAGTTGGTTAAGCACCTGACTCTTGATCTCAGCTCAAGTCTTTTTTTTTTTTAAAGGTTTTATTTATTTATTTGACAGAGAGACAACGAGAGAGGGAACACAAGCATGGGGAGTGGGAGAGGGAGAAGCAGGCTTCCCACTGAGCAGGGAGCCCGACGCGGGGCTCGATCCCAGGACCCTGGGATCATGACCTGAGCTCAAGGCAGACGCTTAACCACTGAGCCACCCAGGCGCCCCTCAGCTCAAGTCTTGATCTCAGAGTCATGAGTTCAAGCCCTGCACTGGGCTCCATGCTGGGCATGGTGCCTTCTTTAAAAAAAAATTTTTTTAAGTGATTAGTAATAAATTTTAGATGTCTCAAATTATGCTGACTGCATCAAGAATAATGATTACTTCTTAATAAACACTTTGCTGGTCAAAAAAGATATTTCTCGCATCAGGTGCAATAACTGAAATCAGAAATATGCGTTCCAATCTCGTCAATTTGTAGTATCCAACTTGATGCCTTTTAAATGTATTACTCAACATAAATAAGATACCCTTAAATTGCAGACCAGTATTATTAAGTGTTTCCTTGACGGTAATTTAATCTCTTGAATATAAGAATTTCCCAAATTTGATAGACTCTCAATGAAGTCATTGCAGAGATCTCTATCCTTGATATGCTGATTACCAATTACTGGACAAGTTGAAATATTTTATTTTCTTTTAGCATTTACTCATGTTATCTTCAGAAGTCAGGCACTTGCTCTTATCTTTTCCATCTGTTCTCATGCAATTAACTAAATATTTAAAATCTGGTTGTTTTTCTTTGCCCAGAGTTTCAATTTTGTTTAATCTCTCTCGATGCAACTTTAAGAACTTTTTCCTATATACTCTACTTTGGCTACACTTTTACTATCTTTACATTAATAAAGTACACTAATTCAAGCACTGTAGGATGTGCTTATGACAAACAAGAAATAAAAATAAATAAATAAATAAGCAAGAATAAATACAGAAAGTTTCTCTACTTTCTGGGAATATCTGATGTTTAAATTAAATCCATAGTTTTTTGTTTTTTTTCCTCATAATTTACTCAAATAAATGCACTTTTTCACAAAATATGCTGGCTAAGATGCACCCATCTCTACCTCACCTCTGCACCAATCCAACTACCACTAGCCTCACAAAGATTTCTGCTCTGCCCAAAGTGAAAAAGCAAGAATGTCAGGGCACCTGGGTAGCTCAGTTGGTTAAGCTTCCGTGTTAGGCTCAGGTCATGATCCCAGAGTCCTGGGATCGAGCCCTGCGTCGGGCTCCCTGCTCAGTGGGCAGCCTGCTTCTCCCTCTCCCTCTGCCTGCTGCTCCCCCTGCTTGTGCGCTCCCCCTCTATGTCAAATAAATAAATAAAATCTTAAAAAAAAAAAAAAAAAAAAAGGCAAGAATGCCACTCCTAAGAAATAAGGTGTTAAAAAGAAAGTTCAGAACACAGCTTGAACAAATACTGACTGGCCTTTGATCAAACTGAAACCTTGTGGGATACACACACACAGGTGCACCCACAGGCATACATACACCACACACAACATGCAACATGCAGGCACACAGAAGGAGTTCCAAATACAGCTGAAAGGTGTAATTCTACCTTCAAATATGAGCCCTTAAGCTTCTGCACTAACTGGATGAATCATTGACTCATGGGATCAGTTATTGTACCCATGATCACAGTGAGTAATACTCACTCTAGGGGCTGTACCCACCAGAAAACCTTGGATCCTTCCGAATTAAATTCATCAGAGATGTTTATTAACGTAGTATGAAGTTTCCCTTGGTTTTGCATATACCAAGCTTACTTTGCCACTTTGCCATAATTATCTCAAGAGGACTTGACAGAGACCACATCTTAAGGCTCTAAACCATTAACTTAAATCCTACTGCCTAGTAACTACTGATATCTTACCAGACCCTAATTCTGCTGACCCCAAGCTTCTTGACTTTGCCACCACCTCATCCACCGCACTTACATGACTCCCAGCCATCACGGTTCCCACCCCTCAGACCCATTCAGGGCAACAAGGTCTAAGGTAAAGTTTGTGTTCTCTCATAGTTTGCACTGGGGCCTTCTAGATTTCTTTTGTATTAACAATGAACTGATTGATCGTAATTAATTTTATATATTGTTGACCACAGCACTTCTCAGCTCACTGGCCTAAAATGAAGTTTACATACATGGTTATTTGAATAATAACGGAAAACTGAACTATATAAAAGCACATAAAAGTATATTAAAATATGCTCCTAAAAACAAGAACTTCTCAGACAATAAATAAATAAACTGTGAGAAAAATACCATGGTAAAATACTAATGAAGAAAGGAAAACAAGTTTCTAATACGTTAACAAGTCAACTTCAAAGTGAAAAAAGGCAAAGGACACCAGGCTTTTATTGTGCTGCTAAATTATTAGCTTACTTTACTAACCTTCTGTTTCCATATTATAAAAATCATCCATTTGTGTTACAAGGAATTACTTTGGGCTAACACTGAAAACATAGTACCTGAAGTGAATTCTAAGTGACCAGCTCCTCATTAATCATCATTTTGAAACATTCATGCTTCAACATGGTCTTTTAGTTCATTGTTTAAAATTTCAAGTAAATGGAGCATCCCAAAGATTCACCTGCAAAATACTATGTTTTCCCAACCCTTCTTAGCTCTTAGCATCTGACATGCTTGACAATTTATTCTGAAAGGTCACAGTGTAAACGGACTTCTGCTATTATCTAGGGAAAAACCCTGATTAGTATAAAACACTCATTTGTATACTATCATACACTATTGGGAAAAAAATTCCATCAAGAGAAAAATGTAAATGGTATCAATGCCACTGAAATCCAGGTATGAGTTCAAATAAAGTTAAGTAAAGTTCTTTTTGTATAGCAATTTGGTCTCTAAGTAAATTCTAAACTTCACTAGTCAGCATAGTCAACATAGTCAACATGGCCAACGGCAAAAAAAAAAAAAAAAAGAAAAAAACAACTAATTTTTAGACTATCTGAATTATCTTAAAAGCACCTCTGTCAAAATACTTCATTAAAACCAAATAAATATCGGGGCGCCTGGGTGGCTCAGTCGTTAAGCGTCTGCCGTCGGCTCAGGTCATGATCCCAGCGTCCTGGGATCGAGCCCCGCATCGGGCTCCCTGCTCCGCGGGAAGCCTGCTTCTCCCTCTCCCACTCCCCCTGCTTGTGTTCCTTCTCTCACTGTGTCTCTGTCAAATAAATAAATAAAATCTTTAAAAAAAATAAAAAATAAAAAAAAATAAAACCAAATAAATATCAAGCTAGGAATTCAAAATCTCTAGTATACATCCATTCTTCAACAGACCTCTACCAGGTGGAAGTCAACTTCACTGAGCCTCATTGATTAAATGAGATTACACTTGATTCAGAGGAACAAGAGGCCGGAGAAGTAGAAGACCTAAATTTCGTCTGGTCCCAGGAATTCAGCTAGATAGGAATCAAACCATTCTGAACACCTACAAACTCAGCAGGAGATCAAAGAAAAGAATAGCAGCAACTCTTTGAACAGAAAAGCGACCACTTTCTGGAAGGTAGGATGTGCGGAGGAGTGAATCCGAGGCAATATTCGGGAAGATAGACGGCGGAGGGGGCCCATGGCCGCTTCTGGCATGTGACAGAGCAGTGGAGCACAAAATCGGAACTTTTAGAAGTTGGCTCCGCTGAGGGACGTCACTCCAGTGGCTAAGCGAGAGGTGGAACCCTCGCTGGGACACTGTGGGCTCAGGACCCTTGGGGTCACAGAAACACCAGGGGTGCCTAAGTGCGGCAGAACTCCCAGGTATCGGAGCGGGGAAGCCGGCTGCGGAGACGGAGCCGAGGAGCGGGCTCTCAGCTCGGGGTTGCCATAAACCGTGATCCGCGGCACAGAAGGGCCACTGCTCCTCCAGCAGGGACCCAACAAGCGGCAGATCCGGGGAGACTCCCCTTCCTCCCTAGGGAGGAGTGGCGCAGGAGCACATCGCAGGGATCTGCTAGGTTTGGAGACTCCACACGGGGTTGGGTGCCAGAGACAGAAACGCTCAGTCAGAGGCCAGGTGAGCACGGAGTGCGCCCAGAGACCAGGGAGACGGGAGTGACTGACTGCTTTTCTCTGGGGGCGCACTGAGGAGTGGGGCGCCGAGTTCTCGGCTCCTCCCGGACCAGAGACTGGGAAGCTGCCATTTTCACTCTTGTCCTCCAAAGCTGTACCGAAAGCTTGCAGGGAACAAAAGCTCCCGAGAGCAAACCCGAGCAGATTACTTAGCCCAGACTGGGCAAGGGCGGGCAATTCTGCCTCCGGCAAAGACATTTGGGAACCACGACAATAGGCCCCTCCCACAGAAGATCTGCAAGAACAGCCAGCCAAGACCAAGTTTACTGATCAATGAGAACGGCAGAACTCCAACACTAGGGGAATACTGCACATAGAATCCATGGCTTTTTTCCCATGATTCTTTAGTCTTTCAAAGTTAATTTTTTTTTAATTTTCTTTTCTTTTTTTCTTTTTTGAATTTTTCTTTTTCTCTTTTTCAACCAACATCTTATCAATCCCTTCTTTAAAAAATCTTTTTTATTTTTCATTTTTAGAGTCATATTCTATCCCTTCATAGTAGTTAACCTTATTTTTGGTATATATATATAAATTGTTCTCTCTTTAAAATTTTGGGATACAGTTTCTTCTAACAGACCAAAATATACCCTAAATCTCTAGTGTATGGCGTTGTTCCAGTCTCCTGCCTGATCACATTCTCTCCCTTTTTTTTAAATCCTCTTTCTTTTTTCAACCAACTTCTTATCAATTCCTTTTATAAAATCTTTTATAATTTTCATCTTTACAAGTCATATTCCATCCCTTCATCATATTTACCCTTATTTTTGTACATGTATGAGTTTTTCTTTCTTTAAAATTTTGGGAGGCATTTATTCTAACAGACCAAAATACACCCAAAATCTACTGTGTGACACTGATCCATGCACCAGCCTGATCATATTTGATCATATATATTTTTTTTATTTTTCTTTTTTCTTTCTTTCCCTTTCTTTTCCCCCAGTTTCAGGTCTTTTCTGATTTGTTTAGTGTATATTTTTCTGGGGTCGTTGTTACCCTGTTAGCATTTTGTTCTCACATTCATCTATTCTCCTCTGGACAAAATGACAAGATGGAAAAAATCACCTCCGAAAAAGAGGCAGAAGAAGACTACCAGGGACCTAATCAATACAGACATTAGCAAGATGTCAGAACTAGAGTTCAGAATGACGATTTTAAAGATACTAGCTGGGCTTGAAAAAAGCACAGAAAATATTAGAGAAACCCTTTCTGGAGAAATAAAAGAACTAAAATCTAACCAAGTCGAAATCAGAAAAGGCTATTAATGAGGTGCAATCAAAAATGGAGGCTCTAACTGCTACCATAAATGAGGCAGAAGAGAGAATCAGTGATATAGAAGACCAAATGATGGAAAATAAAGAAGCTGAGAAAAAGAGAGATAAACAACTACTGGATCATGAGGCAGAATTCGAGAGAGAAGCGATACCATAAGACGAAACAATATTAGAATAATTAGAATCCCAGAAGAAGAAGAAAGAGAGAGAGGGCCAGAAGGTATACTGGAGCAAATTATAGCAGAGAACGTCCCTTATTTGGGGAAGGAAACAGACATCAAAATCCAGGAGGCACAGAGAACCCCCCTCAAAATCAATAAAAATAGGTCAACACCCCGACATCTAATAGTAAAACTTACGAGTTTGAGAGACAAAGAGAAAATCCTGAAAGCAGCTCAGGACAAGAGATCTGTAACCTACAATAGTAGAAACATTAGATTGGCAACAGACCTATCCACAGAGACCTGGCAGGCCAGAAAGGACTGGCAGGATATATTCAGAGCACTAAATGAGAAAAATATGCAGCCAAGAATACTATATCCAGCTAGCATGTCACTGAAAATAGAAGGAGAGATAAAAAGCTTCCAGGACAAACAAAAAGTAAAGGAATTGGCAAACAAGAAACCAGCCCTACAAGAAATATTGAAAGGGGTCCTCTAAGCAAAGAAAGAGCCTAAAAGTAACATAGACCAGAAAGGAACACAGGCAATATAATGGCACTAAATTCGTATCTTTCAATAGTTACCCTGAATGTAAATGGGCTAAATGCCCCAATCAAAAGACACAGGCTATCAGACTGGATAAAAAAAACAAGAACCATCGATATGCTGTCTGCAAGAGACTCATTTTAGACCCAAAGACACCTCCAGATTGAAAGTGAGGGGGTGGAAAACCATTTACCATGTTAATGGACACCAAAAGAAAGCTGGGGTGGCAATCCTTATATCAGACAAATTAGATTTTAAACCAAAGACTATAATAAGAGATGAGGAAGGATACTATATCATATGTAAATGGTTTATCCAACAAGAAGATCTAACAATTGTAAATATCTATACCCCTAACATGGGAGCAGCCAATTATATAAGCCAATTAATAACAAAAACAAAGAAACATATTGACAACAATACAATGATAGTGGGGGACTTTAACACCCCCCTCACTGAAATGGACAGATCATCTAAGCAAAAGATCAACAAGGAAATAAAGACTTTAAATGACATACTAGACCAAATGAACTTCACAGATATATTCAGAACATTCCATCCCAAACAACAGAATACACATTCTTCTCTAGTGCCCATGGAACATTCTCCAGAAGAGATCACATCCTAGGTCACAAATCAGGTCTCAACTGGTACCAAAAGAGTGGGATCATTCCCTGCGTATTTTCAGACCACAGTGCTTTGAAACTAGAACTCAATCACGAAAGGAAAGGCAGAAAGAACTCAAATACATGGAGGCTAAAGAGCTTCCTACTAAAGAATGAATGGGTCAACCGGGAAATTACAGAAGAATTAAAAAAATTCATGGAAACCAATGAAAATGAAAACACAACTGTTCAAAATCTTTGGGATGCAGCAAAGGCAGTCCTAAGAGGAAAGTATATAGCAATACAAGCCTTTCTCAAGAAATAAGAAAGGTCTCAAATACACAGCCTAACCCCTACACCTATAGGAGTTGGAGAAAGAACAGCAAATAAAGCCCAAACCCAGCAGGAGAAGAAAAATAATAAAGATCAGAGCAGAAATCAATGAAATAGAAACCAAAAGAACAGTAGAACATATCAACGAAACTAGGAGCTGGTTCTTTGAAAGAATTAACAAGATTGATAAACCTCTGGCCAGACTTATCAAAAAGAAAAATGACCCAAATAAATAAAATCATGAATGAAAGAGATCACAACCAACACCAAAGAAATACAAACAATTATAAGAACATATTATGAGCAACTATACGCCAGCAAATTAGATAATCTGGAAGAAATGGATGCATTCGTAGAGATGTATCAACTACCAAAACTGCACCAGAAAGAAATAGAAAACCTGAACAGAACTATAACCACTAAGGAAATTGAAGCACTAATCAAAAAATCTCCCAACAAACAAAAGCCCAGGGCCAGAAGGCTTCCCAGGGGAATTCTACCAAACATTTAAAGAAGAATTAATACCTATTCTTCTGAAACTGTTTCAAAAAATAGAAATGAAGAAAAACTTCCAAACTTGTTTTATGAGGCCACCATTACCTCGATCCCAAAACCAAAGACCCCATCAAAAAGGAGAATTACAGACCAATATCCTTGATGAACATGGATGCAAAAATTCTCACCAAAATACTAGCCAATAGGATCCAACAGTACATTAAAAGGATTATTCACCATGACCAGGTGGGATTTATCCCTGGGCTGCAAGGTTGTTCAACATCCGCAAATCAATCAATGTGATACAATACATTAACAAAAGAAAGAACAAGAACCATAGGATCCTCTCAATAGATGCAGAAAAAGCATTTGACAAAGTACAGCATCCTTTCTTGATCAAAACTCTTCAGAGTATAGGGATAGAGGGTACGTACCTCAATATCATAAAAGCCATCTATGAAAAACCCACAGCGAATATCATTCTCAATGGGGAAAAACTGAGAGCTTTCCCCCTAAGGTCAGGAACACGGCAGGGATGTCCACTATCACCACTGCTATTCAACACAGTATTAGAAGTCCTAGCCACAGCAATCAGACAACAAAAAGAAATAAAAGGCATCCGAATCGGCAAAGAAGAAGTCAAACTCTCACTCTTTGCAGATGATATGATACTTTATGTGGAAAACCCAAAAGACTCCACCCCAAAACTGCTAGAACTCATACAGGAATTCAGTAAAGTGGCAGGATATAAAATCAATGCACAGAAATCAGTGGCATTCCTATACACCAACAAGACAGAAGAAAGAGAAATTAAGGAGTCGATCCCATTGACAATTGCACCCAAAACCGTAAGACACCTAGGAATAAATCTAACCAAAGAGGCAAAGAATCTGTACTCAGAACACTATAAAATAGTCATGAAAGAAATTGAGGAAGACACAAAGAAATGGAAAAACGTTCCATGCTCATGGATTGGAAGAGCAAATATTGTGAAGATGTCAATGCTACCTACAGCAACCTACACCTTTAATGCAATCCCTATCAAAATACCATCCACTTTTTTCAAAGAAATGGAGCAAATAATCCTAAAATTTGTATGGAACCAGAAAAGACCCCAAATAGCCAGAGGAATGTTGAAAAAGAAAAGCAAAGCTGGTGGCATCACAATTCCGGACTTCAAGCTCTATTACAAAGCTGTCATCATCAAGACAGTATGGTACTGGCACAAAAACAGACACATAGATCAATGGAACAGACTAGACAGCCCAGAAATGGACCTTCAACTCTACGGTCAACTCATCTTCGACAAAGCAGGAAAGAATGTCCAATGGAAAAAAGACAGTCCCTTCAACAAATGGTATTGGGAAAATTAGACAGCCACATGGAGAAGAATGAAACTGGACCATTTCCTTACACCACACACAAAAACAGACTCCAAATGGTTGAAAGACCTCAATGTGAGACAGGAGTCCATCAAAATCCTAAAGGAGAACACAGGCAGCAACCTCTTCGACCTCAGCCGAAGCAACTTCTTCCTAGAAATATCACCAAAGGTAAGGGAAGCAAGGGCAAAAATGAACTACTGGGACTTCATCAAGATAAAAAGCTTTTGCACAGCAAAAGAAACAGTCAACAAAACCAAAAGACAACCGAAAGAATGGGAGAAGATATTTGCAAATGACATATCAGATAAAAGGCTAGTATCCAAAATCTATAAAGAATTTATCAAACTCAACACCCAAAGAACAAATGATCCAATCAAGAAATGGGCAGAAGACATGAACAGACATTTTAACAAAGACGACATCCAAATGGCCAACAGACACATGAAAAAGTGCTCAACATCGCTCGGCATCAGGGAAATCCAAATCAAAACCTCAATGAGATACCACCTCACACCAGTCAGAATGGCTAAAATTAACAAGTCAGGAAATGACAGATGTTGGCGGGGATGCGGAGAAAGGGGAACCCTCCTACACTGTTGGTGGGAATGCAAGCTGGTGCAGCCACTCTGGAAAACAGTATGGAGGTTCCTCAAAAAGTTGAAAATAGAGCTACCATATGATCCAGCAATTGCACTACTGGGTATTTACCCCAAAGATACAAATGTAGGGATCCGAAGGGGTACATGCACCCCGATGTTTATAGCGGCAATGTCCACAATAGCCAAACTATGGAAAGAGCCATGATGTCCATCGACGGATGAATGGATAAAGAAGATGTGGTAAATATATACAATGGAATATTATGCAGCCATCAAAAGGAATGAAATCTCACCATTTGCAACGATGTGGATGGAACTGGAGCGTATTATGCTGAGCGAAATAAGTCAATCAGAGAAAGACATGTATCATATGATCTCACCGATATGAGGAATTCTTAATCTCAGGAAACAAACTGAGGGTTGCTGGAGTGGTGGGGGTGGGAGGGATGCGGTGGCTGGGTGACAGACATTGGGGAGGATATGTGCTAGGGTGAGTGCTGTGAATTGTGTAAGACTGTTGAATCACAGACCTGTACCTCTGAAACAATAATACATACATGTTAAAAAAAAAAAAAAGAAGACAGTAGGAAGGGGAAAATGAAGGGGGGGAAATCAGAGGGGGAGACGAACCATGAGAGACTATGGACTCTGAGAAACAAACTGAGGGTTCTAGAGGGGATGGGTTAGCCTGGTGATGGGTATTAAAGAGGGCGCATACTGAATGGAGCACTGGGTGTTATACGCAAACAATGAATCATGGAACACTACATCAAAAACTAATGATGTAATGTATGGTGATTAACATAATAAAATAAAAAGAAAAGAAAAAACAACAATAAAAAAATAAATGACGTTTATTCAGAATTTTGGTTAAAAAAGAAATAAAATAAATGAGATTACATTTACTGTGTATGCTGTTTGGGATTGTGTCATAAACCCAATATCTAAAAGATACTTTAAGCTTTTGTTTGCATACAGGAATAAATTCTAGACTCTAAACTAGAGAACCACTGAAATATCCTAACTTTAAAGTTCTAGGACATGTAATAATATCCATACCATCTTCCGTAAATTGAAAGTGAACTGCAATTAATTTTAAAACACTCTGCACAAAAATAATGGCAGAAGATATAAATAAATCTTTAAGAATCATTTTGAATTTTATGCCTTCTCTTTGACTACATAAATTAAGGTAAAAAAATTGGATTCTAGAATTTGAACTTTATGTTTGATGAAATACTGTAGCTCAAATTACAATGCAAGATACATTTTTAAGACTGGTACAAGACCAAGTCTTGTTGATAATAAACCTTTACAAATTAAGAATGGCATCTTTGCATCTTTAATCTTGCTCGAGTATCTTCTATCTATTCTAGGTAATTATTTTGAAGCCAGAATTCAAGGAGCACAGACTTTCATTTTGAGCAGATAATTCTATCAGAATATCAAACATAGAGACAGCTCTTTAAAATAAAGGAAAATGTAAAAAGACAACACTTCAAAATCAAAAAAAAAAAATTAAAATCTTGAGTGGCAGAGGCTCTAACCAAGGACAGTAATCAAGCTTCTCATTCAGTAATAATAAAGTCACTGTTGAGGGGGAGGGCGGGGGGAGATGGAATAAAAGAACACAATTGATATCACTATATTCTGGCAAAAATGTACAGCAAGGTCAAACTGTTAACAATGATCATTTAATACTTACAAAATAAAACTTCTTACATTCACATAAAAACACAGATGTCACATTTAAATTCTCTAACATTTGTTTACAGCTTACATAATAATGCTTAATGAACACTATAATTGTAAAGCAAAATATTTCCCCAAGTTTTCTACACCACCGGAGAGTTGTTGCCTCATTAAAACAAAAGAATTTGATACATCAGTGCAGTTACTCAGAAAGACAAACTAAACAACGAGCCTGATAAAAATCTGTTAAAGATATGGGTTATTTTCTGGTTTCAGAATTTATTTTATATGATTTAGATTCCAAATCTAACAAAATTTGACTAGAATCTCCATTTAACCTCTTTTATTCCAAATATTACCTCAGCCCTTCACTCTGCTACTATAAGGTTTAGTTCTGTTTTCCATGATTTTCTCCAAAGTTAAAATATAAATGGCCTCTTCTCAAGCTTTATTCTCCTCTGTATGATTTGATAGTCCTGACTATCTGCTCCTTGGAACCCTCTATCTTCTTTGAGCTTCTCAAAGAGCATACCCCCTCAGCTCTCTTCCATCCTTCCAGAACATCCTTTCTCAGGTGTCTTCACTCTCTCCTTCCCCTATCTTCCCTATAATTATGAACTATTCCCAAGGGTCTGCTCTCAACCCTCTTCCCTCCTCATTCCATGTCGCTACCCTTAGCACTTTCATCCAATTTCAACAGAGCTTTAAAATAACCGTCAGCTGAGTAACTCACTTCTACCTCCAAACTCTTTTCTGAATGTTAGAAACGTATCTCCAATAACAGGGCACATAGGTCCAAAAATGAGTATTTCTCTTTTTTCTTTTTCTTTTTTTTTTTAAAGTAGGCTCCACACTCAAGCCCATCGTGGGCCTTGAACTCACGACCCTGAGATCAAGACCTGAGCTGAGATTGAGAGTCAGACACTTAACTGACTGAGCCACCCAGGTGCCCTAAAATGAACATTTCTGTTGGCACCTCAAACTAACCATGTCCAAAACTAAAATCATTATTCCATACCTCCAACATCCAAAGAGACCATTATCACCACAGTTATTTTCCACTCCTCTTCCAATTCACCCCAAAATATAATCTAAAGCAAGTCCCGGGGCACCTGGGTGGCTCAGCTGTTAAGTGTCTGCCTTCGGCTCAGGTCATGAGCCCATAGTCCTGGGATCGAGCCCCACATCGGGCTCTCTGCTCGGCAGGAAGCCTGCTTTTCTCCCTCTCCCGCTCCCCCTGCTGGTGTTCCCTCTCTTGCGGTGTCTCTGTCAAATAAATAAAATCTTTAAAAAACAAAAAAAAACAAGTCCCCGTGGATTTGGGGTCAATCCCTAGCCATCCTCACACCTACGCACTGACTGGCTAACACCCACTGGCTCAGCTGCAACTGGTTACTAGGTGGAATCCGATGAAGCCTAGCAGGCATCCAAAACCTTGTCTTCATTTGCTGCCTTAACTCCTAATCAAGCCAGGACCAGCTATGGTTTTTAGTTGAACACACAAGAAGCTGATGCTGACTGATTAACAAAAAAGGAGTTTATTAAGAGATTACTGGGCATCTCACAGAATCGTCAGGAGAATAAAAAAAAGAAAACTATGCTTAAAGTTAAGCTTCCAGAAACAATGTTCAAACCATGCCACAAAACAGGACTGATTAGAAAATGGCCATCGCCACTACTGTCCCACAGAGAGCTAAACCCCTGTTGCTGGAAATCAACCTTGCAGCCACTCAGAAGCCACTGCTGCCACCCACCACCTCCCCCAGCAAAAATGGAAGCTCTGTGCAGAATCTGTTTCCTCAGTTCCAATCAAGTCTTGTGAGAGGTGAATCTAATTGGTGAAGTCTAAGTCATATGCCTATGAACTGGCTATAAATGAGGATGAGAATTTGAGGACTGTCTTCTAATACTGGCAAAACTGACTCCTATATTAGCAATATAGGGGAAATTATATTGGGAAAATTTTCCAAATCAAAAAAAAAAAAAAAAAAGACTATTCAGAGGTGAGGTTAAATATGAATGCAGCTACTACTAATTACCATCCCTCCTTCCTACCTCTGCCTCCAAGCCTACAATGGATCTACAATGGGTCCAAGATCCTATCAGAGTTTGGTGAGCGTACACCAATGCACTTGCTAAAAATGGACCTTCCTTGTGGTCCAGATAACTTGGCAGAGCCCAAATTCCCTGCCTGAGTATTGCCAGCCACCAGGCCTGGGAGACCATATCTTCCCTTTAGACCAACAACCCATCCTCCAGTCATAGCTAGTTTCTCCTACACACAAGGCAAACCACCAAAAACTACATCAATGTCACCAAAGACTTTAAGCACTGGCAGTAACAAGACACTCTTAACAGCTATATCCCATACACCAAAGTGAACCCTCTTGGACACCAAAACCAATCTAGATTAAGTCTGAGTTCTATATACCCTCTGAACACTAGGATTTGATTGGCAACTCCCCCACACTCTGCCTATCCTATCCTCCTGGGTTAGCCCTTCCCCATCAACTGGCCACCAAGATCCCAGTGCACATCTCACACTCATTCCTCCCCTTCTATCCCCACAGTCACCATTTCACTCTGGGTTATCATAACTTCTCATCTAAATATTGCAACAGTGTCCTAAAAAATTCTCCAATGCCCAAGTTCCCTTGCACCACCTCTACCATTGCACATGCACATAAAATTCACGTCAAATATTTAATTCTTTGGAAAGCTGAACATCTCAAAAAAGTAAGCTGTGTATAAATACAGAGAGCACTGTGGAAAATGTGCTCCAAAATAATTAAATCTCAATGTCCTAAAGTACATTCCTAGAAATAAGAAAATCTACAACTGTTTCATCATCCTTATCACTTTCACACAAGTATGAGTAGAGATATGAAAGAAAATCCTGTTTGACAAGATAATACCAATCTCTTTTCTGACTGATCTGGCAAAATTAAAATATTAAAAAACACTTCCTAAGTTCCTCTTTACAGACTGGGGAACAACCATGCAATATTTAATGAAAAAAAAAAAATACAATGGTAAGGAAACACGAACCTTATCCCATTCCGACCTCTTAAGTTTAGTCCTTAGCTACACTCTAAATTCATCTGTTGTCTTTTTAATATAGCCCTAAACAAAAACCCCTTTGACAAATAGAAACTTTCCATACTTGAGTTTCCTCCCTAAAATTTCCCCTACATTTTGTCTAATGTAAATGTAGTCTCCGGCATAGCTATTTTCCCCCACCAATCTTGTTGTTATGGCATTTGTCTATGGCCATTTTTAAGCCTTCTTATTTGTAAATACCTTCTACTTTCTCCTCTGTGGTGAAGCTTTTTTTTGCATTTATTTTACACTACAATTTTCCTCAGAGCTGCCTTGTAGCAACCTTCTGGCCATAAATACTCACATATTTGCAATGAGGCTAAATTCCTGTTAAAATAATGACTTACAATCTTTGTGTTCTAATAGATTAGCAAGGATCCAGATGTCTGCACACATACTTGTCAAAATAAGAGAAATACATAGTTCCTCTTCTTTCTTTAACCAGTAAAAAGTAGTTGAATAAATTAATGAATTTCTATCTTTGTTTTAAAGATTAACCCGTGTTGCTTTCACAGTCTTTAACAAATTAGAGATCCCTTCTCTTCTCCAAATCGGCAAAGCTGTTGAATGATACTTTTATTTTGCTATATTGTTATCTGTTTATTTGTTCAGGTCAACTAAGAGTATATAAACTACCCATATCAACAATCCTATCTTAAACCACTTCTATTCCACATCTCATATGCAGAAAGCACTTAAAAAACATTTATTCACACATTCCATAAATACTTTGTTAAAAACTAAGGGGGGGGCACCTGGATGGCTCAGTTGGTTAAGTGTCTGCCTTCAGCGCAGGTCATGATCTCAGGGTCCTGGGAATGAGCACCACGTCAGGCTCTCTGCTCTGCAGGGAGCCTGCTTCTCCCTCTCCCTCTCTCTCTCTCCCTCTCTCTCTCTCAAATAAATAAATAAAATATTAAAAAAAAAAAAAAAACTAAGCTAGGTGCCAGAACTATCAAATATTTAACAATCCAATAAGCTGACTGGTAATAAATAAAGCAATCAGAGAACTTTGATAATTAAGAAGCAATTCTTCACAATCTACCACAATTAGCTATTAAAAAATCTGTCGTTTTGGGGCACCTGGGTAGCTCAGTCGGGTAGGCATCTGCCTTCGGCTCAGGTCATGGTCCCAGGGTCCTGGGATCCAGCCCTGCATCGGGCTCCCTGCTCAGCGGGAAGCCTGCTTCTCCCTCTCCCTCTCCTCCTGCTCGTGTTCCCTCTCTCCCTGTCTCTCTCTGTCAAATAAATAAATAAAATCTTTAAAAAAAAAAAAATCTGTCATTTCTTTACCAGGTTAGTGACAAATGACTTCAAATATGGGATTATTTTTTAAGTAATACAAATTCCTAAAAAGTAGTATAGCTTCATTTAAATACTGAATATAAACTAGATGCTAAACAAAAATACTGACAAGTTGTCACCATATCTATATTAGAAAAATAAACATCTCTCAAAAAAAAAAGAGCTCTCATTACCCAATTCTTTAAAACGGTTTAAAAAGTTTCTACTTTTACTTGATTAATATTTTATTTCTCTTACAAACTGTTATAGAACACCTCTCTTCCATTTTTCCTTTTAGTCATTCATTCAATAAATCTTCATTAAACCTTTATAATACGCAAAGTAGCATGGTAAGCATTGAGAATTCAAAGATGGAAAAGAACCATCTATTCTTTTCAATCTATGTTTCTCAACTGTCATAAAAATATTCATGTCCTCCAAATGGGCATTATTTGTGACCATCCTTTGCAGAAAATAAGAAAAGTGGCCTCTTATTTACCACTTCAATGTTATCTGAATTCAGAAGGATGAAACCCAGCTGGCACCTCACCTTTGTCCTAGCAGAGATCTCCAAAAGAACTTCTTCCTATCCCACAACTTATTTCCCACTTAACTAAATATTTCTAGATCCAGATCAAGTAACTTGCATAGTCCAAGCAATGTATTTACACCTAGTACCTTTAAGCTTACGTTTAACTAGTTTCTAAAATGTTTCCTGTTGTTCATTTGCCTTCCTGTCTACAACTTAAGCTTTCATGATACAAGGACTATGCTGAATATATGTTTCCTTTCAAAGCTCTGGCAACAATGTTGAGTGTATAGGAGCTTCTCAATGAACACTACAGAGAAGGGATAAATACCAAAATACCAAGATATATACATAAGAGTTCAAATCAAATATGTCTACTATAGGGTTTAATCAGAGTCTGAAATATACTTAAGGATTTTACCATTTTGATGATTTACTGTGTTTTCTATTAAATCATTTTTCCACCATCAGTAAAAATGTTTACTTAACTAGCACAGCACTGTCCTTTAGTCTTGGATTTCAGAAACTGATTCAGTCCCTCCCTTTTTATGTGAATGATTGCTTTCCTTTTTGCTGTTATTCCTAGGAAGCTTAAAACCAAATATGAAGCCCAACCATAGCATCCACGTTGACACTTAAAATTTGTTCATTAGTCCTAATTTTCTTTTCCTTTTTTACTACTTCAATCAATGTGCTTGTAAGCTGCCTCAGATGTTTTGTTGAAACAAGTTGTAAGTTAAATTACCCACTATGAAAAAGATACACAAATTTTTATTTAGAAGTTAGTATTTTCTTTTATCCACCAAAACATACTTTAATTCAAACTTATTCCTCTTCATTTTTCCTTCTCCTCTAAGTTTTTGTTAGTCATCCATATTCTTAAATTGTATTGTCTAGCAAATTTACTTTATAAAGACCAAATTTTCTGCCTATATCTTCACACAGTTTCACTATTTTCTTTCACTTTTTTCAAATTACTACTTTTGAGTGGATCAATATCACAGTTGTAAGGCTGAATGTGGTCTCCTCTTTGTATTAGACACCTATTTTCAGATAACAAAGTTTTCCACAAAAACTTTCATCAATGACACAAGCCATAAAAATTGAATTTATAAGTATTGAGATTCTTTAGGTTTATTAAGTGTTGGTATATTATGAAGAAATCAGAATATGAGATTCATGACTCTTGTCTTACTCGAGATCCACTTCCCAGTAAACTAGTAAGATCATTTAACACAAGCTAAATTCCCTTTCCCTTTCCTTATGTTATAGAAAGTCTATAGCCTCATGCATTTGTTCAATTTGTTTCTTTTACTTCAAGAACTTACTTTCCATATATTTCTATCCCCTTAAATCTGCTGTTGCATAACTCTTCTGAATGATTAGTCTAGAAGTCTTCAAGAAATTTTTAAAAATATTTCCCAAGTAATTAAAGAAATGGAATTAGGGGCGCCTGGGTGGCTCAGTTGGTTAAGCGGCTGCCTTCGGCCCAGGTCATGATCCTGGGGTCCTGGGATCGAGCCCCGCATCGGGTTCCCCGCTCGGCGGGAAGCCTGCTTCTCCCTCCCCCACTCCCCCTGCTTGTGTTCTCTCTCTGTCAAATAAATAAATAAAATATTAAAAAAAAAAAAAAAAGAAATGGAATTAAATGCAATTTAAGGTACTGCTTTTACCTATCATATTAGCTAAGGCTTTTTATTGTAAACTCCTGTATCACTGAAGAGCGAAATCAGGCATGCTTGTACATTACGTGGGGAAGTACAAACTGATGGAGTATATAGAAAAGCAGTTCTGGGTCGCCTGAGTGACTCAGTCAGTTACGCAGCTGACCCCTGATTTGGCTCAGGTCATTATCTCAGGGTCGTGAGATCAAGCCCAGCATCAGGCTCACGTTCAGAGTGGAGTCACTTCAGATTCTTTCCCTCTCCTTCTCTCTGCCCCTCCCCGCCCTACTCACATACTCTCTCTTCTCTAAAATAAAAATATAAAATCTTTAAAATAAAAAAAAAGCAGTTCCATGAAATGTATCAAGAGCTTTAAAATATTTAGATTTTTGACCCAATAATGTAATTCTATCTTTAAAAAGATACAAGAAAAAATAAAAATTAAAAGACACAAGAAAAACAAAGGCTAACATCAAAAATTAAAATTATATAACAAATTAGAAATAGGGTAAAACTCCAATATCAACAAAATAATTGTAAGTTCATGTGATAGATTATATAAGTCATTAAAAATGGTGTTAAGGGGAGCCTGGGTGGCTCCGTTGGTCAAGCAGCCAACTCTGGATTTCAGCTTAGGTCATGATCCCAGGGTCCTCGGATGGAGCCCCAGGTCAGGGGAGGTCTGCTTGAGGATGCTCTCTCTCCCTTTCTCTCTGCGCCTCCCCACCACACTCCTGCTCGCTCACTCGCCCTCTCTCTAATAAATAAATCTTATTTAAAATGGTGTTAATAGGGGCTCCTGGGAGGCTCAGTCAGTTAAGCGTCTGCCTTCTGCTCAGATCATGATCTCAGGGTCCTGGAATGGAGCCCCATGTTGGGCTCCCTGCTCAGCAGGGAGTCTGCTTCTCCCACTCCCTCTGCCACCTCCCCCCAGCTCATGCTCTCTGTCTCTCTCTCAAATAAAATCTTTAAAAAAATAAACAAACAGGAGTGCCTGGGTGGCTCGGTCAGTTAAGCATCTGCCTTCCGCTCAGGTCATGATCTCAGGGTCCTGGGATCAAGCCCCCCATCGGGCTCTCTGCTCAGTGAGGAGCCTGCCCTCTCCCTCTGCCTGACGTCCTGCCTACTTGTGCGTGCACTCAAATAAATAAATAAAATCTTTAAATAAATAAATAAACATTGTATTTTGAGAAAATGCTTATGAAATAATGTTAAGATAATGGATTCCAAATGTTAAATACCTTATTACCCAGAATCTAACTATGTAAATCTTTTGTTGTCATATATTCCTCACTTTACAAATTTTTCCAAATTTTCTACAAAAAGGCCTACTGTCCTAACTATTAGCGTAACTATTTTTTAAATCAGAGTTTTTCCCGGGGCACCTGGGTGGCTCAGTCGTGAAGCGTCTGCCTTCGGCTCAGGTTATGATCCCAGAGTCCTGGGATCAAGCCCCGCACCGGGCGCCCTGCTCAGCAGGGCCCCTGCTTCTCCCTCTCCCATTCCCCCTGCTTGTGTTTCCACTCTTGCTGTCTCTCTCTCTGTCAAATAAATTAATAAAAAATCTTTAAAAAAAAAATCAGAGTTTTTCCCTATGCTCTTAAAAAACTTAATATTAAAATATTTTTATTTATAAAATATTAAACCAGCTTATAACACAAACTTAGTTAAGATCTATTTTAAGGGAAAAGAGAGAAAAAGTTGAAGATAATTTATATAATTCCACATATAAAATAATTAAACTGTATGTTTTATACTACACTGCTATATAAACTGCACAGAAGAAAAGGAAACATTTCCCAACTTTTTTAGAAGGCCAGCACTAACCTGATACCAAAATCAGACAGATATTTAAAAAAACAAAAGCCAGACCATTATCTCTCATGAGCAATGAAGCACAATTCAGCAATATATTTCAAAAAAATAAGGCACCTTGACACAGTAGGTTTATTCCAGGAATCCAAGATTGATTTAATATTTAAAAAAACAATCAACCACATTAAGAGACTAAACAAGTGTTTTAAAACCACATGATCATCTCAAAAAATGAATAAATGTTCACACCATTAGACAAAGTTCAATACCCATAACCACCCCGACCCCCCAAAATCAGCAAAGTGGGAAGAGAAGGAAGCTTTCTTAACCTGATAAAAGGACATCTATGAAAAATTTACAGCCAATCTCATACATAATATTGTAAAACTAAATGTGTTCCCCCTAAGATCAGGAATAACAGAAGGATGCCCCACTCTCACCACTTCTATTTAACACTGTACTAGAAGTCGTAGCCGGTGTAATAGGCAAGAAAAATAAATACAAGGCATACAAATTGGAAGCAAAGAAGTAAAACTGTCCTTATTCACAGACTATATGGGCATCCATGTAGAAAATACTGAAGAACCCACCAAGAGTCTACTAAAATTAATAAGTGAATTTAGCAAAATTGCAAGATGCAAAGTATTTAAAAACCAATTCTATTTCTATACTCTCAGCAAAAAATGACAATGAAAAATTATAATGCAATTTATCAAAGCAGCAAAAACATAAAATACTAAGAAATAAATTAAAATACGTAAAAACCTCTACACTGAAAACTACAAAACATTACTGAGAAAAATTTTAAAAGACCTTAATAAATTAGATATATACCATGTTTGTGGATTAAAAGACTCAATACCATTAAGATATCAACGCTCTCCAAATTGATCTACAGATTTGATGCAATCCCAATCAAAATTCTGGCAGACTTTTTTGTAGAGATCAACAAGCAATTCTAAAATGTATATGGAAAATTCAAAAATGTAGATGAGCCAAGACAATTCTTTTTTTCTCACCATAATAAGTATAGTCACCATCAGTCACCATACAACATTATTACAATGATATTGACTAAATCCCCTTTGCTCTGCTTTTCACCTCTGTGACTTATTTTATAACTGGAAGTTTCTACCTCTTGATCTCCATATTTGAAGGTCATCTAACTAGATTAGGTCATTTAACCTAGAAAATATTACTAGTGGTGTTGGAAATCAATATGGAAAAAAGTGAAAGCTGACCTTTACCTTATACCATACCTTAAAATTAAGTCAAAATGGATCACAGAGCTAAATAAAAGCTAAAACTATAAAATTCATAAAAGATAATAAAGGAGAAATTCTGTGTCCTTGGGTTAGGCAAATATTTCTTAGATGGAAAATGAACCATTAAAGAAAAACCTGAAAAAAGGGCTTCATCAAAACTTGTAACTTGCTCTTCAAAAGATATTATTAAAGTAATAAAAAGCCAAGTCCAAACTGGGAGAAAATTTTGCAAAACGCACATATACATGCACACAATTCTATGTACATAGTTGTATATACAGACACACACATAACAACTTATGTGCAGACTATATAAGGAACTCATAAAAACCCAATAACAAAACAAACAACCCAATTTCTAAAATGGGAAAATAATATGAACATGACATTTTACCAACGAAGGTATGTGAATCACAAATTTTAAGGACGGAAAATATGTTCAACATTGTTAGTCATTAGATAAATTTAAAAAACAATGAGATATCATCATGCAACCACTAGAATGGCTGAAATCTAAAACTCTGACAATACCAACTTTTGGCAAGGTTGTAAAGTACCTGGAACTCGTATACTACTACTGGTGGGACTACAAAAGTCTAGGCACTTTCGAAATAGTTTAGAAATTTTTCATAAAATTGAACATACCTTAAACCTACTTAACCATACAGCCCAGCAATACCACTCATAGGTATTTATCCACATGCTCACAGTTTTATTCATAATAGCCAAAAACTAGAAACAATCTAAATGTCCATAAAGTGGGGATGAGATAAACTCTGGTGCATTCATACAATGGACTACCCAGCAATAAAAAAAACAAACTGCCAATATATGAAATGACAGGTGAATATTAAAAACATAATGAAGATTTAAAAAAAAAAGCCAAACACAGAAAACTATATTCTGTATGATTCAAATGATATGAAATTCTAGAATTCTAAAACCAGACAAAATTATCATTATAGAAAACAGATGAATGTTTGCCCAAGGCGAGGCACGGGAAGAGGGGATTCACTGCTAAAGGGCAAAGGGAATTTTGGGGGGGTGAGGTAAATGTTACATATCTTGATTGTGATGATGGCTATACAATCACATACATATGTCATCCAACTGTACACTTAAAATTGGTGAATTTCATGTATGTAATTTATACCTCAAAGCTGGTTTAAAAATGCAAACATAATACTAGCAAAAAGCACAATCTCAATCATAAAAAGAAAACAAGAGAAACAACTATTAAAAAGAAAAAAACAGAGCTCATAAATATTAAAAAAAAAAATAACATGCATCTATTACTAACCCAAGGTATAATGTGCCCATATGTAATTCTAGTCTTCACTATAGTTATTCTCTAAGAGTACACTACAAATCTTTAACAAGTCAAAAAACCTATACTCTTATTCCAAATAGCTTCTATTCTGTTTGATAGTCATGGGAAAACTATATCTGATCCTTAAAAAACAAGAGTGTGAAACCAGGAGTGAGGGATTCTTAAGTGAATTGGGGCCCAGCTGCTGAAAAGGAGGCCCCACTGTGAGACATTTCTTAACAAAATGTCAGTTTCAATGCCTCAGACGCCAAAGATGGCCTTAAAGAGAAATACTAAGCACAGTTAAAGCAAACAGACTAGTAAGAGCAAAAAAGATAACGGACGTTGTTCCCTTAGGCACACACACACACCTGGGAATAGGAGTTTTAACAATTTCCAGAAGATGACCCAGAAAAAGAAAATAGCCTGCAATGCATAAAAAGGCAGTACACTTTCCTATTAACAAAGCTTACAATATTTGCAAATGACATATCAGATAAAGGGCTAGTATCCAAAATCTATAAAGAACTCATCAAACTCAACACCAAAAGAACAAAGAATCCAATCAAGAAATGGGCAGAAGACATGAACAGACATTTTTCCAAAGAAGACATCCAAATGGCCAACAGACACATGAAAAAGTGTTCAATATCGCTCGGCATCAGGGAAATCCAAATCAAAACCTCAATGAGATACCACCTCACACCAGTCAGAATGGCTAAAATTAACAAGTCAGGAAATGACAGATGTTGGCGGGGATGCGGAGAAAGGGGAACCCTCCTCCACTGTTGGTGGGAATGCAAGCTGGTGCAGCCACTCTGGAAAACAGTATGGAGGTTCCTCAAAAAGTTGAAAATAGAGCTACCATATGATCCAGCAATTGCACTACTGGGTATTTACCCCAAAGATACAAAAGTAGGGACCCGAAAGGCTATGTGCACCCCGATGTTTATAGCAGCAATGTCCACAATAGCCAAACTGTGGAAAGAGCCAAGATGTCCATCAACAGATGAATGGATAAAGAAGATGTGGTATATATATACAATGGAATATTATGCAGCCATCAAAAGGAATAAGATCTTGCCATTTGCAACGACGTGGATGGAACTGGAGGGTATTATGCTGAGCGAAATAAGTCAAACAGAGAAAGACATGTATCATATGACCTCACTGATATGAGGAATTCTTAATCTCAGGAAACAAACTGAGGGTTGCTGGAGTGGGGGGTGCGGTGGGAGGGATGGGGTGACTGGGTGATGGACACTGGGGAGGGTATGTGTTCTGGTAAGCGCTGTGAACTGTGCAAGACTGTTGAATCTCAGATCTGTACCTCTGAAACAAATAATGCAATATATGTTAAGAAAGAAAAAAAGAAGAAGAAGAATGTAGCAGGAGGGGAAGAATGAAGGGGGGGAAATCGGAGGGGGAGAAGAACCATGAGAGACGATGGACTCTGAAAAACAAACTGAGGGTTCTAGAGGGGAGGGGGGTGGGAGGATGGGTTAGCCTGGTGATGGGTATTGAGGAGGGCACGTTCTGCATGGAGCACTGGGTGTTATGCACAAACAATGAATCATGGAACACTATATCTAAAACTAATGATGTAATGTATGGGGATTAACATAACAATAAAAAAATTAAAAATTAAAAAAAAAAAAAAAGCTTACAGTAGAAGCAACAAAGCTATATAATTTAAACTATGACATTCAAATTTCTCCTAATTCTTAGAATGATCTCTACCAAAAGTAAAATACAATCAACATTTGGATGTTTCTTTGGTAAAAAATTACATATTTACATAATAGACATTGTCTTAACTCAAGATAAAGTTTGTCCAATAGCCCTAAGCTACTTTTTTTTTTTTTAAGATTTTATTTATTTATTTGTCAGAGAGAGAGCACAAGCAAGGGGGGAGCAAAAGGCAGAGGGAGAAGCAGGCTCCCCACTGAGGAAGGAACCCGATTTAGAACTCAATCCGATGACCCTGGGATCATGACCTGGACTGAAGGCAGCCACTTACCGACTGAGCCATCCAGACGTCACTAGGCTTAAGCTACTTTAAATTAAACTACCTATTGGGGCACCTGGATAGCTCAGTTGGTTAAGCGTCTGCCTTCGGCTCAGGTCATGATCCCCAGGTCCTGGGAATGAGCCCCATGTCGGGCAGCCTGCTCAACAGGGAGTCTACTTCTCCCTCTCCCTCTGTGTGCTTACTCACTCTCTCTCTCTCTCTCAAATAAATAAATCTTTAAATTAATTAAACTACCTATTATTGCCTAGTTCCATTTTCCCAGAAGTTGTTAATTTTTCTTACCATAATATTGTGACAAACTAGCAGAGTCATGAGTGAAAAAGTTTAAAAAATAAAACTGGAGAATGTAAATGTATGTGTGTTTATATACCAAACCATATATTAATGTCCAACACTGAATTATGAATCAAGTCTAAAATGTGCTGAAGTATTCCAATAACATAATAAACAACCAACCAAGAATGTAGCTGAATCATCTGGCACTAATATATGAAACCTTAAAAGTGCCATAATCATATTTTTAAAAATACTTAAAATCTTCTATTTAATACTGAATTTTTTCCTAAATCAAATGATGAGTTCAAATATATGGTATTCTCAGAAGCTGAGATCTTACTGGAGGCAAAATAAATGTCCAATTGTTGGCTAGTCCAATAACAAGCACCACTCATCGGTTTTTTAAAAAATCACTCATGCATTATGTACTTTTAGCAATGGTACATGCAGGAATTACAACTTGAACTGGAGGAAACATAAATTATATCTGGCCACAAAAACACAATAAAAAAGAAAAGTTGTGATCAAGCAGTAAGAAATACAACTGTGGTTCACCACTGGAAACAAAAAAAGACCCACGTGGGTTTCCACAGCTGCAAAATCAGTACACGGGAGCTTTTCTCACTGGACATTCACTTCCCATGCAAATCAGAACGAAGTACAATTTCCCAATTGCAGTATCTTCAAAAGTCAATTACATCTTCAACAATTTAAAATATATTGTGGCTTATAAACTATGATTTTCCTTCTTCCTTTATACCTTTACAAATTGCAAAATCTTCTACTTCTCAATTTACCCTATATCCTTATTTTCATAGTATTTATTATGCAAAATCACATCTTGTTTACCACCTTAACTAAAGAGCGGACTTTACTGTGCCACACTTAAAATTATAAAGCAATACTGGTAACCTGGTAACTCTCTACCCCTGCACCCCAACCAGAGCAGGTCTTATTATACTGATTTTTTTAAGATGCTATTTTTAAGTAATCTCCATACTCAACGTGGGGCTCAAACTCACAACCCCAAGATCAAGAGTCACATGTTCTATTGACCATGTCAGCCAGGCGCCCCTAATATTTCTTTTAAGAAATATTAACAATATACTTATTAAGGTAAATTGTCATATAATTATATACTCAATGATATATACTTTATTGATATGTTAATATATATTATATTATATAAATATTTTTTTCAAAGCACATTTAAGAAATGGTTGAGGAAAACACAATGTTCAGGCCAACAAACATTCTCCAAGTATACCACTTATACACCAAATACTATACTAGGAAACAATAAGGACATAAAGATAACTATGGAATAGTCTGATACAGGACAGACATGTAAACAAATTAATGCAATAGAATCCCAAAATAAAATATGGTAGGATACAAAACCCTACAGTAATTCCTTAAACTAAACACAGTGAACAATTTTTCCTATATTTCTCACATTATTTTCACTAAATTATATTAACATAAACACTTTTTTTACTCAACCAAAAACTGTTATTTACTAATAAATTCTTCCCCACCTCACTTTCCAACTTCCTCATGCCTTGTCTTGCTTTATCACTAAGAGAAAGTAAAAAAAAGAAGACACAAGAAAAAGGAAAAAAACATACAACTAGAAATAGGACTAAAGAATTAGAGAAACCAAAAAAGAAAAGTGCATTTCCAAAGACTGTATTAGAAGTTTTCTTGTAAAATCTTATGAAGAAGACAGGTAGTCTAAGTACTGTTTATTCAAAGACACATTCAGAAAGGGGAACCCTCTTACACTGTCGGTGGGAAGGCAAACTCTGGAAAACAATATGGAGGTTCCTCAAAAAGTTAAAAATAGAACTACCCAACATCCAGCAATTGCACTAGGTAATGACCCCAAAAATACAAAAATAATTCAAAGAGATACATGCACCTATGCACCCTGATATTTTTAGCAGCATTATCAACAATAGCCAAATTATGGAAAGAGCCCAAATGTCTATCAACTGATGAATGGATAAAGAAGATGTGTGTGTGTGTGTGTGTGTGTGTGTGTGTGTGTGTGTGTGTGTGTGTGATGGAATATTACTTAGCCATAAAAAAGAATATCTCGCCATTTGCAATGATATGGATGGAGCTAGAGAGTATTATGCAAAGCAAAATAAATCAGAGAAAGACAAAAATCATATGATTTCACTCATATGTGGAATTTAAGAAACAAAACAGATGAACATAGTGGGGGGAAAAAGTCTGGCAAACCAAGAAACAGACTCTTAACTATAGAGAACAAACTGAGGGATCCTGGAGGGGAGGTGGACAGGGGATGGGCTAAATAGGTGATGGGCATTAAGGACTGCAATTGTTGTGATGAGCACTGGGTGTTGTATATAAGTGTTGAATCACTAAATTCTCTACCTGAAATATTACACTGTATGTTAACTAACTGGAATTTATTATTACTTTTTAAAGATTTATTTATTTATTTGAGAGAAAGACAGACAGCAACAGAGATAGTGAGAAAGAGAATGAACAGAAAGGAGAGGGAGAAGCAGGCTCCCCACTGAGCAGGGAGCCCAACATGGGGCTCAATCCCAGGACCCTGGGATCATGACCTGAGGCGAAGGCAGACGCTTAACCGACTGAGCCACCCAGGCGCCCCAACTAACTGGAATTTAAATAAAAACTTGGAGAAAAAAAAAACAATGACACATTCAAATCAAAAAGAAATAAACTCGGGGCGCCTGAGTGGCTCAGTCGGTTAAGCGGCCGCCTTCAGCTCAGGTCATGATCCCAGGGTCCTGGGATCGAGCCCCGCATCGGGCTCCCTGCTCGGCGGAGAGCCTGCTTCTCCTTCTCCCTCTGTCTGCCGCTCTGCCTACTTGTGCTCTCTCTCTATCTCTGTTAAATAAATAAATAAAAATCTTTAAAAAAAAAAAATAAATAAACTCACCATCCTGAAAATACATCTGCACTCCAATGTTCACTGGGGCATTATTCATAATAGCAAAGAGGGAAACAACATTAATGTCTCTTGACAGATGAATGGACAATGAAATACTATTCAGCTTTAAAAAAAGAAGTGAATCCGGCCATTTGCAACAACATGGATGACCCCTGAGGCATTATGCTAAATGAATAAGCCAAGAACAGAAAGGCAAATATTGAATAATCTCACTTTTATGTGGAATCTTTTAAAAAAAAAAAAAGTTTTTTAAGTGCATAAATGTACTTAATACCAGTATACTGTACACTTAAAAATGGTAAAGACATTATATCACGTGTATTTTACCACAATAAAAAAAAAACTAAGAAAAATATGACTGAGAGAAGCAAAGACACAAGACATGGAGTTGAAAGTTCATGGACTATGTAAAGTGACAATAAGATCACTATAGAGCATATTAAGACATGGGGTGGATAGGTTGTAGGATGGGCAGGGAAAGTGGGAGTCAGGATACAGTTTAACTGAGAGGTCTGAACAATCAGGAAGAGCTACCTAAGTTTTTGCATCCAAGATTAAGCTGGTATAAAATACATCATATTCTCTCTCTCTCACACACACATACACACACACACACACCAAAGACACTGCAAAGTGCCTGCTCTAAAACAACAATGAATTAAAGGACCTCATTCAACACAACAATCTAATATAAAAGAATCATAAAGAAAGGAACTTATTTTTTAAAGTGAGGGGTAACATACAGGTAAGGGCTACCTTGTCACCTGCCAGGCACCCAAACCCAAGAGAGTGAATGAAAACAATAATCTTGTATTTGCTATGACATCCTCCACTCTCTGCAGATCTTTTCTTTACAATGGTGAGCAAAGAGGATGTTTTTCTGCCTGCCCTTGCTACCTTCTATAGCCATACTTGGTGACTTGGGACATGAGAGCAGAATCAGCGCCAAATCATTCCCAAGAGTAACCAGATAATGTGACTTACCCTCACTCCATCACTCAAGAGACAAATAAATCTGGATTTAGTGATTCAAACAATAAAATTAAGGCCTACATGTTCATTTCAAAAACACCTACTAAAAACAGGAAAAAAGACTGGCTAGCAATTTATTATTGAGCCCCTGATACACACAAGGCACAAAGGGATTCAACACATTCTTAATTTTAGTTTCTCTCAATTCAGTTTCTCTCAAAAATAAATTCCAAGTTCCTTTTCCACCAAAGCCTCTCCTTTCTTCACAACTTGAAGATCACTAGCCCATTTACCCAAACATAAAGGTATGTTCCAGTTAGTCATCAGTAATACTATTATCTCCTAGTACTATCCCATCCCCACTGTGGAATACAGTTCATGCCTACCAGGTACACTTTTATAAAGTCCTCTTCCCTAAGAGAGTAGAGCTTAAAGTTCTCATCCTAAGAGAAAAAAAATAAATTGTAACCATATATAGTGACTAGACTTACAGTGGTGATCATTTTGCCATCATGCAGTATTATTTAGTTCCATCTCACCGAAATTCAGCAAAGCTGATCAACCTTGAGGCAAACATGTAGGCTGGCTAAATCAATCCCCTATTTCTTTGCCTATCTCTCTCAAAAGTGGCTTAAGAAATAAAATATTTGCCCTCCCAAACAAAGAAGGCCATGAGACACAGTTCTGGCCAAAGAGAAATAAACAGAATTTGCTAGGGAAGAATAGTAAGGGATAGCAATTCTGAGAAAACATTTGCTCCTCTTGCTCCCCTGAAGAAGAGGAGCAGAAGGAGATGACCTTCCTAACAAAGACAAGAAAGCCAAAGCTAAGCAGCCATGTGTCCTTGCAACTGAGAGACAATAATGGTGAGGAAAAGCAGAAGAGTTAAGAAACACACCCTGACTTGTTAAGCCACTGCAGCGTGGTGTGCAAACACCTATCTCAAGATGAGTGAGAAAAATAACTCCAACTTTAGTAGTTTAAGATACTGCACTGGCTTAAGATATTTCTAACTGGTAAATTCCCAATTCTACCATTACTCTGTAGTAAGGTGCTGAATGAGACATTTATGCTCAGGATCAACACTGATCCAAAAAGAAAAGGAAAAAAGAGTCGTACTCATGCCACCTCCCACAAAGAGAAAGAACCATTAAAGATCATGAGCAGATTCACAAGGACTGGCCTGAAATTCTGGCTCAGCAGCTAACTAGCACTGGGATCTTTGATAAGTTAGTCAATCTTTTAAAGCCTCAGTTTCCTCATCTGCAAAAACCATGCTAATACCCATCTCATAATATTACTAACAGGATTAAATCGGCAATGCATATAACAAATGTAAGGGTGTCTGGCGTACAGTAAGTGCTTTATAAAAATTAGAATCCTGGGCGCCTGGGTGGCTCAGTTGGTTAAGCGACTGCCTTCGGCTCAGGTCATGATCCTGGAGTCCCGGGATCGAGTCCCGCATCAGGCTCCCTGCTCGACAGGGAGTCTGCTTCTCCCTCTGATCCTCCCCCATCTCATGCTCTCTCTCTGTCTCATTCTCTCTCTCAAATAAATAAATAAAATCTTAAAAAAAAAAAAAAAAAAATTAGAATCCTGCCTCCATCACCACTACCACAATCACCGTAGCCCAGGAGGCCAGTTCTCCAGCTAAACTAAGTCAAGTTCAGAGGCTCTTGACCTAAGAGGAATGATTCAGCACCACATGAAACTGAAGAGGAAAACACAGTTTCAAAGCACGTGTGTGCACACGCCCATGCACGCGCGCATGTACACTGCCTTAAGCTTAACTACAGTGTGCAATTGGTAAGTATTTGCTGAGGAATATGTTCCTTAGTCAAAGTGTTAAGAAATGAGAGTAGAAATACATAAAACATTGAAGCTATCAAGATGAAGAAGTAATTTCTATGACTTTCAATGCACAATTTTTTTCAGCCATCCTCAAGAAGGAGAGATGATTTCCTTCTTAATATTTTAAACAAAACTCAAAAGTAGTCTGAAGGATTAATGAAAATGTACTTACAAAGCTTTAAGCTACTTGGAAGAAAAGACTATAAATGCAAATTGTTATTCTCTTTCTTTGGGATTACAGCTGCCCTGTCAAAATCCAAAGCTGTATTAGTTTGTTTTTTCCTTAAAGATTGAATATTATTTCATCTTCTTTCCATTATTTTAGCCTTTAATAGTCAATGTGATAACTGTGAATTTTTTTATGGAACAGTTATAGAAGATAACATTCTGGTTAGCAATCTTGCTTGCTCTTCTTCTGTTTTCAAATTTATGAGAAAGAAATCAGTTTTCTCTATCTTCTTCCAGTTTCTGTTCTCTATTTTCTAGATCATTACCTCATTCATACCTCAATTTAGTAAGCTCACTGACATTGTTCACCTAACTGTTTTGCAACTCAACAAATACAATCTTGTATATGGACAAAATCATAGTTTCACAAATAACAGCCATAATTTTTTTAAACCAGAGCTTCAATGCTTTCCATATTACTAAAGTTTCTTAATTCTGTGATAGGTTTCTAGTTAAAAATGTAGGTACGAAAACACAAACTCAGCTAATACCATGTTTTAAAATGTACCCTAAAAGTATAAAATGATAAAAAATAAAAGGATTTTATACAAACAGCAAGAGGCTCATAAAACATTTACTCCTACTCTCAATGCCTCCTTAAAAATTTAGGGGAAACCTGTCCATTTAGTTACTCTCAATTCTATCATCCTTGATTATTTCTAATATCAACTAGTCTAGGACAATTTTCATTTGCTTTTTTTATTTTTGTTTTGAACTTACACATTACTCCCCTAAACATTCTAGATAACATTTCCTGCGCCACCCCAATGTTAGTATATACCCTGCCTGCTTGAGTTCACAGGGTTCTGCGTCACTTGGGTAAAGATGTAAAGCCTTAATAAGATTTTTATTTCTGAGGCACAAGATTCACAATGCATGTATATCAGAAGATGGATTCTGCACTCCCTGACAAGTTCCTCAAATATATGTGTGCAATTAAACAGACAAGCAGTGAAATTTGAAGGCACAGAATTAGAAATTGGTATATGGACAGTACTCACCTGCCTGAAATGGAGTGGGCAGGAGAAATGCCGGGGCTTGTTATCAGCCACGGGTACGGATAAGGAAGAAACAAAGAGGGAACTCAAAGATGAAAACAAGTAACAGTGGTCTTATTCACCATCCCCTACCCCCACTCCCCAAAAAAGACAAGATCAGGGCTCTGCAAAACCCAGATCAAAGCTGACATCTTCTTTGAAGCTCTCTCTGGGATCTCCACACTAAATTCATCAGTCTCTTTTCTATGCTACCTCTGTACTTGTGCTTTTACTGACCACAGTGTGGGAGAACCATTTACATCCATCTCCCACTGCTGCTCCCTTCTCACATATTCTGAGCACCCTGAAAGTTTGATCACACCTGTCACCAGTGTTTGTGCCTGGGCAAGAGTGAATACTCAAGAAAACTTAACTGAACTAAATCCAAATAAAAATCTTTTTCTAAACATTATATAACTATGACAAAATTAAATGACAGCTGGTTATAAAAGAAAGCCAACCTGATTATAAACAAATAATTCCTTTTAATATTTCTTTTCTCTGGCACATATATTAAGTGTTACAGGTAAAAGAGCAGACCTGGGCAATTTAATACAGGACGTGGCCAATCCTATTTCCATGAAACAAAGTTGGTTTAATTTTATTTTTTTAAAGATTTTCTTTATTTGACAGAGAGAGAGAGCACAAGCAGAGGGAGCAGCAGGCAGAGGGAGAGGGAGAAGCAGGCTCCCTGCTGAGCAGAAAGCCGAACTCAGGCTGGATCCCAGGACCCTGGGATCATGACCTGAGCCAAAGGCAAACCCTTAACCCAACTGAGCCACCCAGGCACCCCCCAAAGTTAGCTTAATTAATACAATATTTTTCTTTGGTTTAAATCCTCTGTGTCCTGTGTGTGTGTGTGTGTGTGTGTCTAAATACCTCCCACTCTCATTATTTCTTTCATTAATGATGAATCAGAAACCTTTAAGAAAACTAAAATTCAAAAATGTCTAATCATTACTTTTCAATGTCCAGTCACTTACAAATTATACTCTCAACATCTAATCAATCCTCAAATATTTTTCATATTCCTAGCTCCCCTGTGCAACATTTTTAAATTGAAAAACTAAACTAATATAACATTGTACATTAACTAACTGGAATTAAAATAAAAGCTTAAATAAAAAATAAAAATACTTTATAATAAAAAAAATTGGAAAACTAACAGGTGATGCATCTTTCTTTGTAGTGACTGAATAAATTTTTGCTCTAAGAGAGCAGAAATGTCAAAGATTTGAATTTACAAGTACCCCCCCAAAAAAACTATTTCAGTATTCGGCTGTTTCCTAGCAACAGAATCTGCTGATATTTTCTCATCACAAGTAACAGGAATAAAAATCTGTATTTCGGTGCACTCAGGTATCAATAAAAGCAATGCAGCTCAGTGAAAAAAAAATAAGTAAATAAACCATAAATGACATATAAAGTACTAAGCATTTTCTAGCCGATCTTGGCTACAGCCTTAAAATGCTCAACTATAATTCTTAAATACGATAAATGATCTGAGGAACAGAAGTGTTTATAATAAAGAGGGATCTTTTCTGAGATTGGGGGTGGGTAGGATGCACAGGGGACACAAGGTGACCACAAAAACAGTAACCTAGGAATCACTCTAGAGAGTTAGTCCAACCATGAAGAAGGAAGCTGCTTTTTTCAAGGTAGCTAGAGTTTAAGCCTGGGTTATGTGGCACCATGAGAGTTTCTAAACAAAATATAAAATTCACATCCTACATACTCTAGAGGAAAACTGTCAAAAGCGTAATACTTTAACTACTACAGCTAACTGCAGTAGTTCTTCAGAAATATTCTGAGGTCAGACACAGTTGCACTTCACACATTATCAAGATTTCACTCTTTTATAAACAGTACACTCAAGTGCAATCTCGTTTAACTTCAGTTTTCTCAACAAACCTGGAGAAAATACAAACACGCAGTTCTCACAAGGTACTTCATCAGATCCTGAGCACGTGCTCTGCACAAGGCGCTGTGCTAGGCATCAGAGATAATTAAGTTGGATATAGCACAAGCCCCACCATGGAGAAGTTGAACATGGCTCAATCTTTACACTGGTGAACCCAACATTTAAAACATGTAGGGGCGCCTGGGTGGCTCAGTTGGTTAAGCATCTGCAGAGTAAATTCTGGTAAACCATTCATACTTTCTGGGGCTACACTTTCATGGGCAAAATGAAGAGACGTTACTGGTATTTACTGAGAGCCTCTCCTAATAAGAAAGCATTGTACTAAAACACTACCATATAGAATAGGACAAGCAAGCATGTCCATTGATATCTATAAACCTAGAGTTTGCATTCTAGCTGCCAAGAATAAGGGCAAGAAAACATACAAGTGATTACCACACAACTCTAAAATCCTTTCCTGCTCTAAAAATTCTATGTACATGTACCGCTAACATTTACTGGCAACTAAAAAGCAAAGAAAACTTGAAATAAGTAATTCAAAATGCAAAGGTATACTAAGCATTATAGGAGAAAAATAAAAGGTAAAATCAAAACCCCTTAAAATATTATTCTTCACAGGAACTATCCCCTTCAAATGAATACCTAAAAAATTATTAGCACTTTGAAACTTTTAAAGCACTTTCATGTACATCACTGATTTTTCTCAATGAATAAACCTTTCTATTAAAAGCCTAGAATATTTCACTAAAACAAGAAAATAACTGTTACTGAATCCTATTCTGTGAATGGTGCCAAAAGCCTCATTTTCTAAAGTAAAATACATATGGAGAAAGATCCCAAGACTGACTTGTTCATTTGTAGTATCCAACTCATTGTGCCTGACTGATCCCCATACCCAACCCTGAAATAGTTTGATATTTGGTCCTCTTCTCTCTTTATTCTTTACTCCTTAGAAATTGCATCCACTAGTTCAGGTTCAAATTTCACAACCATGTGGGTAACTCCCAAATCTATGTCTTAATCTCCAAGCATTTTTCTAAATTTCAACCCAGATTTCCCAGAATGTCCTATTAATCCAAGAAATTGAATACACCCAATACCAAAATCATTTTCTATCCCAAATAGCTGTCTCACATCCCTATTGCTAAAACACATCTCCAATGGTAACACCAGCAGTTTTATCAAAATGGTTTCCAAAATAGATATATGTAAGATGACCTACTGAGATGGGGAAAGAAATTATTAAGTATCTATTCTCTATTTTCTTCTAATCTCTTTTAAAACCATTTTCTAATGTCTACATCTGTACATTGAAGATGTGTGATATTTTAACTATGGGAGCACAATCAAAAAGTCTGGAAACCACTAGCATACAGACTAAAACTTAAACTCATTAGCTTGGTGATACCCACGGTTACAATTTGATCTTCTACTATTCTTCACAGACATTAAATCCAAGCAAACCACTAACCAGTCTCCAAACACAGTCTAGGCATTCCAGCACCCCAATCATTTAGCTCTACTACTCTCTGCAAACTGTTCATCTCCCTATATAGCAAATCACTTAAGGCCAACATCAACTCCACCTTTTCTCAAAATTCCCTGAGTTGAGATGACACAGCTCTCAGGACAATTCCCATTCTCAACCTAGTCACTGAGTCTTTCCTGTACATTTTAATTTTAGCTCCCCCTACTAGGCAGGAGGGATCTTGAGGGTCAAAGTCCTGTCTCATAAATGTGCCATCTCCCATACTATCCTTGGCACTACATAGTAAACCTAACATATGTTAAAGAAACGCTTGTTGAATGGACACAATTGTAAACTGGACATTATACAAGGTTTAATAAACCAATATCTCACAAACCGAGCAACGATCAAGATCAGGTTAGCATCCTCGGTCAACTAGTGTGTCTCAAAATAGAAGGAGGATGTTTATTTTTTCCCAGAAAATGATTCTTTCCATTAGTTTCATGGCTTTCAACTATAATGTTTTGTTTCCCACAGATCAGTACCATGAGAGAACAAATGGGCTGGTGTCAGATACTAAATAAAGGTGTAGGTGAAGCATTAGCTGCAGCACTGATTGATTCATTGCAAACACCTTAAAAGGACATTTAAAAACCAGGAAGTAATATTAGAAAAGACACAGTAATCAATCTAAAACCCAAAAAATCAACCAGTTAGATACAAGACAAAAATTCTTATATGATTACAAATTAAGTAACCATTCAAGAAAATTAATTATATTTAACCACAATTTAAGAAACTAAACTGAACACAGCTTTTTAAAAGAGGATAAAAGATTTAAGAGGATTATAAGCTCTTTATAAATAAAAATTACTTGATCAAGTGCTTATAAGAACATTTTTCCAAAGCAACAAATACATGGTGAGCCACAAATTTAACTAGTATTCTAAAAATGTGAAAAGGAAATCCTTTTCAAAAAAAGAAAATCTTTACTTTTCTCTGTGATTGCAAGAAAAAGCTGCTTATTTGCCTGCCATTATTTCCTTGGGAACTTATCAAAGTCCTTCTTTCTATATCTAAATTAGAAGTGTCTAAATAATACTTTCTGAAAGTCTGTGTTTTTAATTTGTACCAGCACCTTCTAATGTGAATCTCACAAAGAGAAAGTGAAATTAGTCACACTATACCAGAAAAAAGAGAATTTACTTAAAGGAAATTCAGCTACAATTTAAGAAGCTGTCCCATTATAACAAACAAAGTATATTCCACTGCTTCATGACACAGAGTGAAAGTATATGGCAACTCGTGCTCAGTTGTAGGCCCTCCTTGGTTCTCCACTGATGAGCCACTCTCTCCTGTGTGATCTCTTAGAATCTCATGGCCTCACCTTCTCCTCCCCAGAAATCCAGACTTCTAAATCCAACTTCACAGTTGCCATCTCCAATTGGATGACTAATAAGCACCTCCCACTTGACCTGGTCAAAACAGAACTATTGGTTTTATTTTATGTACTTCTCCCACGGGCCTCCCCATCTTGGTAAAAGGCATCACCCTCTAATCAGTTATTTAGGCCAAAAGTCTAGCCAGTGTAACACAGTGGTCCGGTATAGAGACTCCAAGGCCCGATCACACGGATTCAAATCCTGCCTCTGCTCCTCACTACCTGTGCAGAGATTTAGTCATAAGCCTCCAAATAATGGCAGCACCACCTGATACGGTTACCATGAAGATTATCTATGTTAACTCATATAAAGCATTTAGAAATGCACCTGGCAAATATTAAATTCAGTTCCAGCTATCACTATTAATGATCACCTTGATTCCTCTTTTTCTCTCACACCCAGTCATGTCAGCCATACTTCAAAAACATAAAATGCATTGAAAAACATTAAAATCCACTGACTTCTCCCAGTTGTTATCACTGCAACTACCCATTTCAAGCCACCATCTAGACAACGTGATAAACTTCCCAACTAGTCTTCACACGTCCATTCTCTCTTACCCTTCAAAGTGCTTTTCAAGCAGCAGCCACAGTAATTTAGTTAAAACATAAATCAGATCATATCACTCCCTCATTCAAAACCATCCCATGGTTTTCTACTACATTAGGTTAAAAATCAAACTCTCCACGCTGGTTTATCCAAAGTCCTGTATCTGGTCATCGCAGGCCCATCTTGTGCTACCCTCTGCTGGCTCACTACACTCCAGCCACACTGGCCTTTTTCATTCTGCAAAAATGCCATGATTCTCTCCTGCCTGAAACACACTTTCCTCTGTATTTGTTCATCTGGCTCCTTCATGTTAGATATAATATTGTTATTATTTATTTCTTTGGTAATTGTCTACCTCCACTATAATAAAAGTTTTATTAAAAAAAAAAAAAAACTCATCTATCTTGTTAAGTACTGTGTCCCTAGTACCCAAAACAATATGTGGGTGAACAAAAAGTTATTTAAAAAAATAATAATAAACCATTAACTGAAAGAACTGGCCAAAGCTTCTAAAACTGTTATATGAGGCAAAGAAATGTATCTTTCCCTCATTCTTTTCCCTAACTGGTTATCAATCTATTGCAACTCAGCTCCTAATTCAACCTTTTTGCCTGTTCTGTAACTGGATCCTAATATAAATTTTAGTATTTCCTCAGTTTTTAAAAATCTAAATCCCGAATAATCTAATTCCTTATAAAGATCCAGTTCTCATCAAAAGACTCTAAAAATTACAACTAGAAAACCGGAAATACAGTTAAAGCTCCAGCAATTACTAGCCAACATAACCCTGGACCAATGACTTGGCCTCTTGGAGCTACATTTTCCTCGTTGTGTAATGCAGACGGTAGTCCCTGTCTATCTCAAGAGGTCTGTGGTGAGGGTCCAGTGAGGTAGTGAATAGTAAACTGTATACAAGTGGAAGCTATTGTTATCTATCAGCTCAATAAAACTTTACTAGGCACTTGCTAGATGCTAAATAACAAATAACAATTTTAATTAAGACAACATCCCCTTTCAAAGAGCTTACATTTAGTTGAGAGAAAAAACACATAATGAGAATAATTTCATCATAGTTTGGTATTTTCTTCAAAAGAAAAAAAGTCATGAAAGAACCTGCTCCAGACTGAAGGAGACTAAAAAAAACATATCTAAATAACACATGTGATATAAGATTGAATCCTTCTGAAATAAAAGACATGATTGAGACAACCGTGAAACTTGAATGGGGTCTGAGGATTAGATGGCACTCATGTATTGATGCTAATTTGCTCATTTTCAAAGTTGAACTATGGTTATATAGGAGAACATCTTTGTTTATAAAATTTACAACCTAAAGTACTGGGGGTAATGAGACATCAGGTTGGAAACTTATTCTCAAAAGGCTGTGGCAAAAAGCTATTGTTTTACTTGCAACTTTTTTGTAAGTATGTATTTCAAAATTGTAAAACATTATTATTTTTTTTAAAGTTACTTTGTTTTTGTTTTAAGTAGATGGAGCCCAATTCAGGACTTGAACTCACAACCCTGAGATCAAGACCTAATCTGAGATCAAGAGTCAGATGCTTAACCGACTAAGCCACCCAGGTGCCCCTTTAAAGTTACTCTGGAGAGAGGGAAGAATGAGCAGGAGGGAAAAAAGAGAAAAGAATTCAAAGTTCATATGCTATATTTTTTACCAACAGTACAAAACTTAAATGCAACTTGATGAAAAAATGAAAGCGTTACTAACTTAGGAACTTAAAGAGTGTGTCTCTAATCTCAGTATATTTAGAGCTTCCATCTTCTGCACAAAACAAAAAAAAATTATAAAGTTTGCCAAAAACTGCACATATCCTTCTTTACACATTAAATTATGAGAAAGATAAACTGAATAGCAAATATGCATGTGCTCATTTTTTTTTTTTTTAAAGATTTTATTTATTTATTTGACAGAGAGAGAGAGACAGCTAGAGAGGGAACACAAGCAGGGGGAGTGGGAGAGGGAGATGACCTGAGCCAAAGGCAGACGCTGAACGACTGAGCCACCCAGGCGCCCCTGCATGTGCTCATTTTTATTGGCAAGGAAAACTTTCTTTCAGAAGCACTCAAACGACTTCTTACATTTTTCAGCCACAATTACTATATCATGTGCACAGATTAACAATTTGAAAAAGAGACGGAAAAATACCAAAATCAGCACGGGGTGGTACCAATACTCCCGACGCTTTCTGAAATGTATCATGATATTTTTGGTTTTCGTGGGACCTGGAAGGGCCACTATTAGCATTTAGTAAATGAGAGATGAGGGATGCCCAATGTCCTGAAAAGTATACAGCTGATTCACACAAAGAAGTGCTATCCAAAATGTCAGCAGAGAAAATGGGTGAACAAAACCAGTAATAATAAAACAAGGGGAATGGCCAACCAGTAGGCAAACATCAGTGTCTGCCACAGTGGTGAAAGACACTTTACAGTAGTGAAAGACACTATCTTCACCTGTAAATAGATTATGGTCCAAGATAAGTCACAAACAACTAAAGAAGCTATTTAAAAACATTAACTTTAGGATGCCTGGTTGGCTCAGTTGGTTAAGCGTCTGCCTCCAGCTCAGGTCATGATCCCAGGGTCCTGGGATGGAGCCCTGCATCGGGCTCCCTGCTCAGCAAGGAACCCGCTTCTCCCTCTGCCTGCCACTCCCCCTGCTAGTGTGCGCACACTCTCTCTCACCCTCTAATAAATAAAATCTTTAAAATTTTTTAAAAATTAAAACATAAAAACATTAACTTTACTGAGGATTTTTTTTTTAAGTGAAAAATACAGAATTAGGGAAGGAGGAAGAATACTAACAGTAAACACCTATTATACTAGGTGTTTTCATAAACTGCCTTATTAATAAAACCAGTTAATAATTTAGTCTTCCCAAATGCTGAAATAGTTGAATTATACATGTTTAGGTAACCCTGGACAGCCAGTAATAAAAATTATTTAATTGAGAAAATATTATAATCTTTAACTCAAAAGAAAAGGTTGGCCTATGCTTCTACTGTAATCAGTATAGCCTAAAAAGAGCCACATCACAACTTTAAAGTTCTCTTCTGCATCAAGTACCACAAAGTTAAAAAAAACTAGACTCATTTTAAAAGGCAGCAGTACTGCAAAGTGTATTTTTTATTCAAGTATAGTTAACATACATATTAGTTTCAGGTGTGCAATGTAATGATTCAACAATTCTATACTTTACTCAGCGCTCATCTTGACAAGTGTACTCTTATTCCCCATCCCCCGCCGACCTCCCCTCTAGTAACCATCAATTTGTTCTCTGTATTTAAGAGTATGGTTTTTGTTTTTTATTTCTTAAATTCCACATGAGTGAAATCATATGACATTTGTCTTTCTCTGACGTATTTCACTTAGCATTATACCCTCTAGATCCATCTATGTTGTTGCAAATGGCAAGATTTCATTCTTTATAGCTAAGTAATATTCCTGTGTGTGTGTGCACGCATGCACACACACACATCTTCTTATCCATTCATCTGTTGATGGACACTTGGATTATTTCCATATTTTGGCTAATATAAATAATGCTGCTATTAACATACGGGTGCATATATCTTTTTGAATTAGCGCTTTCATATTCTTTGTGTAAATACCCAGTCGTGGAATCGCTGGGTCATACGGTAGTTCTATTTTTAGTTTTTTGAGTAACCTCCATACTGTTTTCCATAGTGACTGCACCACCTTGAATTCCCACGAACAGGGCACAAGGGTTCCTTTTTCTCCACATCCTCATCAACGCTTTTTTCTTGTCTTTTTGATTTTTGCCATTCTGACATGTGTGAGGTGAGATCTCATTGTCATTTTGATTTGCAATTCCCTGATGATGAATGATGTTGGGCAACTTTTCCTGTGTCTTTTGGCCATCTGTATGTCTTCTCTGGTAAAATGTCTATTCAGATCCTTTGTCCATTTTTTATCAGATTGTTTATTTTGTGTTGAGTTGTAGTAAGTTCTTAATACCTTTGGACATTAACTCCTTATGAGATACATCATTTGCAAATATCTTTTCTCATTCAGTAGGCTTTTAGTTTTGTTGATGTTTCCCTTACTGTGGAAAAGCTTTTTATTTTGACGTAGTCCCAACAATTTAATTTTGCTTTTGTTTCCCTTGCCAAAGGAAACATATCTAGCAAAATGTTCCTATAGCTGATGTCCAAGAGACTAATAATGTCTATGTTTTCTTCCAGGGTTTTTATGGCTTCAGGTCTCACATTTAGGTCCTTAATCCATTTTGAGTTATTATGGTGTAAGAAAGTGGTCCAGTTTCATTCTTTTGCATGTAGCTGTCCAGTTTTCCCAACACCATTTGTTGAGAGACTTTTTCCCATTGTATATTCTTATCTCCTTTATCGTAGATTAATTGATCATCAAAGCATGAGTTTATTTCTGGACTCTATTCTGTTCCATTGATCTGTTTTACATTTCTATGCCAGGACCATACCTGTTTTGATTACTATAGTTTTACAGTCTTCCTTGAAATCTGAGATTGTGATACCACCAGTTTTGTTCTTTTTCAAGAATGCTTTGTCTATCTGGGCTCTTTTGTGGTTCCATACAAAATTTAGGATTATTTGTTCCAGTTTCGGTGAAAAATGCTGTCAGTATTTTGATAAGGATTGCATTATATCTATAGATTGCTTTGGGCAATATGGACATTTTAACAATACTGGTTCTCCCAATCCATGAACATGGAATATCTTTCCCTTTGTTAGTGTCATCTTCAATTTCTTTCATCATTGTTTTACAGTTTTCAGAGTACAGGTCTTTCACTTCCTTGGTTAAGTTTATTCCTAAGCATTCTATTTGATTTGCATGTTTCTTCAAATACCTTTTTTGGTAACTGATTCAGAACTTCAAGATTATGTGATGTGGCTCTTTTAAGCTATACCGATTATAGCCAGAAGTATGGGCCAACCTTTCCTTTGCAGTTAAAAAGGGTAATATTTTCTGGTATAAGTAATTTTTATTACTGACTAGGGTTACTGAAATATGTATAATTCAGCTATATCAGCATTTTGGTATAATTATAAACAGAACTGTTTTCTTAATTTCTCTTTCTGCTACTTCATTGTTAGTGCATAGAAATGCAAGATTTTGGGGCACCTGGGTGGCTCAGCCAGATAAGCACCTGCCTTCAGCTCAGGTCATGATCCCAGCGTCCTAGGATCAAGCCCTGCATCAGGCTCCTTGCTCAGTGGGGAGTCTGCTTCTTCCTCCCTCCCTCCCCCAACTCATGCTTGCTCTCTCTCTCTCCCTCTCTGAAGTAAATAATTTTTTTTAAAAAAGAAATGCAAGATTTCTATATATTAATTGTGTAACCTGTGACCTTACTGAATTCATTTGTCAGTTCTAGTAGTTTTTAGTGGTCTTTCAGATTTTCTATATACAGTATCATGTCATCTGCAGATAGTGAAAGTGACCTCTTCCTTATCAATTTGGATCTCTTTTATCTCTTTTCTCTTGTAGGACTATGCGGCTAGGACTTCCAGTAAACAAAGTCAGGAGAGTGGACATCCTTGTCTCATTCCTGATCTTAGGGAAAAACCTCTCAGTTTTTCACCATGAAGTATGATGTAACTGTGGGTTTTTCATATATGGCCTTTATTATGTTGAGGTACGTTCCCTCTAAACCTATTTTGTTGAGAGTTTTTATCATGAATGAACATTGTTCTTTGTCAAATGCTTTTTCTACATCTATTGAAACGATCATAAGGCTTTTACCTTCTTGTTGATGAGATTTATCATACTGATCAATTTGTGGATATTGAACGACCCTTGCATGCCTGGAAGAAATCCCACTTGATCATGGTGAATGATTTTTTTAATGGATTGTTGGATTTAGTTTGCTAATATTTTGTTGAAGATTTTTGCATCTGTGTTTATCAGATACTGGCCTATAATTCTTTTTTGTAGTATCTTTTGGTATCAGGGTAATGCTGACCTCAGAGAATGAATTTGGAAGCTTTCCCTCCCCCTCTATTTTTTGGAATAGTTTGAGAAGAATATGTATTAACTCTTCTTTAAATATTTGGTAGAATTTGCCTTGAAGCCATCAGCTCCTGGACTTTTGTTTGTTGGAAGTTTTTTGATTACCAATTCAATTTCATTGCTAGTAATCAGTCTGCTCAAATTTTCTTTTTCCTCCTGATTCAGTTTTGTAAGGTTAAATATTTCTAGGAATTTATCCATTTCTTCTTGGTTGTCCAATTTGCTGACATATAATTTTTCATAATATTCTTTTATAATCCTTTATATTTTGTGGTATCAGCTATTATTTCTCCTCTTTCATTTCCAATTTTGAGTCCTCTTTTTTTTTTTTTTTTTTTTTTTGATGAGTCTGGCTAAAGGTTTATCAATTTTGTTGATCTTTCCAAAGAACCAACTCCTGATTTCATTGATCTAGTCTATTGTTTCTTTAGTCTCTATTTCATTTATTTCTACTCTAACCTTTATTATGTCCTTCTTTTTATTGGCTTTGAGCTTTGTTTGTTCTTCTTTTTCCAGCTCCTTTAGGTGTAAGCTTAGGTCATTTATTTGTGATTTTCCTTGCTTCTTAAGGTAGGCCTATATTGCTATTATCCTCCCTCTTAGAACTGCTTTTGCTGCCATCTCCAAAATCTTAGCATTGTATTTTCATTTGTTTCCATATATCTTTTGATTTCCTCTTTGATTTCTTGGTTGGCTCATTCATTATTTAGCAGCATGTTATTTAAACCCCATGTATTTGTGTTCTTCCCAAAGTTTTCTTGTGACTAATTTCTAGTTTCATACTGTTGTGGTCGCCAAAAATGCATGATATGATTTCAATCTTTTGGAATTTGTTGAAACCTGTTTTGTGGCCTAACATGTGACCTATTCTGAAGAATGTCCCATGTGCACTTGAAAAGACTGTGTATTCTGCTGTTTAGGGATGGAATGTTCTGAATATACCTATTAGATCCATCTGGTTCAATGTGTCAATCAAAGCCACTGTTTCCTTGTTGATTTTCTGTCTGGATGACCAACTCATTGATGTTAAGTGGGGTGTTCAAATCCCCTACCAAAACATGTATTTTTAAGATGTCACTAAAGTGTAACACTTCCAACAAATCCACTGAAAAGCACTGATCATGTTTCTGTTTTTGTTTTTTAAAAGATTTTATTTATTTGACAGAGAGAGAGAGAGAGAGCGCACACACAAGCATGGGGAGTGGCAGGAAGAGGGAGAAGTAGGCTCCCCGTTGAGCAAGGAGCCCAATGTGGGACTCAATCCCAGGACCCTGGGATCGTGACCTGAGCTGAAGGCAGATACTTAACCAACTGAGCCACCCAGGCATCCCTGTTCATGTTATTTATTCAAACAGCCACCACCACTCTCACTTAGCAGCAGGTTGTTTATTACAGCACTAGCGTATCACCATTTTTACTACTTAATATAAAGGCTTTCTTCTACATCGCCCTCTACTGATACAAAATACCAATTTAGAACAGAAATCTAGGGGTCATATACAACACAGGCAACAATAATTGTGAAGAGATTTATATGAAATCCACCTCCAAGGAAAAAAGGCACAACCTTGAAGACATGACCCACAGAAGCCTCTCACAAAATTAATCAGCTCACTATTAGTATTACTATAAGAAAGATAAATAAGAAAACTAACCATGGGCAGTAACAAATAAAAACCTAGTGGTTCCAGAATTACCAGTTCGACATCATAAGCAATTCAAATATCGTTATAAACATTAAAGTATTTCTTAAGAAGTACAGAACAAAACTACCAAGAGTATATAATTGAAAATGTGACTATGTGGAAATAAAGTAAATACAGAAATAAAGTGAAATACTCACTGCTAAAGCCTTGGACAGTTTCGCTCTGAATTCATTCAGGACAATTGCCACAATGTCTTTAAGTGGTACATAAGCAAAGCCACCTTCCAAATAGACTTTCCTTCCTCGGAACAAATCCAGAGCATCAGCAAAAGGGATCTGAATTCATAGTGAAACAGGGAAAATAAGTCAGTACCTGTCATGAAATCCTCCTAAATCTTCATACATACTAAGTCTAAACAAGAAATTAATTTGTCCCAGATCAAAACAAACAAAAAAACAATTTATAATCCTTAAAACTAAATAAAAAACATTAGGAAGAAATGACAGTCCAAAAAATGTGCTCATTTCAGAGGAGATGCTTTGAAAAATAATAATAAGCCAAGTTAGAATACACCATTTTTACTCTTAACTCACGGATTTACAAATTATAATCTTCAGGATTTTAAACTCTCAACTCAAGCCCTCTAAGCACGTTGCATTCCCCTCATATGATATATTCCACAATTTTATTCTGCATCAATTACGTGTATACAATATGTTCAGTGGTGAAAATTACTAGTAATTCTAAATTTCTTCATCTGTTCCATTCTTTCAGTAGAAAAATACATTGGAAAAGCTAATCTCAACACCAAGAAATGAAATAATAACTGTTCAGTTCCGCTACTGAAGTACTTACCAGTAAATATCATTTAAAAAACATAATACTCTACTTTCATTTTTTAAAATCCTGAGAACTATCCTAAAATTTTATGATATGAGAATATGGTATGAGTAAACTGAAAATCATCCTCACTCTCCAATACAGTTTTTCTTTTTTAAAATGTGGTAAAAATTAGGTGAAAGAAATGATCCCCAAATTGCCTAGTCACCCAAGTTTTAGAGAGGAGTTAAATCTATATGCCTGAGAAGCGCCTGGGTGGCTCAGTTGGTTAAGCGTCCAGCTCTTGGTTTGGGCTCAGGTCATGATCTCATGGGTCATGGGATCAAGCCGAGTCGGGATCCGCGCTCAGTGGGGAGTACACTTGAAGATTCTCACCCTCTGCCCCTCCCCCCTCGTGCATGCTCTCTCTCAAATAAATCTTTTTTTAAAATAAGTAAACTTTATTTATTTTTAAAGACTTCATTTGATTATTTGACAGAGAGAGACACAGCGAGAGAGGGAACATAAGCAAGGGGAGTGGGAGAGGGAGAAGCAGGCTTCCTGCGGAGCAGACAGCCCAATGCGGGGCTGGATTCCAGGACCCTGGGATCATGACTTGAGCCGAAGGCAGACGCTTAACGACTGAGCCACCCAGGCACTCCTCAAATAAATAAATCTTTAAAAAAAACCCCAAATATATGCCTAAGATTCTTCTACATAACCAGTAAAACCACCCAATAAACAGATCATGTTTTTTTAAACACACTTCTATGACTACAACACAGTCCTAAAGAAGTTCATCACTTTTTTTTTTTTTAAGATTTTATTTATTTATTTGACAGAGAGACAGAGAGAGAGGGAACACAAGCAGGGGGAGTGGGAGAGGGAGAAGCAGGCTTCCCGCTGAGCAGGGAGCCCGATGCGGGGCTCGATCCCAGGATCCCGGGATCATGACCTGAGCCGAAGGCAGACGCTTAACAACTGAGCCACCCAGGCATTCCTCAAATAAATAAATCTTAAAAAAAAAAAAACAAATATATGCCTAAGATTCTTCTACATAACAGTAAAACCACCCAATAAACAGATCATGTTTTTTTAAACACACTTCTATGACTACAACACAGTCCTAAAGAAGTTCATCACTTAGTTGAGAAAACAAGACAGACACACATGGAAAGTCAAACAGCTCTGCAGGGTGGTATGTGTATGACACGGCACCAAACAACAGTTACACAGAACATATTAGAGGAGGAGGTTAGGGGGTTTATTTCAATGATCCAGGCAAGAGACAGGGATAGTTTGGAAACATGAGTTCTAGTTCAAACTCTGTGACTGACCAGACTTATGATTTATATATATTTAATGAATGCTTCTAAATTTAAGCAGGGAAGGGGAGAGAGATGGTATAAATGACCCTTAGGGGTTCTTTAGCTCTAATATTCCATGATTCTAGGTTATTAAGGTGGTCACAGTAGAAATAAAAACGTCCAAGCAGAAGCAAAAAATGATGTGAAGACAGAGTAATGGGAAATGTGTGGTGTGGGAAGAATAAATATTGATTCCCATATTCTTAAGTTTGGAAAGCTGACTGAATGATGACCTAAATGGTAGAAACAGGGAAGTCAAAATAGTGGAAGCAGGATTTTAAACTATTGGCACTCACCAACAATAACCAGTACATCCTTTTCAAAGACAATTGTAGTGTTGCAGCTATCAAATTTTAAAATTAATTTCAGCTCCACCCCTTCCCCTTCTGGAATTATTCAGTCCAAAAGCTGTTCAATGGGTTCAAGCAGAGCAGATATATATGCTGAGGAAAAGAGGGCAGCAGAGACAGCCCACTTTAAGATGCCAGAACCTGAGTAGGTTAAAGAAGGTCTTGCCAGGGGAGAGCAAATAGGCAGAAAGTGCCAGAGCCCAAATGGAATAAGAAATAGTCTAGGTGGGGAAAACAGTCCAAGCATGGCATCAGAGCCCAAGAGTGATGAAAAAGCTATCACGCAGAGCAGTGATCCAGAACAAGGTGGTGAAGCCCAGTGGGTGAAGAGAGTATCCCTGAAGGGGCAGCTCAGCGTGGGGTGGAGAGGCCTAAGTATTGCGAGGAGAGTATTCCTTTAAGAGAATGGCCTGCTTTGGCGGGGTCAGAGTCCAAACAAGGTTAGAAGGGTGTGTAGGCTCTGTAGGACAGACAGCCCAGCACAGAATGTTGGCACACCCTCAGTGGGGTGAAGATGAATTCTGCACAGGAGAGGTAGAAGCTGTACTGACCAGAGGCTATATGCCTGGGTTAATTAAATATGTATATAAAGCTCAATGTGATATATTTAACAAAACTTAGGATGTATTTTAAAAAGTTTACATACCTTATAAACTGACTCCAACTCCAACTCCGTCTTAGACCCACTCAAACTGGGTGATGAAGCAAGAATCTCTGGTTCTCGGACACTCTTCTCTTCATCACTTATCTAAAAGGAAATATATTTTATACTGTTTAAAAAATTAAAGTTCTTAGGGGCGCCTGGGTGGCTCAGTCCTCAAGCATCTGCCTTCGGCTCAGGTCATGGTCCCAGGTTCCTGGGATCCAGCCCCGCATCGGGCTCCCTGCTCAGCAGAGAGCCTGCTTCTCCCTCTCCCACTCCCCCTGCTTGTGTTCCCTCTCTCACTGTGTCTCTGTCAAATAAATAAATAAAATCTTAAAAAAAAAAAAAAGAAAGAAAGAAAGCCAAAATATCAAAGAAAATTTAAATTCAATATACTTTCAAATTTCTACTCTGCCAATTTCTGAGGGCATATACCAAAAGAACAATAAACAAAAAAAAAATAAAAAGCGTTATAATAGGAAAGAAATTACAATAAAAACTCAGGTTAAACATAGATTAAAAATAGTCTATGGGAGAATAGTCTAATTGGAAGCATAATCCCAATTCAAGGGCTAAGCTAATTTATTAAAATATATATTTGCAGGGGCGCCTGGGTGGCTCAGTCGTTAGGCATCTGCCTTCAGCTCAGGTCATGATCCCAGGGTCCTGGGATCGAGCCCCACATCGGGCTCCCTGCTCAGTGGGGAGCCTGCTTCTCCCTCTCCCACTCCCCCTGCTTGTGTCCCCTCTCTTGCTGTGTCTCTCTCTGTCAAATAAATAAATAAAATTAAAAAAAAAATATATATATATATATATATATATATTTGCAGTTAAAAGTGGTTTAACTATTTCTCAATTTTCTAGCCATACAAAACAACTCCAAATTTAAAACACCAGCTTTTCTAGGAACAACTGTAGATCTACTATCTCAGACTGATTAGGTCTTTAAAAATAAAAAGATTGATCTGACTAGATAAAAATTTCAAAATTCTACAGAGAAAAATAAAAGATCTGTAAATGAAGATAAAATATAAACCAAACACTGAGGGGAATATTTATATCATTTAACATCCAGGTTACTCTCAATAAACCCCCAGGTAGTAGGAGGACATTAAGTACTAGTAATCTAAAAGCAAAACACAGACGATAATCACATAAGTGACAACAATAAAAGTAAATTAAAATTCCACTCTTTTATAATTGTCAAGATAATCAGCCTTTATAGCTTTCCTGATCACTTTTACAATAATCTATGTTGGTTAGGATTGGCTAGGTTATGGTTCAGTAACAAAGAATTTAAAAATTTTAGTGGCTTAACAAAAAATGGTATTTCCTGCTTTTCTGCATGTTTGTGAGGGGTGGCAGGGAGCAGCAATGCTTCACTACCAGTGGTTCCCACCGAAGAACCAGATGGCTTAGGGAGACTCCAATCTCCCGCATGATAGGCGGAAGGAACATGAATGGCAAACTGGTTCTTCCCAAGAGTTATGCAGGTCAATTCCACTCACATTTCATTGACAAAAGCATATCACATAAGCACGCTATCTTCAAAGGAGCAGGGAAGTATAATTCTACTACTTGCCCAGAAAGAAGAGAACCCAAATTTACTGGTGAACAGTATCAATGATTACTGCAATCCATTCTTCTAGTCACCAATTTACAGTTCACTCAACTTATGCTACAAAATACATTCACTCCTATCACAAGTGAGACAATCTAAAAGTTCTATACAGTAATGGCATTAATCTCAAAGTTCAACATACATGGGTGATGCTTGGTAGTCCCTATATTAGAAGAGGATAAAGCTTCTCTTGTTAAAGACAAAATATCTATCCTCTCCACTTACACACACACACACAACACCCTCCCCATACATACTGAATAAAAAGTGCTAGAAACAGGGGCAGAATAACCGTAGTTAACATTCCTATTTAGAAAGGGGAAGATGGGAAACCTGGGCGGCTCAGTCAGTTAAGCATCCCATCATTGATTTTGGCTCAGGTCATGATCTCAGGGTCCTGAGATTGAGCCCCAAATCAGGTTCTGCGCTGAGCATGGAGCCTGCTTAAGATTCTTTCTCTCTCTCTCTCTCTCTCCCTCTCTCTCTCTCCCCCTCTACCGCTGCCCCCTGCCCCCTGCCCCTTCGCAAGCATACACTCTCTCTAAAAAAAGAAAAGGGGGGGGTGAAGAATGGGGAGGGGAGTAAATTAAAATAATAATGCAGTATTAGTTTATACCTATTAAAATGCAAAAATTTCAAACATTTAGAGAACACAGTGTATGCAGGGCACTTTGACAATACGTATCAAAAAGCCTTAAAGCAAGCAGACCCTAACAATTTTAATTCCAGCATTAGTCTGAAGTAAATAATGGGAGAAATACACATACAGGAACAATTTCTTTTCATCACAATGTTATTTACAATAAGGAAAAAAAAAAACCAACGTCCAAAAACAGGTATGTGGGTAAATAAATTTCAGTAGAACTTTATGTTTCAGTAAAGCAAGCTATATTATTCAGATCACCGTCTCACAAAAATTGAAGAAATAACAATGAAAAAAATTTTTAAAGCATCTTCTTTAGGGGAACCTGGGTGGCTCAGTTGGTTAAGCATCTGCCTTCAGCTCAGGTCATGCTCCCAGGGTCCTGGGATCGAGCCCCACAACGAGCTCTCTGATCAATAGAGAGCCTGCTTCTCCCTCTCCCTCTGCCCCCTCCCCCTGCTCGTGCTCGCTCTCAATCTCTTTCTCTCAAACAAATAAAATCTTTTAATAAGTAAATAAATAAAAGCATCTTCTTTAAAACACAGATTAATATATATATAAACTCAGGCTCAAATGAAAGTGGAGTATCTAACAAGAGATCCTCCTGCTCAAATGCCATCAGTGAAATCCCAAGCCTTGAACTTGTTTTAAGGTGGTCCCTGAATCAAATATCCCAGACACTTGGCAGAAGCAAACTCAAATCCTCTATGAAGAAAAGCACATTGTGGTATGCCTCAAAGGATTCCTGCAAACTCATCTTCAAATACAATGTCAAACATACTGTATTTTATAACAAGGCTCACAATAAAACATCACTTCATAAGTAACAACGAGAATACGACTCAAAGTATATAGATAATAACTATATTAATATGTGTAGAGAAATAAAAGACAAACGTGATGATAGCTGGGGCTCCTGGGTGGCTCAGTTGGTTGAGCGACTGCCTTCGGCTCGGGTCATAGTTTGGGGTCCTGGGATCAAGCCCCACCTCAGGCTCCCTGCTCAGCGGGGAGTCTGCTTCTCTCTCTCTCTCTCTCTGTCCCCCTCTGCCCCTTTCCCCTGCTCGTTCTCTCTCTCTCAAATAAGATCTTTAAAAAAAATGTGATGATAGCTGTATGAATGGGAAACTATAAAAAGTAATTTGTGAAAGAGATTCCAGAAACAGACAAAAAATTCAAGAACAGAAATTAAAAACTCAGTAGAATCATCAAGAAACGCCTTACGTTGCAGTAATTGTGGACTAGGTGATTTAGACCAATCCATCCGCATCAAAGTTCTCATAGGTTTAAGACTCACAGGTCAGCCCTGTCACTGAAAGCCTACTTTTATATTTACTAATTCTGGGAAAGTAACTTCATGGAGACCCTGCCAAAAGTGGTAACTATGCCCTACTCTGTAGGACACTGAAGGACTTAGGTGGGTGTCAACCAGAAGTTTATCAGCCTTCATATGGATCTGCAGCCCAGTATCTAATTATCTAGTGGGCGAGGGACCTCAGATTTTGGATTTACATTAAAATTATCCTGAACCAGCACTTCCTACAGGCCCATGAAAGGAACAAATGAAAACCTTTTGGGAGAAAGGGTTATAATCCTCCTACATCTCAATATAGTACTCCAAATAACTGCCCAAATACAATCTCCAGCACACAAAAATAGCAAAGCACACAAGGAAATAAGACCCCATGAATGAGAACCAGATAGGTAAGACAAAAAAAAAAAAGGGTAAGAACTGAAAAATAAAATTGTCATTATTCACAGATTATATGATTAGTATCCTTAGAAACTCCAGAAAAATCCACAAATAATTAGACCTATTGACCTAATTAAATAAGATTTCTGGATACAAGGTCAAATACAGAAAAACCATTTTGTATTTCTATATGTCAGCAGCCAACTTCAATAATGGAATTTTTTTTAAGGCTCCCATTCACAACAAGATTAAAACTATCAAGTACCTAAGAATAAATCTAACAAAAGATGTGCAAGGCCTCCACAAAGAAACTATAAAACCTTACTGAGGGAAACCGGAGAAAACTAAAATAACAGAGAGATAGGCCACAAACATGTACCAAAAGACCAAATACTGCAAATGTACCAATTCTCCTCAAATTGACCTATAGATTCAATACACTCTCAAACAAAATCAGAATAGCTTCTGCATCTCTGTGTGTGCAGACATTTACAAGTTAATTCAAAAATGTATATGGACATGCAAAGGACCAAAAATAGCCAAAACAGAAGAAAAATTTTTAGAGGTGCCCCTGGGTGGCTCAGCCAGTTGTGTCCAACTCTTCATCTCAGCTCAGGTCTTGAGCTCAGGGTCATGAGTTCAAGTCCCACGTTGAGCTCCATGCTAGGTGTGGAGCTTACTTAAAAAATAATAATAATAAATTAGAAAAAAAGATAATCCAATAGAAAAATAAGCAAAAAACATGAACAGGCACTTTACAAATGAGAAAATTTAAAAGGTGAATAAATATACGAAAAGATGCTCAACCTCCTTAGTCATCAGGTAAGTGCAACTTAAAACTATAGTGGGAAAACTCTATGACATAACACTACACAACCATTAGAATGCTAACATATAAAAATAAGGGAAAAAATGTTGGTGAAGGTGTGGAGGAATTGGAACTCTCATATATTGTTGGTAGAAATATAAATGGTCCAGCCACTTTGGGAAAATTTCCAGGACTTTCTTATCAAACTAAGGATATCTGCCCCTGTAACTCAAAAATCCCACTCCTAGGTATTTACCCCAAGAAAAATGAAACTACATAACCACAAAAAAGACTTATTTGGTCCCATTTATATAAAGTTCTAGAACAGGCAAAACTTCATGTGGTAAAAAAGATTTGAATAGTGGTTGCCTTTTGGAGAGTAGGAACAGGGATTTTCTGGAGCATGAGGAAACTCTCAGGGTTGATAGTAATGTTCTGTATCTTGATAAGTTTGAGTTGCACACATTTATGCATTTGTCAGAACTCATGAATGGTATACTTAAGAGTTGTGCATTTCATTGTACATAAGCATTACCTTAAATAAAAAGAGAACTGTTAACAAACATTGAACTCTAGCTTTCTTTCTTGCCGACAGCACTCTTGCAAACATAGTGAACATTCCTAAAACCAGCTGGACCTTCTGCAAGAAGTGTGGTAAGCACCAACCCCACAAAGTTACATAGCAAAGATTTTTTTTTTTTAAAGATTTTATTTATTTATTTGACAGAGAGATAGACAGAAGAGCACAAGCAGAGGGAATGGCAGAGGGAGAGGGAGAAGCAGGCTCTGCACTGAGCAGGGAGCCCGATGCGGGACTCGATCCCAGGACCCTGAGATCATGACCTGAGCCGAAGGCAGACGCTTAACCATCTGAGCCACCCAGGCACCCAGCAAAGATTCTTTTTATGCCCAGGGAAAGCAGCATTATTACAAGAAGCAGGGTGGCTAGGGTGGGCAGACTAAGCCGACTTTCCGGGAAAAGGCTAAAACTACAAAGATTGTGCTGAGGCTTGAATGTGTTGAGCCTAACCACAGATCTAAGAGAATGCCACTAAGATGCAAGCATTCTGAACTGGGAGGAGATAAGAAGAGAAAGGGCCAAATGATCCAGTTCTAAGCTTCATTCTTTGTTATATTATGAAGACAATAGAAGTTTGAGGTTATATTCAAACAAACAAACAAACAAGCACTGAACTCTAGTTAAGGACACGCAGGCTGTAGTATGTGGTGGGAACTATACCAATTTCTGTAACTTTGAAAGAGACTTACTCTGAAATGGATAGATACAGGAATGGAAAGTAAGTGATAAAACAAGTATAGTAAAATGTAAATTGTAGAATCTAGATAGTGAGTACATACAGATATTTACTGTAAGATTCTTTCAACTTTTCTATATGTTTGAAATTTTTCACATTACAATTTTGGGGGCAAAATAACACAATGAAGTTACTATTATACACTCACCAGAACTAAAATTAAGTTGGACAACAGAGATGAAAGTGTAGAGCAATGGGACTCTCATAACCTACTGACAGGAATACAAATTTATATAAACATTTTAGAAAATCTGGCATTACCTCGTAAGTTGAAGGTAAACATATCCCATAACCTGGCAATTTTTCTCCTTAAGTATATACACTAGAGCAGAGATAAACAAACTGTTTTGAGAAAAAGCCCAACAGTTAAAATTTTAGGCTTTGCACGCCATAAGGTCTCTTTCACAAGCACACAGGTTGTCGTTATGGCAAGAAAAGAGCCATCTATAAACAAATGGATATAGCTGTGTTAAAATAACACTGTATTTATGGACTCTGAAGCTTACATTTCTTATAAGAATTTTCCTTTGGTAAGAAATGTTATTCTTTCAATTTTTTTCAACTACTTAAAAATGTAAAAATCAATCTTCACTCACAGGTTATGCAAAAACAGAGAGCAGAGAGAATCTGGCCCACGGGCCAAATTTTGCTGAGCCCTACCCTAGAGCAATGGATTTCAAGAGGTACAATTATAATCACCTAGAAGGTTTGTTAAGATACATATGGCTGCACCCCACTCCTAGAGCTTCTGATTCATAATCTCTGGGGCAGGTCCCAAAAATTACATCTCTAAGAAGTTCCCCAGTGATGGGGATATTCCAGTTCTCAGACCACTGCCCTAGAGAAGCATACAAAGAAACATGAACAAGTATTATTCATATAATCATGAAGCAACATTATTCATAACAGCCAAAACTAAAAACCCAAAAATGCATCAAAGGCAGAATAAATACAGTATATCCGTAGTACAGAATATGGCATAGCAACAAAAATAAACAACTTCACATGATATGCGTTAAATCTTAAAAACATATTAAGCAAAATAATACATACAAAATAAAACATACCTCATTGTTACATTTATATAAAGTTTTGTCTTAATAAGGAAAATTATACTGTTTAGGAATGAATACTCAGGTGGTCAACTCAAAGGAAAAAAGGTAAGGAAATGATAACCATAAAGTCAGACTTCAGTGGTTTCCTCTAGGAAAAAGAAGACAATTGGTTGAGAAAGAACACAAGGAAAAGTTTGAAGAGTAATAGCAATGCTTTATTCCTGTATCACAGACTTAATAATAATCCACTAAACTGTATGTTTTTGTTGGATATATTTTCTGGATATGTGTTATACTTCTTACTTTTTAAAACATTTTTTAAAAAGTGAAACAAAAGTAAAATGTGTTATATGAAATATAATACAGTCAGTAAAATTCTTTTTAAAATTACGAATACTTATGATTACTGTTACAGAAAGATATGCATGAAATTGTTAGGTATAAGTAAATTAATACAATTAGGTGAGGACAAATTAAAATAAACCGTTAAGAGATTCCATGTCTGTGTTTGTGCACAAGTTTATGTGTGAGGGAAAAGTTTAGACCAAAGTAAAACTGTATAACTCTGGATAAAGGGACTAGAGATCATTTTTATTTTCTTCCTTATACTTGCACATATTTTATTAAATTCATTCCTTACATATTTCATGAATGTTACTGTAATGGTGTTTTTTATTCCAATTTCTAATTTTTCACTGCTTTCTTGCATATCCTTTTTACTTTGTTCTTTTACTTCAAAATTAAAGAACCTGTTGCCTAGGGATGCCTGGGTGGCTCAGTCGGTTAAGCGTTTGCCTTCGGCTCAGGTCATGCTCCCAGCATCCTGGGATCGAGTCCTGCATCAGGATCCCTGCTCAGTGGGGAGTCTGCTTCTCCCTCTCTCTCTGCCTGCCGCTCCCCCTGCCTGTGGGATTCTCTCTCTCTTTTTGACAAATACATAAATAAAATCTTTAAAATATATATATAAATGATTTTAAAAAAATAAACTATTGGCTAGCTTAAGTATTAAAGTGATACTATAGAATCACCACTTTAGGCATGCCTAATAATTTCCATATTTACCCAAATCTGTTGAGTCTAAGACTAATGCTGCTTAACTACTAATACTAGTTAAGCTTTTCTTTCTCTTTATTTCCCTGAAAGGTAAAAATCCAGCATATTTTTGAAAACTTCCTTCAAAGGAAATCTTACCTAGAAGAATATTATGTTGCAGAAATTAGAAAAAAAAACACACTCTGGTTGAAGTGAGGCTGGGCCCAAAGCATACCCATCCAACCCACCATCACTCCATCCCTGCCCTTCTGTGGCCCGTTTTTAAAGAGCACAGGCAGAAAGAGCCTACAAAATACTTAAGTAATTGCACAAACCGTCTATGAAAAGAATGATGGCACTACTACTGAAACAGAATCACTGGCTGGTGGACAGTTATCTCATCACTGTGTAATGGCTTAAAATGTTTACTCACAGGTGTTACATGAAATCGAAATACAGCAGAGAGAAAGGCAGTCTAGGTGTGTCCACCAGATTTTTTTTTTTTTTAAGATTTTATTTATTTGACAGAGAGAGAACGTGAGAGAGGGAACACAAGCAGGGGGAGTGGGAGAGGGAGAAGCAGGCTTCCCGCGGAGCAGGGAGCCCGATGCAGGACTCGATCCCAGGACCCTGAGATCATGACCTGAGCCGAAGGCAGATGCTTAACGACTGAGCCACCCAGGAGCCCCTGTCCACCAGATTATTAAAAAGCCAATGGAGGTTGAGATCTAAGCATACCATCTACTAGTTACACTAGTTAATACTATTTCATTTAATCATACCAACAACCCTACCAGGTAGATATTATCTTAATTTTACAGCTAATTAATAGAAATAGAAATGAAATTGGATTTCCAATTAAAAACTGACACTAAAGTTCACAAGACCATGCAGTCTCCAAATAAAACAAACAAAATACTACCCTGCAAGAGTTCGACAAACATGTAACATCAAGAGAAAGTCATCAATTAAGATTTTCACTGCAATTCTTTTTTGGTAATGAACAGGATAAAAATACAGAAACTAAAAATGTAATACAACTAGATGTCATAAGTCTTATAGGTAAAAATTTTAAAGGGTGTCACAGCCCAAATTATATATAATCTACACTCATTCTACAGTGTTTTAAGTTGAGGCTTAGCAATAGCACATATTTTCCTAAGAGCTAACACCAGATTATTCTGCTTCAGCATTTGTTTTCTTCATATATGCCTCTGTTTAACTATCTACCTTTTCCTTTGCACTCCATAGGAAAATCCTTTGAAACTCAAATGCACAACCAGATACACACCACAGAGAATCTGAGCAAAGGCAACTATATTTTAGACCAGTTTTAGAGTCAAACTGTAATTCTCAAACAGCAACTGATAAAGTAAGAAACTGATCAGGGAGATATGATGAAAGGGGAAGAAATCTTAATGTCTTCATCAAAGTTTTCATTATTTTTTAAGTGAATTTACAACTGGAAATATAAAAAGATAAATTCAAAATAAAAATGGATTTTGAATTTGCCTAATGAACACTTACTTGAATTTAAATAAAATTCTAATATACATGCCTGTTCTCCTCACCATTAATGAAGGCAATCATAACTGACTGCATATACTGTTTTTTACCAAAATAGTTTTGACTGAATCAGCTGACAAAACTGAAGTTCAGGTATGTTAATCCACCAGGGCCCTTTTATAATCACTGATTACAGCAACAAAGAAATAGGTATCTTTGAACATACAGATGTTTTTCCTAAGACTCTTTTGGGTTCTAACTAAACAAATCCCACAGCAATATATAATGCTAGTACTTCTCCAGGGTAATACAGTATCTCCCCCTTTCCGAAACTCAGCTCAAATATTTGTATTAACAATACCACAGGTATTTATAAGCAATTAACTGCTTACCTAATAAGTACCAGGGAAGTAGTAGAAGCATACATCACCTTACTGGTCATACAACATAGTAAGTTATCAGACTTACTTGTTCAAATAGTCTTTTGCCTTAGAAACAGAGTCAAGACTAACCTTTTTTTATTCAAAAGTTTTTGGAATAAAAACTAGAGTACTAAAGAATGTAATAAAGGGGCACCTGGCTAGCTCAGTCGGTAGAACATGCTACTCTTGATCTCGGGGTCATGAGTTCAAGCCCCACATTGGGTGTAGAGCTTACTTAAAAAAAGAACGTAATGAGATTTTCTTTCATTGAAATGTACCTCCCAGGGGCGCCTGGGTGGCACAGTCAGTTAAGCATCTGATTCTTGGTTTCGGCTGAGGTCATGATCTCGGGGTCATGAGATTGAGCTCTACCTTGGGCCCTGCGCTCAGCATGGAGTCTGCTTGAGATTCATTTCCCTTTCTCTCCCTCCCCCTCTGCTCCTCCCCATGCTCACGCTCACACACACTCTACTTAAATAAAATCTTTTAAAAAAATTTTTAATTAAAAAAAAAGTACCCTCCCAAAAAAAAAAAAAAATTGCCTACTCTTGCTTAGATTAGAAATAATGAATAAAATTCTAAGAAATTCAATGTGTTTCTAAATCATTCACCCAAAGTAACCAGGTGCGTTCCAAAACACACGGCACTCTATCTAAAATTCACGTCATTGCTTATGTTACAGCCTTTCATTAAATACGGTTTTTCCTTGGTGAATTAAAAAGTTCATCCATTTGTCACACACATTCTAAATCTTCATTTATCAATTTAGTTATAACCAAAATTTAAATGGCCAAAGTAAGAAAATTCTCACCGAAAAATATAGGATGATTTTACAAAACTTTATTAATTAGTATAAACTGCTACTGACTTGATTATTTCAAATATCTAAAATAGGTGCCCCTGGGTGGCTCAGTTGGTTAAGCGGCTGCCTTCAGCTCAGGTTGTGATCCCAGAGTCCTGGGATTGAGCCCCGCATCGTGCTCTCTGCTCGGCCTGCGTCTCCCTCTCCCTCTGCCTGCAGCTCTGTCTACTTGTTCTCACTCTCTCAAATAAATAAAATCTTAAAAAAAAAAAACCATATATCTAAAATAACCTTTGAGTATTCTCAACATCTTCCTGAAAAGAGGTATATAAGCAAGCTGTTCTAAATGGAATCACATTTCCTCAGTAACTTCCATTACTATTCCAGAGATGCTCAACCTTCACTCTGATTTCAATTAGCAAAGGCCCTGGACATTTGAGCTTTGAAGCTCTTCTCTTTCCACCACTACTCACAATTCCCCACAGCTCAATATCTATAATCCATACCCAGTCACCAAATAGTCAGTACCTCTATGTTTCAAATGGTATATGGTATAATGGTATACATCTTTCTGTCAAGCAAAAATTACTGGGCTTTAACAGTTTGTGTAGAGCTTTATTTCTGTATTTTATAATTATACTGTTTTACATGCTGTCTTACTAACAATTAAGGATTTGGGCTTTGTGTAACCTTCTCTTTTTGATATTCTCCATCAAACCAGGAACTGGGAGAGCAGTTTCGCTCTGCCAGCAACGCCTAAGAGGAGATTAAAACAGAGCTCTGGTGAGGCAAACGTTCCACAGAGTAAATAAGTAAGAGGCTGTCTGTGAGGACTGCATTGCTATTCACCCTAGGCGGACCCCCTCACTGAGAGAGGGTTGTACATCCCCTACCTGCTGGACTCATGCATTGCCATGTGACTTGCTTTGGCCAGTGAAATCTAAGTGACATGTGTCACACCCAAGCAAAAACTTTATAAGCATGTGGTTTACCCAATTCTCTCCTCCCACTGCCACAGCAACTGGTGAAATTTCAGATAATGGCTGATCAATCAATCTGAGTCACAGCATCAATATGACACAGAGCAGGGCCAAAGATGCACCACAAGAGACACAGAGCATGAACAAGAAACAAACCCTTTTAGGTTTGTTTTAGGGATCATTTGTTACCACTGCGTAACCTATCCTGACTGGCAGAGTGATCGCTATGCTCTTTGGATCCCACATTTTGATCAATAAAATATTTGGAGCACATACTTCTACTACATGTATTTTTATAAATTATGTACATTACTGTACATTATGTACTCATAATATGCCTTACCCCCCACTCCAAAATGTAAAAGGAATGAGATTAAAACTGTATAAATTGAATTATTTCCTTCCTACACTCCCAAATGATCATCTTAAGCACACCACTTTGGAATCACTAGTCTATTACAATGGCCTCTAAAGTAAAGATATAAATAAGGCTACCCAGAGATTTTGTCTATAAACTTCACATCAACAATATTCAATCATGTTTCTAAATATTTGGCCGTAAGTTTTCTACTTGCATCCACACAGCTTTCTCTCTCAGACCCTGGTCCTTAAATAAGGATGTACATCAGATTTGCAGTGGAGCTTTTCAAAATTACAGATTCCTGGTGCCTCCTAGACCTCAGAATGAAGCCCAGGTGTATAATGAATCTAAAGATTCATTAGTGATTTTGATGCATATCACCAGTCTAAAGAGTAAGTCCCGGGAAAGAATCCTTCCTTTTTTTTTTTTTTTTTAGATTTTATTTTTAAGTAATCTCTACAGCCAACATGGGTCTCAAACTCACAGACCTGAGATCAAGAGTCAGTCACATGCTCTACCAGTCGACTGAGCCAGTCAGGCACCTCAAGAATCCTCTTTTCTAAAATAAATCTATCACATCCTGGAAATACCACGATCAGTTCTAACATTTGATTTTTTTATGTAGAATTCTTTCTAAAAACACTAAGAACTATGTACCAAGCACCATTTCCAGAAGATGGGATCCAGCTACAAACAAGCAAAACAAAACTGCTCTCATGAAGCTTACATTTTAATGAGACAATACACAATAAACAAGAAATTATCAGGCAGCCATCTATGATGAAAATAAAACAAAAAGACGCGCTATGGATGGATGGATTTATACTTTCGGTTGCATGGTCAATCAGTCTCTGAAGAAATGACATTTAAATGAAAACAAGTCAACCATGCAAAACCTGTGGCAAGAGTATCTCAACCAGAGGAAAGAGCTAGTGCAAAGGTCCTCACAGGTCCTTTTACCAGGGAGGAAAAGGATGCAGCAACAGAAAGAAGGCCGATGGAGAGCAGTGACAGGCACGGTGGCGTGAGAGGTGCTGAGAGGCAGACAGAGCCCTCAGACCAGGGTGAGATAGACTTTATAATAAGAACAATGTATTAAACAGACGTGTGAAGCACAGGAAAGTCAAGATCTGATTTACACTGTGATTTTTTTAAGACGATTCTTGTGCTGAACAGAGAAGGAATGGTAAGAGGGATCAGAGTGGAAGAAAGGGAACTACTTGGGGAAAAGATGATGGTGGCCTAAACCAGAGAAGCACTGGGAGGAAAAACAAGTGGACAGATTCGGAATATATTTTGGAGTAGAACAGATGGACAGATTGTTAATGAAGAGGATGAAGAAAAAGACTCCTAGGTTTGGAGTTTTAGCCACTGGGCAGATGGTGATGCCATTTACTGACTGTTTTTCTTAATCCTCATTATCCACTGTTATTTATGTTTTACTTCGATACAGATCTGTCCTATGTGTCTTGTTGCAAGTCACCTCAACTTTGTGGAAAGGGGCATGACATCAATACATGTAAATAAATGATTTAAAGTATTAGTTTTTCTGAAAATGAAACACACCTGCACTAGCAGGTAAAAAGACATGTTAACAATTCCAACAATATTAATACAATTAAATTATTAATAGAAAGACTGTTTAAAATATCCAGTGTACAATGAAACAATTAAGAATCATTTCTTTTACAATGAAATAAAAAATTTGTGGCTAAAACAAGTAGTGAAGGCAAACATCCTGGTTTTTAATATTGCTATCACTATTTCCTTTTTTTTTTTCCTTAATTTATTTGAGAGAGAGAGAACACGAGCTGGGGGGAGGAGCAGAAGGAGAGGGAGAAGCAGACTCCCCACTGAGCAGGGAGCCTGATACGGGGCTTGATCCCAGGACCCTGAGATCATGACCTGAGCCAAAGGCAGACACTTAACCAACTGAGCCACCCAGGTGCCCCAGTACTGCTATCACTATTTCTAATAAATATCGTTCTATATTGGTAGTAAGTATTGTGATCTATAAGGGGCACTGTGTTTCTCAAATGCACTGTGACCTATTATTAATCTTACTGTGGGGTTTAAAAATGGCTGCAAATTCTTTGACATTCCCATTAAGCTCTACCCATTAAGAACTGAGATCTGTCTTCCCTTTGATCTGGGCTGGACTAAGACTGCTTTGACTAACAATATGGCACGAGTGACGCCATGCCAGTCCCATGCCTGACCTTTGAGAGGACTGACAGCTTCTGCCTTGTTCTCTTAAAGTCCTGGGTCACCAAAGAAGTCTAACCTCCTTGCTTTCAGGATCACATGAAGAGGATCCCCACAGAGTCCAGCCTTCTACAGGTCCTCACCTCAGTACTGAGCATGGGAATAAAGCTGACTTGGACCTACACCAGACTAGCTGCCAACCAAGTAACCCCCAGTGATATCATGTGGATCAGAAAAATTGCCCTGTGGAGAGCCCAGTATGAATCCCTGCCCCTCAAAATTGTGAAATATTATAAACTGGTTATTGTTTTAGATTTAGAGTTTGGTTTTGGTTTTAAGTTTTGATATTAGGTTTTAGAATTATTATTTTAGACTTGGGGGTAGTTGTTACATACTAATAAATAACAAAAACACTGATCAACCTAAAATAAAAGTTAGTTTAAAACATGTTTTCTATTTATAATCCAATTCTTTTTTTTTTGTACTTTATTATGTTTTAGCAATCTCTACACCAAATGTGAGGCTCAAACTCACAACTCTGAGATCAAGAGTCACATGCTCTTCCAACTGAGCCAACCAGGCACCCCTACAATCCAATTCTTAAAACATACTTTCTGCATTTAATTGTATAAAAGAGAGCCATATAATAGGAAAAAAATGAAAAATAAATTGTTAATAATCAGTACATTTTTAGGAATTTTTAGGAAACAGAGAAAACAGGAAATAAAAAAATAAAATAAAAAAAGGAAGTAATTATCACTGTGTTAGTTAACCAAAATTGAGAGCATGGTATGTTATGTCACTTACAAATTCTTTGTCATTTATAATCATTCAAAACATTCAGTTAGAAAGCAAACAATAATTTAACACCCTGAGATTCTAATTAATATGTTGATATCTCAGTAATTCTGCCAAGCTGATCAATGTAAAAATCAATCGTCTGGTTACTTTATTACTGCTTTTTTTTTTTTTTTTAATAACAAAGGCACATTTTAAATATACTAAAATTTATACTAGAGAGAAAGATTAATTCCTTATACATATGCTCATTTCTTCTCTTCTACATGAAAACCTTTCTCCATCCCCCCCACCCCACCCCACCAAACTGGGTGATTTATACAAGAATTCTTCAAAGTCTCCTAAATAAATCAAAACAGCAGTAATTCCTGAGCTGGACATAAGAGGACCAGAAACTTACTATCTGCCAGATACGTTCCACCCCATCCCACCCCATCACACAAATATTTCTTCAGCATCTCCTATGAGCCAGGTACAGAGCCAAGAGATAACACAGCTACCTTATAAATTAACTGTATTATTTAACCATAGCAAAATCTTATAAAAGAAGAGAAGTTGACTCTACTAACAATTAAATCTGAAAGAAGCAGCTACCCACAAGAGGAAAGAGCCTGGTTTCTAGCATGCAGTGGAAGAGTGAAAGGTCTGTAAGGGCCTCAATGTCCCCCAAGCCCGATGCTTAGCCTTGCTTACATGAGTTAGAGATGGGCAGAATGAAAGGAAGCACACTCATTAAAGTGGAAGAGAGCCAACAAGGTGATCCATCCCGGGAACCTATTTTCAGAACCCACCTCAGACTGCCTACTCAGACAACTGTAGATAAACTGAGTTGCAAGTCACCAACGGCACTGCTAGGGCATTGGCTTTAGCTGAAGCTTACAGAACAGCACTGCACAGGGTAGCCAGGCAGCATTTTTTTTTTAAAGATTTATTTATTTATTTGAGAGAGAGAGAGAGTGCGCGCCCACAGTGGTGAGGGGCGGAGGGAAAGGAAGAGAGAATCTAAGCAGACTCCACACTGAGTGCGGAACCTGATGTAGGGCTTGATCTCACCACCCTGAGATCATGACCTGAGCCAAAACTAAGAGTAGGACGCTTAACCAACTGCGCCACCCAGGCACCCCAGCCAGGCAGCATTGATAGCATTAAGATTTACTGAGAAAAGCTTGATGCTCCTAAAAGGCAGGAAACCTAGGAAGCCACATAAGGGCACAGAAGATGGAAGTGAGTCACTTTTAATTAACCAATCTCAATCAATCAATCAATCAATTTCTATCTCTCTCTGGCTCACACACGTGCACACACACACATACACACACACACCTCAGCCCTGAACTGGGAAACAGGACTCAGCGGCCAATTTATAGGCTGAGTCACTTCCAGGCTGTGGCCTAGAAAAATGCCAATAATATAGCAAAATATAAAGTAACAATGAATAAACAAAATACTGTGTAATCATTGATACTGAACACCAAAACAGCAATATTAAGAAAATTTATTTAAAAACTTTGATCTATTGCTGAGACCTAATATATAAATACACTACAAATGACAATGAGTTAAGTATAAAAATATGGAACCTTAGAGAAATAAGGCACAGTGGAAAAAGTCAACTAGAAAAGAGTATATGCATTATTCTACTCCAACCAGGAGGCTAAAAGCCTGGTAGACACCTGGAGTCAGAACTGAAACAACTTTATACCAAAACTATTGATGAATCTTTTGTTCATTTATTATCATTTACGTCTCTCATCCTTACTCTCAGTGGATACCCAAAAAATAGACCCCTCTGGAGACCTACCAGTGATCCTACAGTCTTCCTCATTTGATTAAGCTCTGACCCCCATCTATCCACCTCATTCATTTGTATATTCCCTCTGTTGAACACATTCCAAAATATCTTCTACTTTGTCCTATAGTAACCAACCCCCACAGGCTCAACCTCTTTCTGAATGCTCCCCTACCTCTGCTGCCTCCGAGAACAGAGCTGTATCGTAAATGGACATAAACTCATTCCTCCCTTCTCCCTCCATTGTGGCCAGTACCTCCCCCTACAGATGACTGCTCTCCACCATGAACTGCCTCAAATTCATCCAGCCCTTCTGGCACTCACTATAGTGACCAACCATCCCAGTTTTCCCAGGACTTAGGGGTTTCTCAAGACATAGGGCTTTCAGTGCTAAACCTGGGACAGACACTACCCAAACCCAAACTTTGTCAACACTGTAACATCCACCTTCTTGCCACTGCCCTAAATGACAGATACATCCATATGGATGATCCCCTCAACACCAGTCTTACAGCCCTTGGCACATTCTGCCCACTCACACTCTACCTCGGCAGCTCACTCCCAAGGTCAGAGCCCTGTTCACAACTACCCACCCCACCCCTCAACATACATATACTCCCCCCAACCATACCTCCTCACCCTCCCTGCTCACCTACTCCACATCCCCACTACACAGGCTCCCTGGATCCATCAGTCTCTTCCCCCCACCCCCAGGCCTTTAACTCTTCCTGGTTTTAATTTTCATCCCCAAATATATTTCATCCTCCAATTCTATCAATCTATGTGCACTCCCCATAGCACACCATGGCTTTTATCTCTGTGTCTTTACACTTATTTCCCATATCGGAAATGCCCTTCTATACCCTCTGTTACTACTGGAAAATGTCTATATAGCTAACACATTATCTCTACAAAGTCTCCCCAGATTTTCTCAGTAATAGCTACTTCCTTTTCTGTGCTTGAACATGTGGTATTATAGTACTTACGTACTATACTATAAGCATTTATATGTGTATCTCCTTTGCTATATGAACCTAAGCACAAAGAAATTTGTTATACTTATTATATTCCCAGCTCTCATCACAATACCTGGTGAAATGCTTACAAACCGGAATATATAAACTATGGAGGGTGACAATATTCAAACTGAAAAAACAAAGAAAAAGAAGAATAAATAAATATTCTGAAAAATATAATGAAACTCCAGAAGACTAAAAATGTATAATCAGAGCATACAATAATTCATCAAATAAATGACAATAGCTATGAAGCTATTTTACCTTTTTTTTTAAGGTTTTATTTATTTGAGAGAGAGAGAGCGCGCGAGCGCACACAAGCAGGGGAGCAGCAGAGGGAGAGGGAGAAGCAGGCTTCACTGAGCAGAGAGCCTGACATAGGGCTCGATCCCAGGACCCTGGGATCATGACCTGAGTCGAAGGCAGCTGCCCAGCCAACTGAGCCATCCAGGCACCCCTTAACCTTTTAAAAAAATTAGACCCCATCCTCCCTCCTAGTCAGTATTCTGTCTAGACAGAGACTGCAAAGAATACGCTGGGGGGGGGGGGGGCGCAGAGTTCGCTGCGTCTCCAATAGCACAGCAATAGATGCAGGCTCTTGGGTTCTAGACCTAGCCATTAGGCAGCTTCTAATTAAGTTATTCAGATCTACTTTCCAGTGAAAATAATGAAAAATGGTGGATAAACCATTTTTTAAAAATTAGTTTACAAGGGGCATCTAGGTGGCTCAGGGCTCAATCAGTTAAGCATCTGACTCTTGATTTTGGCTCAGGTCATGATCTCGAAGTGGTGAGATCAAGCCCCAAGTTGGGCCCCGTGCTCAGCGCAGAGTCTGCTCGAGATTCTCTCTTCCTCAGTCCCTTGCCCCACATGCCCACAAGCAAGGTCTCTCTCAAATAAATAAAACTAAATAAAAAATAAAATAAAAATTAGTTTGCAAGAATTAAAAAACTGACAAGACAAGAGGAACTGCCCTTTTTTGAGGAAAATCTAAGCCCAGGAGAACCAAAGCCAGTTCTGCCCAGAAGGCATCAGCCAATGGCATCCACTTGCACTTCAGATCCTCAGCCTCAAGGGGCCAAGTGAAAAGATAAGGATTAGAGCCTGCCAAACATGGGACCCCAAAGGAGACCCTCCCTACATTAAATTGGGACCCCAAAGGACGACATTCTCAAGGAACCAATGAACTAGAATCGACCCTCCATCTCTTCCCCAACCACAGGAGAATGAAAAGCAGGCAGTTTTGGCACTGGACAAGTCAGGAAAAGAAAAAAGTAGGAAAAACAAAGTCTTTCAGAAGCTTAGCCACTCCAGGCACACATCCACAGTTTTGATGAGCCAGGGAGCCACATCCTTAAATATAGTTTAAAGACAGTCCTTGACAAGTAATACCCCCAGAAGCCTGGGAGAAGCCAACAGAGTACCTCTCAGAGGAGAGCACACTCATCCTGGGAACCCCCGAAAAAAACTATATAAGGGCAATAATCAGTTAAAGACAACCAGGCACACAAGGAAACAAAACAGGAGTGAAAAACAAGCACAAACAACAGCAAAAACAGACCACACAAATTTTAAATCTTAGAATTATCAGACACAGATTAAAAAGCAATCTACATTTATAGAAGACAACAACAGATTTTAAACTGACTGCAAAGAACAAAAATCCATTTAACAGATCTTTTTTTTCTTTTTTAAGATTTATCTGAGAGCGAGCAATTGCACAGGGAGTAGGGGAGGAGGAGAGGGAGAGGAAGAGAAAATCTCAAGCAGACTCCCTGCTGAGTGGGAAGCCCAACATGGGGCTCAATCTCATGACCCCGAGATCATGACCTGAGCAGAAGCCAAGAATCGGACACTTAACCAACTGCACCACCCAGGCACCCCTAACATAGCAGATCTTTAAAGGAACCAAACAGAACTTCTAGAAATTACAATAGCCAAAATTTAAAACCTAATGGCAGCAGAACTGACAAAACAGAATAGAGAAATAAAATGGGAAATGGTTCAAGAGAAATAATCTATAATTCAACAGATAAAGAATAAAAAAGAAAATGCAGATATTAGAATGAGATGTGAAGGACCGACTAAGAAGATCTAAAATACATTTGATTGGAATCCCAGGCAGAGAAGAAAGAATAAGGACAAGAGCACCAATCGAGAGATTCAAGAAGCCTAGTGAAACTTGAGAAAATAAAAAGAATCCCACTGCTCAACAAACAGAACACTTAAATCAAGCAGAAGTGAATCAGAGTATCTTAAAAGGAGACAACAAGCAAGGTGGCTACGTTTTGTGTTTGGTGTTTTTTTGGTTTTTTTTTTTTTGAACTTTAAAGATCAGATTTTTTTGGAGACAACAAAAAGAAAAACCCACAACTCAAAGGATGGGATTTTACATCTCAAGACAACTCCCAGGTAATAAGTCTACAGTTTACAAATCATTTTCATAGAAGATATTTTGTACAAATTTTACATGTATTAAGGAGCAGGACATAATCCCCATTTCTGTTTTAACGGGGGGGAAGGGGAGCAGGAAAGGGAAGTGGGAAAAAACAGCTTTTTTTGGACACAACTATTTGGAAGGAGTAGACCTGAAGAAGGCAAACCCTACCTTTTCATCCTCTACAGCAAAGAGTTTTAAAAAAAAAACTTTCAGCCTTGGGTATCTCTCTCTGAAAGCCACTTCCTGGCTACTGGCCAATCCAAGCCAATTATTTAAAGTTCTTCATGTAGTATTTTATGTCCACTGGGTAAATGATTCATTATGCCCACTGCTACAGCACTCATAAACCAACATGTCTGCAGGGCCAGGCAGGGTCTAACCTAGGACTGATGGGAGAAGGGCTTGTAAACAAGAGACTAAGGTGTCATTTCTCTGCAGGTACCAATAACACCCATAAGGATACTGTCTACTAGGCTGACCATACAAAAGTGCACATAAAAGCACACAAGTTCAGCTAATATGCTGCAAGAGAAACAAGGACCTTGTTAAACAGTTCTCTCCATTATCATTTGTTCTCTCTCAAGGGATGTTAAAGCAAACAAACAAATAAACCCACACATTGGTTGAGGCCACATTATAAATCCAAACACTGGTGTGGGATTTCCGTGGAGAGAGGGAAACGTGTAAAAACAAAAACAAAAGCCCCAAACATGGTTGTAAGAACGGCTCACAATTTACCTGTCCCTATTTATCAACCCTCACTCACTACCTAAGGCCATTAATTCCAGAGTTTTCTGATGTATAAAAAGGGTCAGAGAAGTAGAATAGGAATGGAGGGAAGGAGTGAGAGTCAAAGACATGAAAAAGCCAAGATCTCCTGAAGAAAAGCAGTGATTCCTCATTTGCTTCTGCTCCCTGGGGCTAATACAGAATGCCTAGAGCACGTATGTGATTTAAACAGAAACTGCCTTTTTGGGAGGTAAGAGCAAGGAGTAGCACGAGGGAACATATGACCAGGACAGGATTTTTAAAGCTTCGAGATCTCAACAGTTCAAAATCTGAGAACTTTCAGAAGGGATGCTGTTTAACAAAGGGCAAAACCCTTTCTTATACAAGACGAGCCCCAAGTGCCTTCTGCCCCAGTGTTCACCACTGGTCATACCAGCTCCCCTGATCACTCGTGCAAAATAATGTGCCACCTCCCCACAGCTTCTTTTCAAACCAAGATTCTCCCACTTATTTTGGTCACCAAGCAGTCCTATTCTTTAGTGGCCGATAGAGTCCCTCCCCACTACCCCCCTGAGGGGTAAAAATGAAGGAATTCCCCCAGGCTGGTCCCAGGAACTCAGAATTAACTAAGAGGAGGGGCAGGCAGCCTCCTGGAGACAAAAACAACTTCAGAGACTAAACCTACCTTTCCAAGGATGGAAAATTTATTCAGATAAAGTTTGAGAATTCATATATGTCACAACAGGATAATAAGAATTAAGAGGTACAAATCTCACGCTCTGGGGCACCTGGGTGGCTCAGTCGGTTAAGCATCTGCCTTCGGCTCAGGTCATGATCCCGGGGTCCTGGGATCGAGCCCCGCATCGGGCTCCCTGCTCAGCGGGGAGCCTGCTTCTCCCTCTCCCACTCCCCCTGCTTGTGTTCCCTCTCTGGCTGTCTCTCTCTGTCAAATAAAATCTTTAAAAAAAAATAAAAAATAAAAAGAAATCTCACACTCTTCCTTAAGCCTGCCCTACTGCCCAACTGGATTCCAGACACTGCATCATGTCACCGCCATTTTATTAAATGGAGGCCTCCCCACCCCCTCCCCGGCACTAATCACACAGGCAACTGCATGTGTCATAAAAATGCACAACTTTTCCATGAAAAGCTGTACGTCTCTTTCTCTCTGGCTACACTGGCGATTCTCCAGTTATTTCAATATTTTAAAGGCTGCAGCAGTGTGCAAAAGAATTTCATTTCATTTCAGGTTTGTTTTTGTTTTTTTTTTTTCAAAGAAAGGTCTCGAGGAGATGGTGAGTTGTATTGTCTTGCCTGGAAAGAGGTTTGATCTGCTCTCGAATATTCCAGGGTGAAGAGACCTGGAGAAAGTACAGGATGCCGAGGTCTATTTGGTATAATCTTCTCCCTCATTCTCATCTTCACCACCAACGGAGAGAGCAGCATATCGGCTTACAGAACTGAACCTGGAAGATGGATTTTCTTCAGGTCTCTTTGGCTGGTGCAGATGAGCAGTCCTGATCCTTTTTGCCATCTTTCCTGTCTGACTCCTTCCAGTGGTCTTTGTTCCCTCCATTTCCTGGACTGCAGCTGGAGCTCCCACTTTGGCCCTTTGGGACACTCACCCCATCTACTTTATTTTCATCTTTCCTTGCTGTTCCTTCCTCAGATGGTTGATCCGGAACTACTTTCCCCCCACCGCTTGTGGGAATTACTGCTCTGTGTCTGAGCTTTGAGATCGAGCAGGAGGGTTAGGACTTCGCATCACCCAAGCACTCTCCTTTGGTGGAAGGGCTGGCATTACCTTTAGAGGCTGTTGAGGTTTGGGAAGCTTAGAAGTTGGAGAGGGACACTCTTCCTCCTTATTGTTTTATTTTCTAGAGACTTCTCCCTCTCTCTCTTTCCTGCATTTCTCCCAGCTGTGGCTGAGGTCCCAGTCTGTGATGGCTCACTTCCTGTCCAGGACTGTTCTGTTCCTGAATTTCTTCACTTCGCCAGCTTGGGTGTCTCCCCCAAGGCCATTGTTGCAGTTTTGGCTCATCCAGCTGGCCTTTCAGTTTCTCCCGCTCCTTCTGCAGCCACTCTTCTACTTCTCAGTCTTTAGCAGCTGTGTCGACAGGCTTTCCCCCTCCAAAGACAGAGGTTGCTCAGGTGGACTGGGAGATGCTAGTAGAGGAATCATCTTCCTTAGGAGTACTCCAAGGCTTTACATTCAGTTTGGTTTTTTTGGAGGGAGGGGAGAGGGGAGGAGGACCTCTATCATCATGCCCGTAATTATCCTGAGAGTAATCCTCTCTGGAGCTCCATGACCGATCACCTCATCTGTCATATCCATCTTCATAGTGGTCCCCACCTCCTCTGTAGTTGTCATCCATACAGTACCCACTACCAAATGTTCTTCTGCTACTGCCTATCCTGGAATCATACTCTCTGCCATAATCTCTGCTGCTTCAGTCCTCATAGCGATCCCGGCCCCCATATAGATCCATGGTATCTCAGTGTGGGCTATCACGATAGGAGGGTGACTATCTTATTCTCAGGGGAGCTACAGGTAGACTATCAGCTGACTTCTCAATAGCAAAAATGGAAGCCAGAAGACAGAAGAATTCTATATATTAAACATGTTAAAAGAAAAGCACCTACCTTAAAATCTTTAAAGAAAAAAAAAAAAGGCTGTCTGGCTAAGTCGGTAGAACATGCGACTCTATCTCAGAGTTGTAAGTTGGAGCCCCACACTGGGTGTAGAGATTACTTAAAAATAAAATCTTGCAAGAAAAAGAAAGAACCTCCCAACCTAAAATTCTACATCCAACAAAAATACCTTTCAGTAAAGAATGCAATCTCCTTTCTTGCTTTTTGGTTTGTGTGACAATGCCTAAAAGATAAAAGAAGTATAGCAATAAAACCTTAAAGAAATGTACTTCACCTCAAACTAATGCAACATAAGAAGAGCTGGACATTTATGGAAAGATGAACATTTAATGTTCTCCTGTACATCTCCCTGATACGCACAAATGTTTTTTTATTATTAATTGGTTATTTATATAATTGTGTCATGATTACTTAACAGATAAGAAGACCCAAGGGTCAGGTACCATTTATATGCTTTGTTGGATATCCTTCCTACACACACTCATGATCACTCTATGCCCAGTTTCGGAAATATTTACTAACCGCTGAGACAGTCAACAGTTCAAGACTGAACTCCTATGATCATAATTCATTTCACCCAAACACACTTGGAATTTTATTTCAATGGTTTAACATAAAATATCAGATTAACAATTCTTCTGATTTTACATTATTAAACTTTATAAAAACTAAACATTTTGGAGCAAAACTGCAATGAATAGTAAGTCTGCTTTAAAACTACTGTAGCCAGGGGGCGCCTGGGTGGCTCAGTCGGTTAAGCAGCTGCCTTCGGCTCGGGTCATGATCGCAGGGTCCTGGGATCGAGCCCCGCATCGGGCTCCCTGCTCAGCGGGGAGCCTGCTTCTCCCTCTCCCTCTGCCTGCCTCTCTGCGTACTTGTTCTCTCTCTCTATCTCTCTGTCAAATAAATAAATAAAATCTTTAAAAAAAATTTTTAAAAAATAAAAAAATAAAATAAAACTACTGTAGCCAGAAGTTTGTTCCCCACTCCCCAGTTTCCCTATGAACTAAGTTAATCAAGTCTTTGAAATTTGCAACTGTTTCTTTAATTCCAAACTATTTATTTCAAGCACCCAGTTAATTGGCAGAATGCCTATTTCTTCACACAGCTTTCTATTACTGAGCTTCAAATTTTCTTCTTTATGACATCTCCCTTATGTTATCTTCTGCAATAACCTTTCGGTGCACAATTAAAGGCCTCCCAAACTCAATCTCTGTTGAGGTTCCAACTGGCAAATGTCTTCAAAACAAAAACAAAAGAAAGTAATTTTCCTTTTCCATTTTTACAATGTAGCCCAGTAGAAAATTGTTCAACTTTACTTGGTTCTAAGTTTTTAAACTACATAGCACTTTGGACGTTTTTTCAAGATGAATGGAAGAGAGGCAGCCAAACTCTAATTCATGAAAGATATGGTGAAAACTGAAGCTTTCCAAGTTAAGCAGCTAACAGCAGATTACAAAAATATGGCTTTACTTGCCTGGGGAGGAAAGGCTGAAACTTGCTTAAGAGTCAGTATGGACTCAGGGTGCCTGGCTGGCTCAGCCAGAAGAGCATTCGACTCTTGATCTTGGGGTTGTGAGTTCGAGCTCCATGTTGGGTGTAGAGATTACTTAAATAAATTAAAAAACTTAAAAAAAAAAAAGTCAATATGGACCAGTGATGCATCTATGTTTATCCAAGCAAATGGAGAATGAAACAAGAGCACAGAAAAATAAAGTCAAATTGATTTGTTATCATTTTCTCTTACAGGCCATGGGAAATCAAGTCTTACTACTAAATTTACATTTCCATTATATTATTTGAAATTCAAACAGTGAGAATACTAGCTATTGTTTGTGCCTGGGGTAAAGAGAAAGGAGGTATTTATTCCAAGAAATGTTTAAATACATAGGTTTGCAACTGAAAATATTAGAAAGCAGTTTTATGGCTTTGACAAAGGCTTCCTATCTGTTGACCCAGTTCAACATTTTCAGTTCCTCAGAAAATTATTCAAACATTTGATGGTGTAGTTGGCACAATATCCCACCCACCCAAATAGCTCTGCTACCCCCTTTCTGCCTTATCTTTTAAGATTCAGTTCAAATACTGTCAGCTCAATGACGCCTTCCTAGATTAATCCAGTCTGTAGCAATATCCTCTTTACTTTTTCATAACTCTTAGAGACTGTATCAAACATTCTGGCATGTGGGCGCCTGGGTGGCTCAGTTGGTTAAGCGACTGCCTTCGGCTCAGGTCATGATCCTGGAGTCCCTGGATTGAGTCCCACATCGGGCTCCCTGCTCGGCAGGGAGTCTGCTTCTCCCTCTGACCCTCCCCCCTCTCGTGTGCTCTCTCTCATTCTCTCTCTCTCAAATAAATAAATAAAATCTTTAAAAAAAAAAAAAAAACATTCTGGCATGTGATTATTTTGCCTTGTTCTCTGTTTCATGAAAACAGTCTCTTTCTATTCTCTCAAACTACAAATGTTATAAATCCTCCATAATGCAGAACATAATGCTGGGTATACATAAAGCATTATCAAATATTAAGTATAAAGTACTATGAAGGACATCAGTAGCTCCAGATTTTCTATGTCATATATACCTGGGAGTAGAATTCTGGTAGCTAGGGACTTAGCTTATAGATACATCTGCATAGCAAGCACACTTTCTATAAACTGTGTTAATTTGGGTACCTTAGTAGGAAAGAGGCGGGTAGATTCAAGTCCCTCCAAGCCACTTCCTGACGTTGACAGGGATTTAGACAAGCGTTCCCCATCATCTTATACATTTACCCTCCATCAAGGAAGAAAGAGGCTACTCATCCATTTGTCATACTTCAAAGTCCATCAAGAGCTTCCTTCCCTTGCTTACACTCCTACCTCAACTTACAGTGCTATCTCTAATTCCATTCCTAAAACATTCATGTGTTTCATCTGCACTGAAAATATGGATTCAAATACAGGAAGCAGCCATGATACCACCGAGAAAGGCTGGTGTTATTCAGGGACACCCGGTTATCAAGCGCTGCCAACACCAGACATGAAGGGAAGCAGCACTAGCTGCACTACACAGAGGCCACTCCACTGTACGCCATCAAGTCACAGCTCTCCTTCTACTCCTCTACATCAGAAATAGGGAAAAAAGAGCCCATTTCTGCCTTGAAGAACAGATAATCATGTCACCCTCCCCATAACAGCCCTCATTCTTGTAATACTGTAATTATGTATTTTATCCATATTGTAGTATAAGAGCTTCTCCTTCCAAAGCTAAACTCCTACCCCACCTAAGTGTGGCCATTTTCATTCTATGTGCTCAAAATTGCAAAAAGAGAAAACACTGAATTCATACATTCTAGAGCCATTATGTTGTTCTCTGTAATGATCCTGACATTGATCTCTTAAAATACCAATCACTTGGTTCCTTATCTATATCTTCCTTGCTAATGTTAACTTTGAGTTACCAAAAAAGAAAAAAGACAAAATTATTATTTCTATTTTGTAGAAATAAATAACAGCAGCCTCGGGACACATATATGAGAATCATCTTGTTCACTTTGTTTCTTGCCTCCAGTAAGATCATTACAACCCAAAAGTGATACAGCTTAAGGAATCCAGAAAGCTAAGCAGCAAATTCAAACAGTTGTGTATGTACTACATTTATCCCTGATTCTCCTGTTCCGTAAGCAAAGTGTTTTAATAGCAGTAATGTGTCTGCCAACACAAAAAGGTTTTATTAGGCCTTATTAGGCCTCTACTCTCCTGCTTCCCTGGACTTAAAGGTTTTTTAATCCATTTTCAGTTTTTCAATAAGAGATCATTTCCAAGATTTTCCATATGAATTAAAATTTCTCCCTTAACTACCATAATCCAAACTCCACATACTGAGAACCAATACAAACCATTAAATGCTGAAAATTAAAAAGAAAATAGAAATCTGCAACCGTTTCAAAACAGCACACAAAAATCAAGGAGGCTGTATAACTTATGATTGCTTTTACTCACTTATTTATAACCCTTTCTTTTTAAGAAAGTGCTTTAAATCCCCCATAGCACCTACACAGAGCCCTAACCATATCTCTTAGTTCACCATCTCTTGGCTGAATTGAGTGTAGCAAGCAAAAAGGACTCTCCACAATCTATACTCTGAAATGAAGTCATTAATTTGGACCACTCTAAATTTTGGCAAACTCATGAGAGGGTAAGAACACTGTTTAAAAACATCAACTACCTTATACCTTATTACCGCTCTTTCCCGGGTCCTGAAACATAAAAAAGGTCTCTCTGAAAATCAAGAAGACCTCAAAGGATTCTCAGACTCCCATCAAGATTCAGAAATGCACCAAGCATCTCTTCAAAATTAAAAAGCCATAAACTTCTCAGCTAACTCTGTTGAAGCAGCTTCACCAAACTTCTGAAAAGTGGAAAGCATTTAATCAAGAATGTTCCCATTTCTCTCCCTTCTGAGTAATGTGAACTCCCTCAGAGTTACCTTCTCTACTTACCTAATGATCAGAATTTCATTTTCCATACTATTAACCATAGTTCTGAGTTACATAATTTTCATTACGTTTCATAGTCTTTCCAAATCATGGTAGAGTTGTTTTAGAGTATTTAGGGTACACTGTTTCGGCTTCTGTTCAAATTTAAGAAGTCAGAAGCTCTAGCTTAGCTACCATTTCCAGTTACATATCACTGCATAATAAATTACCCCTAAAACTTAGTGGCCTAAAGCAACAACCATTTTATTTTCTCCCAATTTTGTTGGTCAGAAATTCAGAAAGGATACAATTCCTCTGTTCCATGTGGCATCAAATGACGTCACTTGGGGTCCTGAGCTGATGAAAAGACTGAAGAGTCCAAGATGGCTTCACTCATATGTCTGGCACCGCGGTAGAGATGGCTAACCAGCTGGGCTCCACCGGGAATGTCGAGGAGTGCTGAGACGTGGCCTCTCCAGTATGGCAGCTGCCAGTGTACGCCAGGCTTCACAACAGACGTCTCCAGCAAGCAGATCTCAGCACATCTAGTCAGACTTCTTACGTGACATCTCAGGATTCCCAAAGAAAGTATGTCCGACAAAGGAAGTACAAGCAGCCAGTTTCTTAAGGTCTGCACCCAGAAACTGATAACAGTGTCACTTCCACCAAATTCTATTGGTCTAAGTAGTTACAAAACCCACAGCATTCTATTACCCTTTAAAACTATTACACAATAAATTGTTTTAATCTTCTGGGAGATAGAAAATAACGCATGATCAGGGACTGTCCAGTTGTCAGTCTAGGAACTATCTCTACACACCCCTAAACCACTCGCACTACATATAAAGAATCAGACCAAAATCTGCACTTACTCATTTTAATAAAACTCCAGTATTCCAAATTTTATTAGCTTATCTTACACAACTGAGGTTCTTATAATTTTTTGTTATTATATATGTATGTATAGCAATTATTTTTTTTCTTCCAAGATTTTATTTAAATTCACATTAGTTAACACGCAGCGTAATATTAGTTTCAGGAGTAGAATTTAGTGATTCATCACTGACATACAACATCCACTGCTCATCACAAGTGCCCTTCTTAATGCCCATCCCCCCATCCCCCTCCCCTCCAGCAACTCTGTTTGTTCTCTATAGTCAAGAGTCTCTTATGGTTTGCCTCCCTCTCTGTTCTTATCTTATTTTTCCTTCCCTTCCCCTATGTTCATCTGTTTTGTTTCTTAAATCCCACATCATGAGTGAAATCATATGGTATTTGTCTTTCTCTGACTGACTTATTTTTGCTTAGCATAATACACTCTAGTTCCATCCACGTTGTTGGCAGACGGCAAGATTTCATTCTTTTTGATGGCTTAGTAATACTCCATTGTGTATATATACACCACATCTTCTTTAGCCATTCATCAGTCGATGGTCATTTGGGCTCTTTCCAGTTTGGCTATTGTTGATATATTGTTGCTGTTATCAACACTGTGGTACATGTGCCCCTTCAAATCACTATGTTTGTATCCTCTGGATAAATACCTAGTAGTGCAATTGCTGGGTCATAGGGTAGCTCTATTTTTAACTTTTTGAGGAACCTCCATACTGTTTTCCAGAGTGGCTGCACCAGCTTGCATTCCCATCAACAGTGTAAGAGGGTTCCCCTTTCTGCACATCTTCACCAACAACTGTTGTTTCCTAACTTGTTAATTTTAGCCATTCTGACAGGTGTGAGGTGGTATCTCGATGTGGTTTTGATTTGTATTTCCCTGATGATAAGTGATATTGAGCATCTTTTCATGTGTCTGTTAGCCATTGGTAGATCTTCTGTGGAAAAAAGTCTGTTCATGTCTTCTGCCCATTTCTTAACTGGATTATTTATTTTTTGGTGTTGAGTTTAATAAGTTCTTTATACATTTTGGAAACTAGCCCTTTCTCCAATATGTCATTTGTAAGTATCTTCTCCCATTCCATCGGTGGCCTTTTGGTTTTATTGATTGTTTCCTTCGCTGTACAGAAGCTTTTTATTTTGATGAGGTCCCAATAGTTCAGTTTTTGCCCTTGTTTCCCTTGCCTTCAGAGACGTGTCGAGGAAGAAGCTGCTATGGACAAGGTCAAAGAGGTTGCTGCCTGTGGTTCTCCTCTAGGATTTTGATGGATTCCTGTCTCACATTTAGGTCTTTCATCCATTTTAAATTTATTTTCTGTACGGTGTAAGGAAGTGGTCCAGTTTTATTCTCCTGCATGTGGCTGTCCAATTTTCCCAGCACCATTTGTTGAAGAGACTGTCTTTTTTCCATTGGATATTCGTTCCTGCTTTGTTGAAGATTGTTGACCATACAGTTAAGGGTCCATTCTGGGTTCTGTGTTCTGTTCCATTGATCTCCGTGTCTGTTTTCGTGCTAGTACCATACTATCTTGATAATTACGCACTGGAATACAGATTGAAGTTCGGAATTGCAATGCCTCCAGCTTTGGTTTTCTTTTTCAACCTTCCTTTGGCTATTCAGGATCTTTTCTGGTTCCATACAAATTTTAGGACTGTTTGTTCCAGCTCTGTGAAAAATGCTGGTGGTATTTTGATAAGGATTGCATTGAATATGTAGATTGCTTTGGGTAGTACACACATTTTAATAAAATTTGTTCTTCCAATCCATGAGCACGGAATGTTTTTCCATTTCTTTGTGTCTTCCTCAATTTCTTTCATAAGCGTTCTATAGTTTTCAGAGTACCAATCTTTCACCTCTTTGGTTAGGTTTATTCCTAGGTATTTTATGGGTTTTGGTGCAGGTAGCAATCATTTTTAAATGACTCAAAGGGTATTAGGGGAAAGAACCCAATGTTCTCTATGTACACCATCTTTTGCAAATCTCACAAAGAAGCTAGAAAGTAACAAATAAAAATAATAGTTAAAATTTAGTATGTGCTTACTATCTGCCAGGCAGTGTTCTAAATACCTTAACATGTATTAATTTAATTGAAGCCGCCTAACCTTATGAGATAGTATTATTATATTTTTTATTTTTCAGATGAGAAAACCAGATTGGAGGGGTAAAAAAAAAACTACTAAGTGGCAGCACCAGTATTCAACCCCAGGTAGTATGGCACCAGAACGTGTGCATTCTACCCCTAGGCCATATGACATATAGATTATCCCCACTTAGACATCATGCTACCTCGCCCTACTACCTTTGACCTTGGTACAGGTCAAAGCAGGATTGTATGTATATACCTCAGATCCTCTATCCTAACACCCTAAGTCTGCAATGAAAAACCCCAAACATTTTCTGTTACTGGGCCTTTCGTATCTGAGTCAAATTAGGAATAGTGTCTTCCTTGGTTTCTCCACTCTTAACCCTAAATCAGCCACAGACACTTGACTGAACTGTAAATAGTTTTACATCTTTGCACACCCTGAGAAAAAGACAAGCCAGGAAGAATAAAAGGCTAGGAGCATGGATCCAAATTCTTCCTCAGTTACTGAACTAAGATGTCGTGTCCCCCGCCGCCCCGCATCCTGGCATTAACACTGACCCATGCCTGTTAAGAGTTTCCTACCACATCTCTCAGATTTGTAAGAGGAAGTTTTGGTCACCTCTGAGGAACCTGGTATACCTATCTATGATATACCTGCCTATTTCCATGTATGGTTTAAATGTACATGCACAGGATTGTCTTGGCTCCCTTGCAGTGTCCTTTTCCTTCCTAGAAGGAAAAAAGAGCCAGGAAAAATATCAGAGACCCAAAGGACCAACAAAGGTATGACCAGACAATCTAATGAGCTCAGTAAAAAAGCCAAAGTTCAACTCTTAAACTTTGAAAATATGAAATGCCAAATGACACTGTATATACCAAGTCTCTGATGCACAGCATTTATGAATTATGCAGCCTTGCATTATACTGAAAGTCTACAGATAACTACTGGTATTTGTTATTCCTTAAATTTATGTCTTAATTAGTTTGACAAGTTGATTTTAAATAATGAAAGCCATCTCTGAAAGGTCCATTTAGACTTGTGCAGATAATCAGCATCTGCCTCTAATCAAACTGAGATGATTAGCAAATTAAACCCTTTAATTAGCATTTTGCATAATTTAGCCAAATTATGCTTCTTAGGTTTAAGAAGGTGAAACAGGGTGAATTTATCAGTTAGATATTCCTTTAAATCTTTATTAATTATCAAAGTTTACCCCATCTACAGTAAAAATAAAGACATACAAATTAAATTCAGCTTAGTTGGCTAAAACCTAACACTTCACAACATTTAAGCTAATTATGTCATTTGGGGCAAATTAACACAATACTCAGAAGAGAAAAAAATTTTTCATTTCAATTTTCTCCATCAACTACCTCAGAGGTCAACTCACCCAAACTATATTCAAACAGCATTTTTAAGAAGAAAGGAAGGAAGAAGCAAGCATCTCTCTGCTGCCATTAAGTACTGCAGAAGGTTAATTTCACTAAACATTCAATCATACAGTTTTCAAGAAAAGCACTCATAAAAAGGTAAGTAACTTGTCAATTTTCTTTGTTAGAAAGAGACCACAGGACAATAAAGTAGCAAAGGGGCCATCACAAAAAAACAAGATAAGCCATTACTTTTATCTACAGGCAATACATTCTCTCACACACAGTGATGCTGACTTTTTTTTTTTTAAAGTATCTCCACTCTTAACTGACCAAAACACCCCATTAGCTACCAAAGGTACCAATTTCCAGGATTTGATAAACAAGTCAGATAATAAATAGCAAGAGCTTAAGAGATGGTGGAGGAAGCGTGTATCTTTTCTAACATATATTAAACTCCAGCTTCTGATGAAGACATGGTCTTGGAAATAGCCCCTCTGTTCTAGAACTAATCCTCTTACCAAAAAGCAGCAGTGAAATTTGAAAGTAGACTTTTCTCATGACTAAAGATAGCAACCTACTACAAACTTCAAATAAATTATCTTTATCCTGCTATGAATACTACCCAAACCATAGCTCTTCTTTTGTGTGTGTGCACGTGCATGTGTGCTTGTGTGTCAAAGGGAGTGATAAATAGAAAGAAAAATAATCATGTCAAGCTTATATTAAAAAGGAACACTCAAATAAATTCTAATTCATTTTAAAGAATATACAACATACCAAACGAAAACTGACACAGAATAAACAAGAAGCTATCCTTTCCGAATCCAAATTCCAATCCATTTGTATGCAGATCCGACTGCATTCCTGAACAACCTGTATTTGGAGAGCCCAAACAATAGCTCTGATGTACACTAATCAACCAAACAGTACCAAAATTGTTTCTTTAAGGACTTACTGAAGTGGCAATATTTTTAATATAATTTAGTGTTTCGCATCTACAGGCACTCCGAAAATATTAGTCGGTTCATTGACTGGAAAAATCAAGCCTACATTCCAAAGACTGTTCTTTTAGTAGTTCATAGTGGGTCTCAGACACAGCATCAACAGCCTAATTTGGAGCAACTACAGCTCTGAAGTGATATGATATATACCCAGCCGAAAAAAACTTATTTCTCTTAACCCTTGAATTATCAATAGGGCAACTAAAAGGCAAATGTAAAAAGTTAAAACTCTAGGAATATAAAAGCCCAACCTTTAGTCTTAATTCATTTGCTATTTAACAAACCCCCGTAGCCTTTTACTATTAAAGCAGAAGGAAGAGACATATAAACACCTGCAAAGCATGAACTTCAATTCATTTCACTACTTTTTTCCCTTCTGCACTGATCGGACCATTGGAAGTTAAAGTACAGTGCTTTGGCTCCCCCAAATGACACTTCTAGAGCATAATAATCCTGTCACAGAGAAAAGAAACAAAAGCCAAATACAACGGGGTTCCTTGTATCCCATCCTCATTGGAAGAAACTTGTCCAGTACTAGATTCAGTTTTAATATCATCATCCCTCATCTACCCTACTCTCAACCTAATTAAACAAAAATATTATATATTCAACCAAGAGTTTATCTCCAAGTCCCAAAAGGTGAAGGAATTACATAATTAAGAAACAGGAGTAAAGTGAAGGTAAAAGTATTGTACCAAAAAGTTTGCATCACAGAGGTATTAACAGTCCAAAAAAAATAACACGTTTCTATAAAAATGCCTTAAAGTAATTAACCACAAAGATTAGTTCCAAGATTATAACTAACCAGAACTTCAAACACCAAAAAGTTCTAATCTGAGAAATAAAAAATATCACTAATAAAAATCACTTGTTTAATTTTAAACATTCAATATAACTCCTAGAGTTAGAGTCTGCTGTTTTCATATGCATAAGCAAAATGCTTACTAAATAATAAAATGGCTAACCTTTAGTGTTCACAATGTGCCAAGCACTATGCAATTTACATAGATAATTTCTTTCAGTTTCACAACAATTCTATGAGGAATATACTAAGATGTTCTCTATCTTATTGTAGAAGAAAATGAGGCATTGAAAGGTTAGGTAACTTACCCAGGGTCATAAAAAATCCATTATGAGATTAATTTTCCCACATTTTCTCACTCATACACTCTCCCTTAGCAATCTTCTTTTCCACAGATTCAAATACTACTGTTACATATGTATTTTGATTATATACTTTCAACCATGACCTCTTGAACACAGCCTTATATGCTGAATTGTCCACCGCCTATCTCCACTGGCCTACCAGCACTCATAAGCAGTATATTCACAACCAAATATACCATCCTATCCCAAAAACATATTCCTATTTCTATATTCCCTACCATTACTAATACACTATTCTTTATCTACCAAATAGCTTGGAGTCATCTTCATTTCACATTCCACTAAGTCATCAAATCTTCAGGCTCCTTCCACGTCTACCGTGTTGGCCCACCTCTTTCCATCGCCACAGTCACTTCTATAATTCAGACCCTCATTCAGTCCTTCATTTGGTCATTCACTCAACAAATTTTCCTTGTTGTTAACAGAGAAACTGGCAACATCTCAACAGAACTCTGCTGTAAGTCTCAACATTCTACTACTTGGTAATCTTTTTTTAACTTTTAATTTTTTTTAACTTTTCATTTTAAAATAATTATAGACCCACAAGTTGCAAAAACAGGACATAGAGTTCCCTTGTACCCTTCACCCAGGGTCCCTCAATGGTTATATCTTACATAACTAGAGTACAAAACCTAAACCAGGACAAATGACGTTGGTACAATGCATGTGTACAGTTCCGTGCCATTTCACCACATCTGTAGATATGTGAAACAACCACAATTAAGAGGAATTATTTTTACTCTGAGGATCTTAGTGTTAATTAATCTCATTAAGGCTTTAATAGACTCATTCTCATGGTCAGCTAGTAGGCAGGCCCACTTAAAGATACATGAAGTGGTGTCCAATATTACCTGATAATCTTAAATCTCAACTTCGGGGGCGCCTGGGTGGCTCAGTCAGTTAAGCGTCTGCCTTCGGCTCAGGTCATGATCCCAGGGTCCTGGGATCGAGCCCGACATCGGGCTCCCTGCTCCGCGGGAAGCCTGCTTCTCCCTCTCCCACTCCCCCTGCTTGTGTTCCCTCTGTCGATGTCTCTCTCTCTGTCAAATAAATAAATAAAATCTTAAAAAAAAAAAAAATCTCAACTTGGGTCTCAACTCTGGACTTCCTTATTCACTCAGCTACTGTGGTTCTCTTTTATCATACTAAATTAAAACATGTCAGTCCACTCCTCAAAAAGTTTCAGCAATTCCTTCCTGCCCTTATCCTATCTCACTAGCCTCCCCTCCCTCTCTTCCCCATAATTTTTTTTTTCTTTTTTAAGATTTTACTCAGTTATTTGACAGAGAGAGAGTGAGAGAGCACAAGCAGGGAGAGCAGCAGGCGGAGGGAGAGGGAGAAGCAGCTTCCCGCAGAGCAGGGAGCCTGATGTGGGGCTCGATCCCAGGACCCTGGGATCATGACCTGAGCCAAAGGCAGACGCTTAACTGACTGAGCCATCCAGACGCCCCTTCCCCACAATTTAACTACAAACTTCCTTGTCATAAAAATGTACAACCAAGGGCACCTGGGTGGGTCAGTCACTAAGCGTCTGTGTTCGGCTCGGGTCATGATCCCAGGGTCCTGGGATCAAGCTCCACATCAGGTTCCCTGCTCCGCGGGAAGCCTGCTTCTCCCTCTCCCACTCCCCCTGCTTGTGTTCCCTCTCTCACATTCTGTCAATTAAATAAAATAAAATCTTCAAAAAAAAAGAAGATCTCAGAGGAGTAGGAGTTATGCTGGAGTTATGCTGCGGTTAGGAAAAATAGGATGACAGAACTATGTGTGTTCAAGCTGGAAAGAAGAAAGAGTACTACACTACATTAAGGAAGAGCAGGCTGCTGTTCCTAGAAAAAAAGAAAGGCAGGTTCCAAGACCCTCTATCACCAACCAGTCCTCAGAACAGAGCTCCAGCAGCTGGTGAGCCCCCACAAAGCAAAAGAAAGAGATCATCCTAACCCACCCATTCCATCCCTCAGGTTTATCTTCAGAACCTGTAAACTGACAAGTTAATATATAAATTTTATAGGTCCCTAGGTCCAAAGGCAAAGTTCTCTCAATGGTTTGGTGCTTGGAATTCCTCTATTGTTTATACACATCATCATCACCATGCATTAAAATATAAATAAATTTAAAAATTAGAATTCTTATGATTAACATTTCTCAAGTCTATTTTAAGTCGCCATAAATAATACAATTTCTAGGAATTATTTCTATACATAAGTGATCCAAAGACCAGAAACCTCACTATACGAACAGCACAATCTCAGGAAAAAAGCACCTTCGCTATGTTCTATGAAGATATCTCCAAAGGGAACAGAAAGAACTGAATGTCCCACCCCAGGCCCACCAAATGATCTGTGAGCAGAGAGCCAGTCTTAATTCCCCTCATCTGAGAAGTCTGCTTGCCCTGTTCCACTAGGACACTAGGAAGCTCTACATCCACAATACATGAAGAGTTTTGAACTCTGTTTATGAAAGGGACTATAAAGAAGTATTATTTTGATGCCACTTTTGACCGTCTCCATGTGCTATGCTCACAGTTGTTGTGCATACTGGAACTACACAATACAGAGGGTTTAAGAAGATTATTTTTTACAAATAATAGTAAGACATCCAGATATAACCTTAGTTATGGAAACAATATGTCTGGGATGACAGCTACTTTAGTGTTAGTGAAGTAAAAAGTCTGTTTTTTAAAAAGGGGTAACTCCATAACTAAAATATAAAAGAAACAGAAAAGCAATCTAAAACAAAATAATACTAACATACATAAACAATCACACATAGTGCATTAAATGTCATAATCAAGAGGCACCTGGGTGACTCAGTCGGTTAAGCGTCCAACTTTTGTTTCGGCTCAGGTCATGGTCTCAGGGTCGTGAAAGTGAGCCCCACATCCAGCTCTGCGCTTAGTGTGCAGTCTGCTTGAGATTCTCTCTCCCTCTCCCACCGCCCCTCTCCGCCACTCACATGCACACACTCTCTCAAATAAATAAATCTTAAAAAAAAAAATGTCATGGGGCGCCTGGGTGGCTCAGTCATTAAGCGACTGCCTTCAGCTCAGGTCATGGTCCCAGGGTCCTGGGATCGAGTCCCACATCGGGTTCCCTGCTTGGCAGGAAGCCTGCTTCTCCCTCTCCCACTCCCCCTGCTTGTGTTCCTGCTCTCACTATCTCCCTCTGTCAAATAAATAAAATCTTTAAAAAAAAAAAAAGTCATAATCAAGTAAATACTGTACCCATTCCTAGCAACACTATGAATGCAACCTCCACCAATGCAGACTGATATAGTGTGTGTGTTGGTGCCTCAAATGCCACATCAGTGAAGTGCTTTTCCAAAAAGGTGAACTTACAGAAACATATGGAACAAAACAAAGCATAATTATCCATCAATTCACGCAGTAGTTTCGTTCCAGAAATTATCAGGGTACACAAAAGCCATGGGGGAAAAAAAACACTTTATGTATATTTATAAAACAGTGTTTGGGTCTAGATACAGATCATGAGAAACAGGTTTTTTGTTTTTTTTACCCCACATAAATTTTTTAAAGGAACAACAAAAAAATCAATAAAGACATGGAAAAACACATTGTTGTACAGAACTATCCAATGCATTGCAGACACTCCAGCATCCCCATCTCCTATTAAACGCTTGTAGCACCCACCAATCATTGTTACAACCATCAGAAATATACCACAAAGATGTCCAAAGTATCTATTAGCAGAGTAGCCCCTGGAGTCCAGAACCCCTAGAATGAACCAAGGAGCTATCTTCCTAAAAGGCCCAGTCTAAAACAACCAGTGGACCTCTCTCTAAAGAAGGTCCTCCTCCTTTCTTCTAAGCCAAGAACAAAACCAAATCAAGCCTGTAACTTTCTTTTTACCACCCTGTTAAATTATTCCTATCTCAAGCATAAAATCTACTCCTGAATTTTGGCTTCCACTGACCTTTGAATATTACAGGAGTCTATTGTTGAACATGAACTAAAACATACAATGTGACCAAAGAAATGTTCGGGAAAAAAAAAAAAAGTACCAGAGAAGAAAAGCAACATAGGGTATAGAATAGCCATGGTCAAGATAATGAGCCCTTCAACAACTGAGCTGTGTAAATACAATGTTTTCCCTAGAGGTAGCACACATATTATATTGGGAAAACTACTTATGGCATATTTAATATATTGTGTTTCCATTTCTGCTAAGAACTGTCAGCTAAAATAAAACATCTTAGTAAAATTACAGTTAATGCTTTAATTTCCTACATTAATGTAAATCTCTAATCTCACACCTGTGTTTGTGTATCCCTTTTGATGAGCGCTGTCACCTTAAATGTCAGCAGCTATTCCACTTCATTTCACTGCTAGTTAAGGACTAGCCGGGAGGAAATGTGCTCATATATTTAGTAACATGTTTTGTGCTATACACATTTCAAAAACCTCCAGGTCAGATTTTTGAGTTCCAGTTCTAGCATTTAACTCTGGGTAAGTTACCTCACCTCTCTAACCTTTCCTCATGGAACTGCTGTCCGGATTAACTTATATAATCCATTTAAAGCATTTAGCTTAGTGCCTGGCATTCAGTGAACACATAACAAATGTCAGCTATTTAGTGACTAACTTCTCTCCTCTGTCTCCTTAGATCACCGTGGAGACCCAAACCTTAATAAGTCCACTGCTCATTCAGGTTACCAACAAGTATTCCTTCCTTGGGGAACAAGGACCCCATGCAAGCTCCGAAACAGTCCTCCAGATTTTCTAACATTCATACAGAGGTGACACTCTCTGGATCAACTAAAAGAAGCCGGAATATATTTGGCTACTCGACTCCAATATAGACAACAGAAGTATTCTCTTGCCCAAAAGCTTCATGCAACACTGGAATTGGGGGAGCACACTCTGAGCAGAGATGAACAGGGAAAAAGCCAGAGAGCTGGCAGGTATCAATAGCTGGAGGAGGCACCAGGAATCTGAAAGCCAAGGAGATTAGCAATCAGCAGCAACGAGGGAGTAAAGAGAGAGAAAGGAGTACAGAGTAAGAATTTCAACTGCTTTATCTCCGTCTTCAGAAGGGTGGGGAGTAGAAGGATGGATATACTGATAGGGCCTGGGCTAACTGGCAACTACTTCCTCCTGCCTTTGTAACTCAGACTTAGCCACTCAATGACTAGAACAACACAAAATGATTTTTTCCTGCAACTCCATCAGCCTTCCCCAACCCTGGTTCTTAATCGTATCCCAAAGACCTAGGATACGGCACTCTGATCTAGGCTCTGAACTAGTCCATGACAGGACTTCAACTAAAAAGGATTAAACTTTCAGGGAGGAGAGGGCAGCAGGAGACAAGAAAAAGGAAGATTATAGATTGAAAAAATATACATTTAAAAATTCAGTCTTTTTGGGACGCCTGGGTGGCTCAGTTGGTTAAGCGACTGCCTTCGGCTCAGGTCATGATCCTGGAGTCCCGGGATCGAGTCCCGCATCGGGCTCCCTGCTCGGCGGGGAGTCTGCTTCTCCCTCTGACCCTCCCCCCTCTCATGCTATCTCTCTCTATCTCATTCTCTCTCTCAAATAAAAAAAAAAAAAAAAAAAAAATCTTAAAAAAAAAAATTCAGTCTTTTTTTGAAGACCTTCAGAAAACATAAGTAACACTATACAATGTAAACATAAGTAACACTATACAATGTAAAAGAGAGAATATCAGAACACTAAAAATGATATTTAGTAAATTAATTTCATTCTTTTAGGATCTAAATAGCAACATATATATAACATTATTAGGTGAGAAACTTCAGCTCAGCTACAGCATACTTTTTCAAGGGCAAAGTCAGAGGCATGAAGTCATCACCAATAAGAATACAAGGAATTCTGTATTCAAAAGCTATACAAAAACTTTAAAAAAGAAAAATGACTTTCGTAAGTTATTTGAAAATTTTTGCGTATGTTAATTTTAGCCTTCAAGGGTAACTCAGCTTGAAGTTTCACATTTAGTCATAGCATCTCTAGGTTTAAACTATCTTATAATGAGCAAAATCTAATTTTGTAGCTTGATAAGGAAAATCCAAATTTTGTGAACTTCTAAAATATTGCCACTAAAGACCATCTGCTATGGTGTATTTTTACAATTATATGCATAAACAGTGAGTCCTCAATTAAGTAAAAGAATTCAATAAACCTTTTCCTCACTCTCCAAATACTATAGCTACCTAAAAATATATATGAAACAATACAAAGTTAGCTTCCATAATTATCTGATGTCAAAAAACAACATGAGGTTAAGAGGATTATATTTGTAGAGTGTGCTTATAGAAAGGAAGCCCTATTAATGCCTTCCCTTACATCATTTGAAAATAAGTTAAAGGTGGGGCGCCTGGGTGGCTCAGATGGTTAAGCATCTGTCTGCCTTCGGCTCAGGTCATGATCTCAGGGTCCTGGGATCGAGCCCCACATCGGGCTCCCTGCTTGGCGGGGAGCCTACTTCTCCCTCTCCCTCTACTGTTCCCCCTGCTTGTGCTCTCTCACTCTGTCAAATAAATAAATAAATAAATCTTAAAAAAAAAAAGAAAGAAAATAAGTTAAAGGTATGCAATTGCAACAGAAACACATAAAGAGCTCTGGGCAAATCATAAATTTTCCTATAAAGAATACAGAACAAATGGAAATCTGCTAACCAGCATAATCCCTCAAATTCAGTTCAACAGAAAAAGCTCATTTCATATAGGACATATATATACCTATTACCTAATATTTAACCCTGAAAAAGATAAGTATTCCATGTTACTGTACTCATCTTAAAGATTACCTCATGTTTATGAAACAGAAATAGAGGTAAATCTTTTGAACTGAGTAGTATTTTCTCTGGAAATTAACTCCTTTACTCAACACTCAGCACCATGCTGGAATCCATTAGACAATTCAACTCAAAATTGCCCACTTCAAATTCTTGGAATATAAAATGATCCACGGGGTACCTGGGTGGCTCAGTCAGTTGAGCACTTGACTCTTGGTTTCAGCTTAGGTCATGATCTCATGGGTCGTAGGATCGATCCCCACATCAGGCTTCATGCTCAGTGGGGAGTCTGCTTGGAGATTCTCTCCCTCTGCCCCCTCCCCCTGTGCTCTCTCTCTCAAATAAATAAATCATAAAAAATAAATAAACAAATAAATAAAACGGTTTACTTCCCCACTCTGAAAATAAACTTGAACCTTCATCTGATTATTAATCCTTTCTCCCTCAGTTCCTTTTAAGTCTGGAATTTCCAACAAGAGTTAATAGTATGTGTGGGAGGAGGAGCAAGACGGCGGAGGAGTAGGAGACCTAAATTTCGTCTGGTCCCAGGAATGCAGCTAGATAGGGATCAAACCATTCTGAACACCTATGAACTCAACAGGAGATCAAAGAAAAGAATAGCAGCAACTCTCTGAACAGAAAAGCGACCACTTTCTGGAAGGTAGGACGTGCGGAGAAGTGAATCTGAGGCGATATACGGGAAGATAGATGGCGGGGGAGGGGGCCTCCATCAGCCGCTACCGGCAAATGATAGAGCAGCAGAGCACAAAATCGGAACTTTTAGAAGTCTGCTCCGCTGAAGGACGTCGCTCTAGTGGCTAAGTGGGGGGTGGAACCCTCGCTGGGACAGGGTGGTCTAAGGACCCTCAGGGTCACAGAAAGACCAGGGGTGCCTGACTGCGGCAGAGTTCCCAGGTATTGGAGCAGGGAAGCCGGGTGCAAAGACGGAGCCGAGGAGTGCGCTCTCAGCTCAGGGTTGCCAAGAGTTAATCATATGTGCTTACCATCCCACTTCACTCTTCTCCAGGCCCCCTTTTCACTCCTGTCATGGTCAATGGCTTGTCAGACGTCCTATGAAAAGCTTCCATGCTCATCAAATACATTTGTTCTCTAGTGTGTTCCACTAGATGTCCGTTTTGACATGTGCGTGTTTTGTCTCAGCTGTAACATCAGACTCCCCATTGGCTGAAATTTATTCCACGTCAGAGGGAAAATTACAGTACACATTTCTCGATTTTGCAAGCACATTAAAATTGCTTTGCAACTTATTACTAGGCTTATAATAATTTGTAAACATATCCCAGAGGGTAGCTACAAAGACAGTCATATATATCAAATGAATGGCATTTTCCTATTTTATGTAATAGAAAGAGTTGACCACAATGATGAATGCACAGTCCAAAAGAGCTACAACAAACCTAACTAGATCAACTAGCTACAAAAACAATATAATAAAGGCCAAAATGATCAGAAAACCATGACTACCTCAAGGCCAACTTGCAAATATCTAAGAAATAATAATGCACAAGTGAACACCAAAAACTACTTTAAACTTCAACATGTAAAACTATTAAATCAATGTAAAATCAATGTTCCAATGTTAACTAGGGAAAAGTATCCAGAAGTTCCTAATAAATTCACATAACTGACATTTCCAATAACAAATGACAAATTAAACATTAATTCATGATCACTGAAAAGAAGGACTGAGCCAAAAATGACATGAAATAATTTCTAATATAGAAGAAATTAAGATTCCAAACTTCAAGGGATAAGAAACAGATTTTAAATATCAGATTCAGGATAAGGAAAATTATTTTAAAATAGGTAAAAATAAGCAATCCAAAGTTTTACAAGTACTTGTTTTCAGTGAGCCAGGTAATAAGGTTACCAACCACAATGCCTTCACTCAAAAACCCTCCCTTCCAGGGGCGCCTGGGTGGCTCAGTCATTAAGCGTCTGCCTTCGGTTCAGGTCATGATCCCGGGGTCCTGGAATTGAGCTCCGCATCAGGCTCTCTGCTCGGCGGGAAGCCTGCTTCTCCCTCTCCCACTCCCCCTGCTTGTGTTCCCTCTCTCGCTGTGTCTCTGTCAAATAAATAAAATCTTAAAAAAAAAAAAAAAAAACCTCCCTTCCTGAACATATTTGACAATGGAACAACAGTTGTTCTACTTAACATGCAGTGGACTTCTCATTTGTAACACATGGAATACATTCATCTTTTAAGATGCTCACCTTCACTGTACTGCCATTAAATCCACTGGTATTTCAAATCAGGTAAAAAATATTTTTGACTGTCCTAAGAAGATTTTTTAAAACATCAAGGTAAATTACAAACAGCTATCAGACTCTGAACAGCAAGAACACAGAGAACCTTTGTCTGCGAGGCTGACAGGTGTCAAAACCTGACCTTTCCCTAACTGGTCAACTGAAAAATCGTTAATAGTATGTTTGATCTTACTCATTCACCTTTAATATGACACAAGGTTAAGTCAATCAACTCAGCAATTAGATCCAAAATGTCCCCCCCAAGACAGCAATAATTAATCATTTCTAATCCTTCCTAGAAATTTCAGATTTAAAATACAAATTATTTACACATAAATCCAAGAATGAAAAATATCAGTTTTTCCTTTCTGAATACTTCACATTAAGGTTTTATGTTATGTATCTTAAAAATTCAGAATCTAAAATCTCCACTAAAAATCCAAATACAGACTACAAAAGCTAAATTATCAAAACACAGTCTGAACAAGAAATACAACACAAGAGTCCCAGTCTGATAACTGGCCTCATTCACCTCCTTCAAACTTTTATCCAATAAATTTACATCAACTATGGCAAACAAAAAATTTAAGAAAAAAAAACCTCACAAAGAAATTAATTATTCCCTTTTCTGTACGTATTTCTCCATCAAAGCAAACACAATGCAATTTAATTGTAACGCTGCATCTCCTTCTAATATAAAAATATACTTATTTTACAGAAAGAGATCCATATAAAAGTCAATGCAGCTTTAGGGGCACCTGCTGGCTCAGTTGGTAGAGCATGTGACTCTTGATTTCAGGGTTGTAAGTTCAAGCCCCACATTGGGTGTGGAGATTACTTAAAAATATTTTTTTAAAAAAGTCATTGCAGCTTTAATTAATCTGAAAAGATAAACAAATGCATACAAACGTAGAGTCCAGGTAGACTCTAAGATGTGTGTGCCAGCAACCCAGCTTCTGTAACATGGAAGCCAAGATGGCCCTGTGGCTCTCTACTCCCCACTATTTCCCTCTGCCTCAACTTGGGCAGCAGGGTCTATTACACATCAGAGACGAGCTTATACAATAAATGCTAATAACTTTACCCTAATTCCTGCTTTGCCTTGAGTCTAAAAGCATCACTGACACCTGTTTTAGCACAACAGTTTCAAACACAAACCAAATATTCCAATCAAAGTGAAGAAAAATGTGCATGTTCCCATTAACGAAATGGTAAAAGTTGGGAAATGGGAAGAGCCAGAGGGAGCTACTGGCAAGCTAATCAAAAGCACCTAAATTCAAGTGCCTTGATTACTAGTATCAGCTGCCATGAGAGTATACCAGAAAAAGAAGGAAAAAGGTCTCTGCTAGTAAAGTGATACAATCTATCACAGGAACGGTTTTTCTGCCAAGCCCCTGCAATGCTTTCTCACCCTTTTCTTTCCTCCGTGAATCAGCACCAGCTACAAACACTTGATCAAGTTTTATATTCCACACTGTTTATTTCAAAAACAAAAACATGTTTTTACACTATACACCTCCAACCAAGGTTCTGATAAACCACCCAGGAGGACTACCTACATCCTATCCCCCAACAACTAATAATCACTGAACTAAAAAAACGAAAAGTCAAACAAAAAGCCAAAAGTTACTCTTCCTTTTAGAAACTGCATAGGATCCCCAGTGACATACAAATGTAGACATTAATTTTCCCTACATTCAATTTTCCAATCTTATCCATATTTCTACATCTTACTTTAATGCATGTTTATTATAATGCACCTCAAATGACCTGCAGAATGAAACAGAATATAAATACAGTAATTATAGCAAACAGACTGGAAGCAACCAGAATAATATTAAAAGCCAATCATGACTGCCAAGACACTTGTTAAAAGTATGCCTATATGTGCCATAAATTCCACTCTCCTATAATAACAAGACCCAAAATAGATTTTAAGTTCTTTTTTAATCCCAGTTAGTTAACATATAGTGTTATATTAATTTCAGGGATACAATAGAGTGATTCAACACTTCCATACATCACCTGGTGCTCATAACCACAAATGCACTCCTAATCCCCATCACCTACTCAACCTACCCCCGCAACCCCCCTCCCTTCTGGTAACCATCAGTCAGTTCCCTATGGTTAAGAGTCTATTTCTTGGTTTGCCTCTCTTTTTTCTTTCCCTTTGCTCAAATGTTTTGTTTCTTAAATTCCACGAGTGAAATCATATGGTATTCGTCTTTCTCTGACTTATTTCACTTAGCATAGTACTCTCTAGTTCCATCCATGCCATTACAAATGGCAAGATTTCATTCTCTTTGATGGCTGAATAATATTCCATTGCATATATATACCACATCTTCTTTACCCATTCATCTATCAATGGACAGACCCTTGGGTTGCTTCCATAATTTGGCTATTGTAAATAATGCTGCAACAAACATAGGAGTGCATATATCCCTTTGAATTAGTGTTTTTTTATTCTTTGGGTTAATACCCCATAGTATGATTGCTGGATCATAGGCTTGTTCTATTTTTAACTTTTTGAGGAAACTGCATACTGTTTTCCAGAGTAGCTGAACAAGTTTGCATTCCCACCAACAGTGCAAGAGGGTTTCCCTTTGTCCACATCCTCACCAACACTTGCTGTTTCTCATGTTGTTGATTTTAGCCATTCTGATAGGTGTGAGGTGATATCTCATTGTAGTTTTGATTTGCATTTCCCTGATGGTAAGTGATGATGAACATCTTTTCAAGTGTCTGTTGGCCATCTGTAGGTTTTCTTTGGAGAAATGTCTGTTCATATCTTCTGCCCATTTTTAATTAGATTATTTGGGGGGGCTGTTCAGTTTTATAAGTTCTTTATATACTTTGGATACTAGCCCTTTATCAAATATGTCATTTGCAAATATCTTCTCCCATTCCACAGGTTGCCTTTTAGTTTTGTTGATTGTTTCCTTCACTGTTCAGAGCTTTTTATTTTGATGTGTTCCCAGGAGTTTATTTTTGTTTTTGTTTGCCTTGCCTCAGGAGGCATATCTAGAAAAAAGCTGCTAGGGCCAATGTCAAAAAACCCACTGCCTGTGTTCTCTTCTAGGATTTTTATGGTTTCAGGTATCCAAAATAGATTTTTTTTAATTGCAGCAAAAACATATCAAATCTAATTAACCCCAAGCTTCTCCAAATACAGACATTTGCGGCCTCTATATCTGCCATATTACTAATATATATGCAAGGCACAATACTAACAACTCTATATGCTCTAAATTTTTTTAAAGATTTTATTTATTTATTGGAGAGAAAGAGAGCACAAGCGGTGGGAGCAGGAGCAGAAGGAGAAGCAGACTCCCCGCTGAGCAGGGAGCCTGACACAGGGCTCGATTCCAGGACCCTTAGATCATAACCCAAAGGCAGCCACTTAACCGACTGAGCCACCCAGGTGCCCTTACTCTAACTAATTTAAAACTCAGGAATCTGTGGTGAGGATTAGGATTATCTTCATTTTATTTATTTATTTATTTTAAAGAGAGAGAGAGAACACAAGCAGGAGGAGCAACAGAGGGGAATGGAGAGGGAGGGGGGAAAAATCTCAAGCAGACTCCATGCTGAGCACAGAGCCAGATGCAGGGCTCGATCTCATAACCCTGATATCACGACCTAAGCCAAAACCAAGGGTTGGACACTCAACTGACTGAGCCACTCAGGCACTCCGGGATTATCCTCATCTTAAAAATGAGGAAACAAGTACAGATCAGAAAATTTACTCAAAATCACATACCTGATTGCCAAGTCTGGGATTGAATTTTATGCTACCTATAAGTCAAAAGTTAGCCTATTACTGTTTAATGGATGCTGACAGAAGACAAAGACTCCTGCATTAGAGAAAAAGAAATGTATTACTTATAAGAAGCAGCAAGAGAGCCGAGACATTGTGTCATTCTGCTTACCATCAAGTTCCTTGGGGGAAACATGACATAGTCCAGATGAATGGTCAAGTAGAATGGGTTTGCACTACAGCAAGGAACACTGAGAAACAATCACTTTTACAGCAAGCAGTAAGCAAGCCTCCTCTATATATCAGGAAAATATTACTTCATCCCTCAAGGTTGCTTGTTAAAAACACAGCTGTGAGAACGGCCTGGGTAAAGAGTGGTCAGGACCATATTTTCTCCATATACCAAGCAAAACATGTAGGATCAGAAGGGGGGGGTTCCAACACTGATATGCATCAGATGGGTAACTCAAACTCCACAAATACAACACCAGAGTCTGGACTGTTAACCACTATTAATAAACCACATTCAAAAACTTTATCATTGTTCCCCTAATTTAAAACTATAATTACTGAGGCCATTGAGGCCTGTCACTAAACATGGCAAACTGAACGTAAGTATTTATTTCCATTACCTCCACAACAAAATGAAAAGTGACAATAATGATATAAAAAGAATATAAACCACCAAGGACAAACAAAATGGTGGAAGAGGGAGTTCAACATGGTTTTGGAAAGTGGATCAAAGTGTGCTAATTGATTGAAAAGAGAAGAGAAAGCCACAACTTAAATCCCTAGAGAAAGAGATACTGAAGAGAGAGCTAATATTATCTCACAGAAAACAATCGTGAATTAGATGAACCATATACAAAAAATGAAGAATGAAAAAAGAGAAAGAAAGAAAGAAGTCACCATAGTGAAGAGTGGGCTCCTGGCTCTCTGATACAAGAATGTCAGCATTAAGACATAAATCACTGTGGAAAGAGATTGGAGGCTTCCTCTGAAATACTAACTTTGGCAAGGGTCATCAACCAATTATTTTTTAAAAAGTAATTGAATAATGCCCAATAGTAAATAAGTATCTCATACACTTCCACGTACACAATATAAACCCCAATCTTCCAGTCCACTTTTTAGTATCTCATTCTTAAACAAAACAAAGGGCCAAGGATCATTAGACACTTAAGAAAAACATTCAAGGGGCCCTGGGTGGCTCAGTCGGTTAAGCATCCCACTTCAGCTCAGGTCATGATCTCAGGGTCCCAGGATCAAGCCCCACGTCAGGCTCCCCACTCAGCAGGGAGTCAGCTTGTCCCTCTCCCTCTGCCCCTCCCCCTGCCTGTGCACACTTGCTCTCTCAAATAAATAAAATCTTTTTTTTTTTTAAAGATTTTATTTATTTATTTGACAGAGAAAGACACAGCGAGAGAGGGAACACAAGCAGGGGAAGTGGGAGAGGGAGAAGCTGGCTTCCCGCCGAACAGGGAGCCCGATGCGGGGCTCGATTCCAGGACCCCGGGATCATGACCTGAGCCAAAGGCAGACGCTTAACGACTGAGCCACCCAGGCGCCCCTAAATAAAATCTTTTAAAAAAATGATCCAACTATATGCTATTAGAGACACCTTAGATTCAAAGACACAAATACAGTTGAAAGTAAAAAGATTGTTTTTTGCATGATATATCTTTTTTCAAACAAAAAAGATCTGAAATGCCTATCATAATATCAGACAAAACAGACTTTAAAACAAAAAAATGTTACTAGAGATAAAGAGGAACATTTCATGATAAAATGGTCAATCCATCAAAAAGATGTAACAATTTTACATATTTATGCACCTAAAACCAGAGCCCCAAAATACATAAAACAAAAAATGGCAGAAGTGAAGACAGAAATAGACAATTCAACAATAGTATCTGAAGACTTCAATATCCCTCTTTTAATAATGAATAGAACAAATAAAAAGATCAACTAGCAAACAGAAGACTTGAAAACACTATTGACCAATAAGATCTAACAAACTATATCTACAAAACACTCTAACCAAAAGCAACAGACACACATTTTTTTTAAAAGATTGTATTTATTTATTTGAAGGAGAGAGATACAGCAAGAGAGGGAACACAAGCCGGGGAGTGGGAGAAGGAGAAGCAGGCTTCCTGCTGAGCAGGGAGCCCGATGTGGGGCTCAATCCCAGGACCCTGGGATCATGACCTGAGCCGAAGGCAGACATTTAATGACTGAGCCACTCAAGCGCCCAATAGACATGCATTCTTAATAAGCTCACATGGAACATTCTTCAGGACAAACCATACACTAGCTCATAAAATAAGACTCAATAATTTTAAAAGGACTGCAGTCATACAAAATATGTTCTCAGACTAAAATGGAATTAAATTAAAAATCAGTAACAGCAACAAGTTTGGAAAATTCAGAAACACATATAAGGTGAGGGCGCCTGGTGGCTCAGTCAGTTAAACATCTGACTTCAGCTCAGGTCATGGTCTCAGAGTCCTGGGATCAAGCCCCACATTAGGCTCCCTGCTCAGTGGGGAGTCTGCTTCTCCCTCTCCCTCTGCCCCTCCACCTGCTTGTGTTTGCACGTGCTCTCTCTCTTTCGCTCTCTCTCAAATAAATAAAATCTTTGAAAAAAAATACATACAAGTTGAACAACACCCAAAATAACCAATAAGTCAAAGAAAAAACAAAGAAAATACTTTGATATTAATGAAAACAAAACACAACGCAGCCAAAACTCACAGAATGCATCTAAAACAGTGTTCAGAGGAGGGTTAATGTAAATGCCTACATTAAAAATGAAAAAAACACCTTGAATCAGTAACCTAAACTTCAACCTTAAGAAACTAGAAGAGCAAACTAAACCCTAAGCAAACAGAAGGAAGGAAATAATAAAGACTGGTAAGTGATAATAATAAATAGCAAAAATTAAAGACACAGGAGTAGAAAAAACAGTAGAGAAAAATTAACAAAACCAAATAGTTATTTGAAAAGATCAACAAAATTGACAAACCTCTAACTCAATGACCAAAAAAAAAAAAAAAAAGACTTAGTAAAATCAGTAATGAAAGAATGAAAGGACATTACCAACCTTATAGAAATAAAAAGGATTTCTGAGGGGCGCCTGGGTGGCTCAGGTCATGATCCCAGAGTCCTGGGATTGAGTCCCACATCAGGCTCTCTGCTCAGCGGGGAGCCTGCTTCTCCCTCTTCTCCCTGCCTGTGCTCTCTCTCGCTATCTCTGTCTCTCTCTTTCAAATAAATAAAATAAATTAAAAATCTTAAAAAAAAAAAAAAAAGAAAAAGGATTTCTGAAACTAATGTAATATTGGATATTAATTATATTTCAATTTTTTTTAAGTAGGCTCCACACCCAGCGTGGAGCCCAATGCAGGGCTTGAACTCACAACCCTGAGATCAAGACCTGAGCTAAGAACAAGAATCGGATGCTTAACTGACTGAGCCACCCAGGTGCCCCTATATTTCAATTTTTTAAAAAAGGATTACAAGGGATACTATGAACAAGTGTACATATCAATTAGATAACTCAGGTGAATGGACAAATTCCTAGAAAACACAAATTACCAAAACTGACTCAAGAAGAGATAGAAAATTTGGATAGATCTATAATAAGAGTGAATCAGTAATTTTAAAACACCCCACAAAGAGATGCCTAAGCCCAGATTCCCTGGTTAAATTCTAACATATATTTAAAGAAAAATTAACACGAATCCTTCACAATCTCTTCCAAAAAAACCAAAAGAACAGGACACACTTCACACTTCCCAACCCCTTCTGAGACCAAGATTACCCTGATACCAAACCTAGACAATGACATCGCAAGAAAACTACAGACTAACATCCCTTATCAATAAACACAAAAATCCTCCAAAAAATTATAGCAAATCATCCAGCAACATATAAAAAGGATCATACAGGGGCACCTAGGTGGCTCAGCATTGAGTCTGCTTGAGATTCTCCCACTCCCTCTGCCCGTCTACCCCGCCGCTGGTGCGTGCACGCTCTCTCTCCAATCAGTCAATCAATCAATCAATCAATCATACAGTATAAGCAAGAGGAATTTATCCCAGGAATATCCCAGCAAGGTTGGGACCAAAAATCAATTAATGTAACACACCATATTCACAAAATAAAGGACAAAATCATACGATCATCTCAACAGGTGCAAAAAAGCACATGACTCGGGGGCGCCTGGGTGGCTCAGTCGTTAAGCGTCTGCCTTTGGCTCAGGTCATGATGCCAGGGTCCTGGGATCGAGCCCCGCGTCAGGCTCCCTGCTCCACGGGGAGCCTGCTTCTCCCTCTCCCACTCCCCGTGCTTATATTCTCTCTCTCGCTGTGTCTCTCTCTCTGTCAAAATAAATAAATAGAATCTTTGAAAAAAAAAAAGCACATGACAAAAATCCAACACCCTTTCATGATGAGAATGCTCAAATAAAATTAGAAGGAAATTTTCTCAATCTGAATAAAAGTCATCTGTAAAAAAACATACCTAATATCATAGGTCAAAGTAAAAGACTGAATGCTTTCTTCCCACTAAAATCAGGAACAAGACAAGGATGTCCACTACTGCCACTTCTATTCAACATTATACTAGAGATTCTAGCTAGGGAAATTAGTCAAAAACAAAGAAATAAAAAGCATCCAGACTGGAAAGTAATGAGTAAGATTCACCTCTATTTGTGAGACATAATCTCCTAAGGAATCCACTAAAACCTCTTAGTACTAAGAGTTCCATTAGGTTGCAGGATACAAGATCAATATACAAAAATCAATTGAACTTCTATAAACTAGCAATAAATATTCCAAAAATGAAATAAAGAAACAATTCCACTTACAGTGACATTAAAGAATAAAATACTAAGGGGGTCCCCTGGGTGGGTCAGTCAGTTAAGCATTTGACTCTTGATCTCATCTCAGGTCTTGATCTCAGGGTCATGAGATCAAGCCCCACCATGGAGCCTACTTAAAAATCAAATTAAATTAAAATTTTTGAAAAATAAAGAATAAGGGACAGCGGGTGGCTCAGTCGTTAAGCGTCTGCCTTCGGCTCAGGTCATGATACCTGGGTCCTGGGATCAAGTCCCGAATAGGGCTCCTTGATCAGCAGGGAGACTGCTTCTCCCTCTGCCTGACACTCCCCCTCCTTGTGGGTGCTTGTGGGTGCCTGCACATGTTCTCGCTCTCTCTCTCTCTCTCTGACAAATAAATAAATAAAATCTTTTAAAAAATTAAAAGTAAAAATAAAGAATAAAATACTTATAGGTATAAATTTAACAAAAGTACTTGATTTTGTTGAAAAAATTAAAGAAAACCTTCAAAAATAAAAATATCCCATGTTCATGAAAAACATTTAGTATTAAGATGGCAAAACTCTCCAAACTGATCTACATGGTTTCTGCAATCTCAGTCTGAATCCCAGTCTGAGTCCCAGCTGACTTATTCGTAGAGCTGATAAGTGAATCCTAAAATTCTTAAGAAAATGCAAGGAACAAAAATAGCCAAAATAATCTTGAAAAAAGAACAAAGTTAAAGGACTCCTACTTCTCAATTTCAAATATACAAAGCTATAGTAGTCAATATTCAAGACCATACAGTACTGCCATAAGAATAAGCATACAGCTCAAAAGAATAAAATTAAGAGTCCAGAAATAAACCAATTCAGTCAACTGACTTTTGACAAGAGTGACAATTTGATGAGGAAAGAATAGCCACTTCAACAAATGACACCTGAAAACCGGACAGCCACATGCGAAAAAATTAAGTTGGACCCCTACTTCATACAATATACAGAAATTAATGCAAAATGGGCCACAAACCCAAATGTAAGAACCAAAATTATAAAACTCTTAGACGGGTGTCTGGGTGGTGCAATTGGTTAAGTGTCCAACTCTTGGTTTCGGCTCAGGTCACAATCTTGGGTCATGAGATTTAGCCAGGCACTGGGCTCCATGTTTTGGGCAGAGTCTGCTTGGGATTCTCTTTCCCTCTCCCTGCCCCTCCCATTTGTGCACACTAGCTCACTCTCTCGCTCTCTAAAATAAATGAATAAATCTTAAAAAAAAAAACTCCTAGAGAAAGCCATAGGAGAAAATCTTCATGACCTTCCTTTAGACAAAACCTTCTTAGATCTGACACCAGAAGTACAAGTGACAAAAGAAAAAAATAAACTAGACTTCACATAAATTAAAAACTTTGTGTTGCAAATGATACCATCAAAATGAAATGACAATCCTAAGAGAGAAAATATTTGTACGTCATATATCTTATTGTATTCAGAATATGTAAATTAACACTCAACAATAAAAAGATGACTCGATTAAAAAAACATACAAAGGATTTGAATAGACATTCCCCCCAAAATATACAAATAACCAGTAAGCACATGAAAAGATGCTCAACATCATTCATCATTAGAGAAATGTAAATCAAAACCCCAGTGACTTACCACTTCACATCCACTAGGATGGCTACATTCAAATACAAGTAACAACAATTGTGGGTGAAAATGTGGAGAAAGGGAAACCATCGTACACCAGTAAGATATAAAATGGTGCAGCCACATTGAAAAAGTTTGGCAGTTCCTCAAAAGTTTAAACACAGAATTACCCTATGACCTAGTAATTCCATTCCCAGATATACACCTAAAAGAAATAAAAAGATATCCACACAAAACTTGTACATAAATATTCACTGCAGCATTATTCCTAATAGCCAAAATGTAGAAACCCAAAGTCCATCAACTGTTGAACAGAGAAATACTATTTGACAATAAAAAAGAATGAAGTACTGATTTTTGCTACAACATGGATGAAACTTTAAAATATCGTGCTAAGTAAAACATTATTCACAACAGCCAACATAGAGAAGCAACCCAAGTGTTCATCCATAGATGAATGAATAAAAAAGATGTGGTGTGTGTGTGTGTGTGTGTGTGTGTATAATGGAATATTACTCAGCCATAAAAAAATGCAATCTTGCCCTTTCCAACAACATGGATGGACCTAGAAGATATAATGCTAAGTGATATAAGTCCATCAGAGAAAGACAAATACCATACGATTTCATTCATATGTGGAATTTAAGAAACAAAACAACAACAAAGAGACAAACCAAAGAACAGATTCACATACAGAGAACAAACTGGTGGTTGCCAGAGGGGAGGTAGGTGGGAGGATGGGTGAAATACATAAAGGGATTAAGAATATATTTATTGTGATAAGCACTGAGAATTGTATAGAATTGTTGAATTGCTATATATTGTATACCTGAAACTAATACAACACTGTATGTTAATTATACTTAATTTTTAAAAAGAATTGCACTAAGTGAAAGAAACCAGTAACAAGACCACAAGTTACATGATTCCATTTATATGAAAATACCAGAATAGGCAAATTCACGGAGACAGAAAGTAGGTTAGTGGCTTCCAAGGGATGAGAGGAAGAAACCAAAAGTGACTACTAATGGGTAGGATAATTCTCAAATTCTTTTCTAGGGTAATGAAATGTTCTAAAATAGTGGTGATGGTTGTACAACTCTGTGATTATACTAAAAACCAATAAATTGTACATTTTATTTTTTTTTCCCTTCCCCTAAGTTGTACATTTTAAAAGGGTAAATTTCAAGATATGTGAATGCTATCTCAATAAAGATATTATAAAATATTATACCTGTGATCTCATATGGAATGTAGAATCTAAAAAAGCCAAATACATAGAAGCAGAGAACAGAATGTTGAATGCCAGGGGCAAGGGGGTGGGGAAAAATGAAACGTTGGTCAAAGAGTCCACACTTCCATTGCCATAATATCATGTGACTATAGTTAATAATACTGTATTCTATAACTGAAAGTTGCTATGAGAGTGAATTTTAAATGTTCTCACCATAACCATGACAAAATTGCAATTATGTGAGGTGAAGGATGTGTTAACTAGTCTTATTGTGGTAAACACTTCACAACATACACATGTATCAAATGATCACCTTGGACACCTTAAGCCTACACAATGCTATACGTCAATTACGACTCAATAGAGCTGGGGGAAAAAGACACACTGTATGATACTATTTATATAAAGTTCAAAATCAGGCAGAATTTATGATATTAGAAGTCAGGTAGTAGCTAATTTTAGGCGGGAGACAGGAGGTAGTGAATAGGAGGAGGCACAAGGTACACAGGTGATAGCACTGTTCCATTTCTTAACTTTGGTAATGATCACTTTGTGATACTTCATAGAGCTATATAGTTATGATCTATGCACTTTTCTGTACATAATTAAATTGTAAAGTTTAAAAAAAAAAACATGGTTTTTGCTTAAAAAAAATTATACTTGACAATACACTGAGACATTTTAAAATAAAAAATAGATCTTTAGGGGCGCCTGGGTGGCTCAGTTGGTTAAGCATCTGCCTTCAGCTCAGATCATGATCCCGGGGTCCAGGGATCAAGCCCCACGTGGGACTCCCTACTCAGCAAGGAGTCTGCTTCTCCTTCTCCCTTTGCCCCGCCCCCTGCTTGTGTTTTCTCTCTCTCTCTCAAATAAATAAAATCTTTAAAAAAAAAAAAAAAAAGAATAAAAAACATCTTCAAGGACACTTCTCTATTTCTATCTATCCATCTATCTATTTATTTATTTATTTATTTATAAGTAGGCTCCATCCCCAGCACCCAGCATGGAACCTAATGCGGGGCTTGAACTCACAACCCTGAGATCAAGACCTGAGGTGAGATCAAGAGCCACCCCCGTGCCCTTCTCTATTCATTCCAACAACAGGAAAAAATAAATTATTTTTAATATAAAAGCATACATTAACTGTAAATGATATTAGCAATAATGGACTTCACTAAGGATCTAAGTTAAAAACAAACAAACAAAAAAAGACAAAAGGGAAAATGCATGGGATTTGGGTCAGATGATCTAGGCTCAACACTTTCCTATGCCCACGTAGATGTTATTTAGAAATCTCATGGGGTGGGAGCCTGAGTGGCTCAGTTGGTTGGGCAACTGCCTTCGGCTCAGGTCATGATCCTGGAGTCCCGGGATCGAGTCCCACATCGGACGCCCTGCTCAGCGGGGAGTCTGCTTCGCCCTCTGACCCTCCCCCCTCTCATGCTCATTCTCTCTCATTCTCTCTCAAATGAATAAATAAAATCTTTAAAAAAAAAAAAAAAGAAATCTCATGGGGCTCTTAGAAAGGAGAGAAACTGCGCAAAGTGCTTCCCTCACACATAATCAACACTAAATGTCTATCAAATGTTTGTTTACTTCCCTTCATGCCATCTCTTTCCACCAACTCAATAACCCACAGTTTCTGTACACCATGAGTATATTTTCCACTTCTCAGAACAATGTCTTTCACTCCAACTTCTACTTTATTTGGTCTCAAGTCACTCATTCTAACACCAAAATGGAGACTCACTCAATCCTACTAACATCTAAGTGCTCCATGACAGAATTTTTCTGCCTTCCCTCCACAGCATAGATCATCCTAAAAAACATAAATCCTATTTCCACCCACAATACTTACACTTGCTAAATATATCCCAGACATTTCTTTTTCATATAGTTACAATACGTAAGTCATTCAGATTTGTCTGCAAAATAATTTTTAAAACTCCTCAGAGATTTTACCAACTGACTTTTAAAATAAAGTCTAAACTATATTTCATTACTGGAAATATATACTACCTAGCACTTCTCTATTTCCTTTAATACATTATTAGCTTTAAATCTTCGGCCTAGAAGATTTTGGTTAAAGATGAACCTGTATAAATTAATTTTGTGCTTTCACAAGTCACATATTTAATAAAGTCACTAAATGTGAGACTTTGGTACTAAGGAGCCCCTTTTCTTCTAGTCATGGAAAAGGAAAGGTTCCTTGTGCAAAGCCAACAGCTATTCTTTCACGCAGGTACTTCAGAAGAAAATGTAAAGAGAAAGAATGCCACACGTTAATACTAGCACTGAAGGCCAACAGGAAGGGAGAATGATGAAAACAATTTGAAGATGGATACAAAACTATACTTACAGCCTCAAAGTGCAAATGGCTATCCTTTAAGAAATTTTGAATTTTGTCCTTGGGTAAAATACTGAATCGAAATCGAAGGAGATCCATTTCTTGTTGAATGAACCAGCGTCTAAGATCCTCACTGAAATGGAGACAGGGAAATGGTAAGCATAAATGAAAAGCCCAATATTATTTTAAAAGTCCACCAATTATTAAATCCAAGAAATCTTTATGAAATAAAATTCAAACATAAGCAAGACGCCAAAAGACAGAAGCTAAAAGCATACAAGTCCTCTATTATAATAAAGAGTACAGATACATAGCACACACAATCTACCAGGGATGTGCTGAACATGGGGAGAGATATTATGAATATAAAATTAAAAGAATTAAATACAGAATACCTTGAGCCTAGCTGATTATCAAATAATATAAAAGAACACAGTTCATTGCATTTAACTGCAAAATAGTCATTTACATTAGAAAATGGGATATTCCTTCAGCCTAAGGTGGTTTCATCAATGCCAAATAAATAGTAAATTTTTTAAAAGTAACTTTATCTCAAAAAAAAAGTAACTTTATCTCTGAATAGATTATGATCAGAGAAACTCTGAAAGTAAACTTTGCTTACAGCTTTATAATTTATAATTTCACAAAATTTAATATGTGCAAGTATACCTCAATTTTTTAAAAGCCAACATATAAATATATTAATTCATAAAATATATAATGGGCATTATTGTTGTCACAAAATAATTTTACTACTGCATGTATATATGATTTAGTTTTTTTTTCCAAAGTGACTTTCACAGATTGTCAGCAATTCATTTACTGCATAAATTACATAAAATGCACATGCTTTTTTACAAAAGAAAAACTCCAGGACCAAACACGGTGAATAATTTCTCAGTTATAATCTTGTGATAGAAAACAATTTCAAGATTCTCATATGCTAAGCCTATTAACAGAAAGAAACAGGAAAAAAAAAAACTTACAATAAGTACGCTATTTAGCCAAAATTAATGCAGGGAAAAAAAAGTTAAAAAAAAAAAAAAAAAGCAACTAACTCCTTCTCCCTCTGGGTGGCACTATATTATAACAAACGAACTAGCAAAGGAAAAGATCTTATCTAATGGGCACTAGCCCATAGATCTCAACTTCTAAAAATCTGTACCAAATACAAGTATATGTTTGAGTCATTATTTCTTATAAATAGTGCCACTATTTTTTTCTGGGAAAACAGTAGCAAAAGTCCTTCTTCTTCCTGAAATCCCCTCCAATTTCAAATCCCAAATGAAGAGCCTGTCCCATGAAGCTAACAAGTGTTTCAACAGGCAAATTTTAGAAAAGAATTTTTTCAATATTTTTAGTAAACTGGCTTCAAACAATTCGCTACAGCAGTGTTCAACTCATCAATCGCCAGTTTCTGATGTTATTCTGAGTTTTTCAATGTTGAGTACAATACACGTCAGCTTCCCCGTACCAATTTATAACCCAAGATACCAGATTCAACTATGAAAGCATAAATGTATACTCACGACTGGCAATAAGCAAGGCGTAAAATAAAGTGGGAAATATGATCTTTTCTTCGGGGTTCATACTCATTCTCTAAGTTTTCCTAAAAATAATGGCACATGAGTAAGATAAATGCATTGGAATGGTAAGAAGTATAAAGAATTACAGAGTCATCATAAGCCAATGGTAAAGTTAAAGTTTCAAATACAAATTTCATAATTTGCTTTCCAAGATAATTATCATTTTATGTAAGATAGCAATCAAATGAAATGAGAACTGAACTGATATCAACAAAACCTCCTGGGTTTGGACTCCACTCTCTCTTCCTATCAAATCCTCTCCTAACTTCCTTTCTTACCCAGCCCATACCCAGGGCTCTCACCTCTTCAACCACCTCTTCCATCAACCCTCAACTGCTTTCATTTAACCATTTGATAAAACCTAGATTTTAAATAGATCTACAGCTACACTCTACAGTCCTATTCCCAAAACACTGAGAACCTCTGAGGAAAAAAATACACAATTACTGAGAATTTGGAATATTAAAACTTCACAACCTCTAACACGAACTGGACCTTTATAAGCACCAAGGAATCCTTATTCAAGTCCAACACAGTTAAGAGGGAACAAGTCCTGAGCACGTATGAGCTACCAGGCACTGTTATAAGCATTTTTAATCTTATTAACCCATTTAATCCTTTAAAAAATCTCTATGAAGTAAGCACTACCAAATCCCTATTTTAAAGATGAGGAAACTGAGGCACGGGGATGTAATATAATTTTTCCAGGGTCACAATGCTTATGACAATAGAACAGGGATTTGAGACATACTCATCTTTCCTCACTCTTAGAAATGCTGTTTCAGTCTTTACTAGTTGACCCAAGCTCCCTACCACACCACTCCCCTTCTCTCCCAACAGGTAACTTCACCTACTTTACAGAAATTAAAGGCCACGGGCCAACTCCTTCAGCTCCAAGCTTCTGCATCCACACTGTACTACTTTCCCTTCCAACTCTGTGGACAAAAGATCTCTCCCTCCTCCTATATAAGCTAATCCCTAAACCTAAGCCATGCAACCCATCTACTCTTTTGTCCTAAGGATCTTGATTTATCAAATGCTCTCTCAAACTCCCCTCTTCTTTCTCTTCCAGATTTCTTTGCTCAGCTTATAAGCATGTTCAAGTATCTCCTGTCGTGTAGGTCTTCTCTTTTCCCTATAAATTCTTTATTCAGACCTATTTCTCCCGTCTTTTCAGCTAGCCATCTTAAGAGTACATATCCCATACCCACCTCCCTCCTCCAAACACTGCCATCATTGGCTTCTGCCTCTATCTACAAGGCCCCACAGAGCTGATAAATCCAAACGGATTTTGTACAATTCATCTTACATGATCCTAACTTTCTGAAATTATGTAGTTAAGAGTACCACCATGGAGACAAAATGTCCAGATTTGAATCTTGGCTCCACCATTTACCAAATTATAAGCTGGGCCAGTTAGGTAGCTTATCAATAACTCCATTCCCTTATCTATAAAATAGGGGTGACAACAGTACCTGCCTCATAAGACTGTTAACTGGATTACATGGGTTAATATATGTAATGTCCTTAGAACAATCTCTGGGATACAGTAAATAAGCATAATATGAATGCTCGCTGTTGTTACTGCTATGGTATCAGTATTTATACCATGATCATTATTATATCAACTCCAGCCTTCCTTGGCTACCATGCCACTATTATCCCCGATGATCTCCTACCTCTCAGGCAACTCCTTCTCAATCTCCTTCCCAGACTCCCCCAATTCTACTTCACTTTAAATATTGGTATTCTTCACATCCTGTCCGCCATAATCTTCTCACTCAAATATTTTCCTCCTCCTGATGATAGCAACCTTCCTCTTAAATCCATACCTCCACTCCAGATGTCTCCGAAGTCCAACCTGAATGCATAACCAGCTATCCACTAGGCATTTCCATGAGCACCTCAAATTCATGTCTAGAACTCAACATCTTCCTTCTAAGACTTGCTTCTCCTCCTGTATATCACCTCTCAAAATACTATCACCATCCACTTAGTTGTCCTAACCAGAAACCCGGGTGTCATTCCTAACTCTCCCTGCAATTAGTCACTAAAATCTTTTCATTCGACCTTCATAGTATCTTCTAATATCAGTCCTCTTCTCCCCATTCAATTCAGTCTCATCATTTCCAGGCGAACTGGTTTTCCTCCTACCAGACAAGGCCCACTCAATCTGCTGTTGGCAGTCATCTCCCCAAAATAAAAATCTGATCACATCTATCAGATTCGGTTCCAGCACTACCTGGAACTGGGACGCCTTCCCAAACCTCCCCGGTGTGAGCTGGGTAATTATAGGTGCTCTTGGAGTTCCTGGAGCACGCATTTAACAGCACCCTTCATGCTGTGGTGCACAGGGTACATCCGGTAATGTCTGGAGATATCTACTGGGCAGAAGTCAGAAATGCTAATGAGCATCGTACAGTGCACAGAACACTCCCTGCACCAAGGAATTATCAGGCCCAAATGTCAATAGTCCCGAGGTTGAGAAACCCTGCTATATTATAATCATCTGACTACATGTCAATCACCCCTAATGGACTGCAGATATCCCTTCAGGCAGAGTCTATGCTATATAAGTCTTTTTTAAAGCCCTGTGCCTAATGTGAGATCTTTTCCACAACCAAGACTCACTATATAAATATATACAAACTGAAGAACATTTCTCTCCCACTTTTACTTACTCTGAAGGAAAACTTGAGCTTTCTTATCTCATTCTCCAACTTACTCTGGTATGGCTCAGTTCCTTTCACATAGCTCACACCAAGATTTTCAACTGCTTTTAGCACTAGAAAATATTTTTAGAACAGAAGAAAAAAATGTATGATTGCAAGATAATTTTTAAAAACTAAGTCCTAAGACAAAGTCTATGAATAGCAATCCCATAATTACTTGTTTTTAAAACATGACAAGTTGTAATGGCTTTATTTTCTGCAAGTACGTTATACAAATTACGTAAATTTATGGGAAAATAATCTCCATCCATGTGCAGAAAATATACATGTCCCATAACATAATCTAATACCAGGGATTCTCAAACAGAGGGAGAGGGATGGGGGATCATTACTGTGTACTGAGCCACCACCGTTGAGGAATTCAAGTGTTGTTATTAAAAAAAAAAATTAAGCACCCCTGTTTGCATCCCTCATGTGGAGCTGTCAGTTTGCTTCATTTACTCAGCAGAGACTCATCAGAAAAAATAGCCCTTCCTTTACTGATGAAGTAGAGAAGACCCAACAGTGAAGAAGCAAAACCCTTCAATGATCCAAATGAACTGTCCTGAATAGATGCACATAACTGTTCAAAGGTTCCCAAAGCACCTTGTCAATCCTTGCTCAGATGAATTCTACTTCCATCATTATGAAAAGCATTTTTATAAGAATGAAAAACTTCTAAAATGAATCCTGAACATAAACCCATGCCCCACAGGCACCTCATTACGGTATCCCAAACTAAACTAATTCTCTTCCCCTCCGTCCTGCCCCTCTTCCTGCCATCCCCATCTCCACTAGCACAGTTTCTAACCACCAGATCATCCAAAATGGAATTTCAGCCATTCTCACCTGCCCCCTCACTCCTCATATCCAAACAATCACCAAATCCTGTCAGGAATACCTCCTCAGTAAATGGCTCCCTTCCTATCCCTGACACTGTTACTGCCTTAGTTCAGGCCTTCACCATCTCACTCCTTAAGTGCCAAACCCAAGGGGCACTTTTCAATCATCATCTTAATCTCTATGAAGTATCTGACACTGCTAAGCTTCCTAAAACCCTTTTCTCCCTTGTCTTCACTCTTCACTCAACAAGCACTGAGTGCTCCCTGTCTGTATTAGCTGTTGTCACTCTGCTCTTCTATTTTTTTTTTTAAGATTATTTATTTATTTGACAAAGAGAGAGCACTAGCAGGTGGAATAGCAGGCAGAGGGAGAGGGAGAAGCAGGCTCCCCGCTGAGCAAGGAGCCTGAAGCGGGGCTTGATCCCAGGACTCTGGGATCATGTCCCGAGCCGAAGGCAGTTGCCCAACCAACTGAACCACCCAGATGCCCTGTCACTCTGCTCTTCTAAAAGTGACTAACAGTATCCTACCTTACCTTCTGATTTTCCCACAAGGATATCCTGGACCATAAACTCAGAAGACACTGTTATTACTTGTTTCAGTTCATGCCCAGCTTATTTCTTTCTTTCACTAACACACAGAGGATAAGCAGGCCCACAGTACAACTGCCACATCCTTCTTATACCCCGATATTACACCATTAGCTTGGCACAAAATGCCCTTGGTTATCCATTCTTCTCCACCTAACCTAAACTTGTCACTGTTCCCTCAAATATAACATTCTCACTCGTGCCTCCAAGTCTCTGTACAGTCCATTATCTCAGCTTGAAAAAAGCTTTTACTTTTCTTTTGAGAAACTTCTATTCATCCTTTGAGGTCCAGATTACATTTCAACTTCTCTAAGCAGTCTTACTTAATCAGCCTAAGTCACTCCCACCTGTTTCAAGAGCACCACTATTTACCTCTAATAAGACACTTAAAATACTAAATTATGATTATTATTTTGGATGTGTGTATCTATGTACTAGAATACAACTTCAACGAATATGAGAATTACACTATTCATCTGAAAATCCCCACCCAACCTAGAATATAGTGGCACTCAATATACACTATACAGTAAATAAAATAGCAAGCCCTCAATAAATATTTCTTGAATGAATTGAATGAAGGAAATAAATTACTCTCATTCATTCCCCCAAATTTTAAGTGAAGTTCTCAAGAACATACAAACTCTAATTCAAGTATCACTCACATTTAACTCTATCGATAGCCAAGTTTTCAAACTCGATCAAAGATATGCTTTCAGAAGGTGGCTCCAAGTAAAACTGAAGGCTATGAGGGTAGCAAACATTCTTCTGGTCACCTGTCAACCTCAGTTTTTTCCGCTTTCCTCCAGAAAACTGCATCTCGTTACCTTGGAAGGAAACATAAAATGGTTAAAATAATGGCAAATGGAGTTGAAAACAACAAACAACAAATGCAAAAAATAACTTCATATACACAGAAAAAAACTGAAAGGCATTCATAAAATGTTAACAGTGGTTATTCCTGGGTAACATGTCTTTTTGTATTTTCCAGATTTTCTTTTTTTTTTTTTTTTTTTTTTTTTTAAAGATTTTTTATTTATTTATTTGACAGAGAGAAACACAGCGAGAGAGGGAACACAAGCAGGGGGAGTGGGAGAGGGAGAAGCAGGCTTCCTGCAGAGCAGGGAGCCCGATGCGGGGCTCGATCCCAGGACCCTGGGATCATGACCTGAGCCGAAGGCAGACGCTTAACGACTGAGCCACCCAGGCGCCCCGTATTTTCCAGATTTTCTACAACACACCTGTAACAATTCTGTAATGCGAGTGAGGGCCCTGTGTGCAAGGTGAAATGCAGGTGGTGGTCGTAACCTCCGGCAACATCAAAACCAAGCTATTTTGCCTGTGTGCCACCGCCCTTGCACCTCTGCAGTCCCAAGAGTTAAGATGAGATTTTATACGGGTTGCAATCGTGAATTTGGAGGAAAGCACGGTAGGTTCTGGTTTCCAGAGAAGAGACTTAATGGACCAGGTCCAGTTACTCACTTCCTATCTCATGACCCTGGGAAACAGTACAGGTCTTCCTAATCCAGTCTTTCCGAACTCCCTGTAGGAAGCATCCACAAGCTCCTTATAAAAATTACCCCCCTCGATCCTACCCGAGCCCTTCGGCGAAGCTTCTCTCTCCTCAACTCGCTGGCACCTGCGTCTCTGCCCCAACCAACCAATACCCAATACCCCCACCCCACCATGTTATCCTTCGGCTTTCACCGCTGGCAAAGTGCTCTCCCTTCTTTCCCCACTTGCAAGCCTCAACACCAAGATTACTGTCCATCCTAAAGCCGCAGGAGACCCTCTTACCTGCAACCACACAAAACACGAAAAACACAAACCAACAGACGCTGTTCTCAGATGGCGGGAGAGTTCATATGGGATCGGAAACGGAAGTAACGGGACCACAAAGCCCGCCCCCGACCGTCCCGCCCACCCAGCGCGCGCGCGCCCTGCGCATGCTCCGTGCGGCGCTCCTGGGTTCCTAGGACGTTTAATCCATTTAGCCAGCTTAAAATTGTTTAAATACGATCGTTTGCGTTTCCAAATTATACGCTGCCCCTCCTGCATGTACCGCCGGTAGCTTTTGATGATTGAAACTGGGGTACCGGAAGGCTAGCGGCAGAAATTTCCGCGCTCCCAAGGGTATGGAGCTTTAACCCACAGGGCTAGACTGATCACTCGAGCTAGTGGAGGAATAGGCGTTTACTGAGCTCGTTTTGCACCCGGCTCACTATTAGGGGCTCTGTTTTTTCTTGTTTAATCTTTCAGCGACCCTATAAGGTAGGTTGTATTACCCCCATTTTAACAGATGAGAAAGTAGAAGCTAAAAGATGAACGTTAGTTTGCCCATCTATGCACAGTACGTTTTGTTTTTTCCTATGGGACGGCAAGCCCAGTAAAGACAGATTCTACCTTCAGTTCCTCCCCGCCCGCGCCCCGCAAAATAACTGGAACTAGAATGCATGAATGCACACACGCAGAAATCGCTCCGGGGGCTACAGAAATTAGAGGAGATGAGGCTCAGAGGGAAGAAGTAGCGGTCCATCAGAAGCAGTGGGTCAAAGCCACACCAACTCTCCCAACTGAGAGCTCTAGGGTTTTCAAGAGCGAAATAAGCTTCACTTGTGGCCTCTAGGAGGCGTGCCTCACTAAAGTGGCTGAGGAAAGATCTAGTAAAGATAATCGTTGCAGGTGAAGAGCAATTTGAAATGAAATGTTCAAATTTTTAGAAATGCAAAATATATCGAAACTATACCAAACTTCAAAGCACCTACCCGTCGTGGACCAAACTGCCTAGCACTGACTTTGTATCAGAACGTATTCTAAGTGATTTCCATATCAATTCATTTTATTCTCATAACTATGAGATAGGTTATATTATAAGATAAGGAAGCCATAGAACAGAGAAAGAAGTTAAGTTACTTCAAAGATCACCTAAGTGACAGGGCCAGGTTCAAGGTGAGAGAGACTGTCTCCAAGCACCATAGTGCTAACCAGCATACAGCACTAATTCCACGGTATGACAGCAGTGCCTCACTTTAATTCTTTCCTCTCTGTATCAGGCAACATAATTAACATAACCTGGTACAAAGAAGACACCTGAAAGCATGAAAACTGCCTGAAAAAACCTGAAGCACAGATGATAACATTTACATGAATACTCTGGATAGGGAACGAATGTAAATAAATTACAAAGAACTCTAAAGATTTGACTATAAAAATGTAAAATTGGGCATCTAAAAAAAAAAAATCACAAAATGTTCTGCAGTGATCAAACTAGGGGAAAGGTTTACCATAACTAACACCATCAAAGTGTAAAGAGCTTTTGTAAGTTAATTAGAAAAAAATCCTGATACAAATTGAAAAATGGGAAAAGAACAGCAACAAATAAGCAATGATAAAATGTGAAAAAAAAAAAAAAACGTTTATCACTGGCAGCAAAGAAATTTTCCTCAACAAAATTGGCAAAGATTTTACAATGAAAATACTCGGTGCTGCGCAAAGTCCAGTACGATGAGCTCACATAGGAATTGATTGTGGTGCTACAAGTCTGGAGTACAATATAATAATGTGTATTGTGAGCCCTAAAAGAATTCATACAGTTTGACATAATAATTTCACGTATATGAATCTGTTCAGAAATGGACACAAAAATTCATGCTCAAGGAACTTCATTACAGCACTGTAAGAGTGAAAACCCAGAAAAAAGAATAGTAAATGATAGTATTGTCATATCATGGGACATTACACAGCCATTCAAAATACATGTTTTTGAAGAATATTGACTTGGGAAAATGCTCAGGATACTATTAACAGCAGAATACATAAAACCACATATGCCATATGAGCCCAATTTTGTAAAAACGTTACCTAATTGACAACAGTCATTTTTAAATTACTTTTCCTAGTAAATAAAATTTTAGAAATTTTGGAAAATGTTAAAAAGAAAATTCACCTATATGCTGCTATCTGCTTATACTGTCACCCAGGGACAGACACTGTTAACATTTTGTTGTAAGCAATAAAACTTCATGGTTGGTGAGAATGAATGAATGAAAGATGCATTTGACATACCAATACATTTTTCTGCAATGCTTCTGACTTCCACAAGGAGGTTGCCCTCTGCAACTCCTCCTCCCTCCACTTGTGCACCAATCCCCAACCTCCCCTCCTCTTAAAATCTGGGCAGATGGTACCCATTGCGATTAAAATTTGAGGTGCAAGACAGCCACTCTGAACTATAGTTTTTATTTGACTTTTCTTAGCTTTGTCCTCAGTCAAATCTTAAATTAGCCCACCTTTAACTTAAATGTCAATACCTCTTTCTCTACAGTGGTTGATATCTTTTGAATAGTTCTTTGGACTAAAAAAAAAGTCTACTACAAACATAATAATGCTTTACATTACTGGCAACTAAGCCACTGGCCGTGAGGTAGACTATAGGGGTATTTTATGGTATTTTTAAAGTTCTGTTTTAATCATTCAAAAACATCTGAAGACTTTCCACAGCATGGCCCCAAGATCTAATGACTTTATTGCCTACCACTGCCCTCCAGACTATGCTCTGAAATACCAACTCTTTCCCTCTTAAAAGAGTTGCACTTCCCTAACTTGTGTCTCTCTTTGTGGTGATGCCTCTACTTCAAAAGCCCTAACCACCACTCCTGTAAGAATTTTATCTATCCTTCAGGTAGTCAACTGCTGCCTTCCTCCATCCTATTGAGCCTTTGCTTACGCCACCTTGGCTGCTCCTCATTTAAACCGCCATGTTCTTTGTAATTCCATATAGTATCATTCTTTTACTAGTTATGTCCCTATACTACAGAGGTTCTTAATCTTTTGAGAACATGAACCACTGGATGATTTGATGAACACACTCCTCAGAATACCCTCCTTTGGTCATTACCTCACCATGAAGAGTACTTTCCGTATTGAGAGGCAATTATAATACACATCTACACATCACAGTACCAATAATGCACAACAATGTTATACATTTCAGTAACTATATTCGGTAAATCACTGCAAGCTCTTTCATGTATTTATTTCATCAAAAGAAAATGGATTAACACAATGCTCAGCCCTGGCAACCAAGATGCACATAAATTATAGACCTCAACCTCACAATCCGGGGGAGGAAAAACACATATAAACATATAAACTTTTACTTCCACTAGACCATAAACATCTCAGAAACAGGGACCAGTATGCCATTCATCTTTGTAACCCCACTGTATGGCACTCCAAGGACTGCCAACAAATATTTATTATACTGAATTATTGTAAAATATGAAAGAAAAAACCTGATGGGTTCAGCCTGACATGCAACAGATGGTTTGAATCAAAGGTGGTTCCAACATATAAAACTTCAAGTCCTCATCTGAAAACTCCATACACATTCCTTCCAGAATGACTTGGCTCCCCAGTTTAGCCTATAATAAGCACAGAGTACCATCTCTGATGAAATTTCCATGAATCATCACTGCTCAATTCAGTGCCTTTCTGGACATTACCCAGCTACACGCAGACTGCCTCACAGGGCATTCATTCTTAGATGACTCCACAGCTCCAAGAGTTCTATCTTGTAGTGTGTCACACTTACAACTAAAATTTTAGTTGCCATGCTTGGTAAATCAAAGTGAGTGTCCATTCTTCCCCTGTGCAGGGTGTGCCACCCTAAAAAACCAAAGGTGTGGTACATTTCCTTCCGCAGTGAGAACTCTATAAACTCTAGGTCCAGCCAGCTCTGCTTGCCATGGAAAGCAAAGACAGGAGGGATTTCCAGCAGGATAGCTGACCCAGAAAATAATACACAGTGAGCCAACACTGATCCCTCCACCCTTTTCATTTCACTGCCCACCTCTGGAACATGGCAAGGAACGAAACCTAAAGGAGCACTTCGTTCTTTCTCCCTTCAGATTGCTTTTATTCATCTAGCATCAAGGAGCAAGAGAACTAGAGAAAAAGCATATTCTTAAGGGGAAGTACAGGAAGGGAAGATGACCCTTCCACATATCAACCTTACATGATTTGTTTTAGAAATACTAATTCAGGGGCACCTGGGTGGCTCAGTTGGTTAAGCGACTGCCTTCGGCTCAGGTCATAATCTCAGGGTCCTGGGATCGGGCCGCATCAGGCTCCCTGCTCAGCGGGAAGCCTGCTTCTCCCTCTCCCACTTCCCCTGCTTGTGTTCCCTCTCTCGCTGTCTCTCTCTCTGTCAAATAAATAAATAAAATCTTTAAAAAAAAAAATACTAATTCAGTACCTACTGAGTGCCAGGCAATGTTTTCTATGCTAGGGATACAAGAGTGATGAAACAGCCAAAAATCTCTGCCCTCATAAACCTTTTCTTCTAGCGGGAAAGAGAGACAACAAACAAGAGAAGTATACACATTATTATGTTAAATAATAACTGCTAAGCAGAAAGAATAAAGCAGAGTAGGAGGGTTTAAAGTTTTTGGAGGAGGCACTGAAATTTTAGAAAGGATTGCCAGGAAAGACTGGCTATGGATATGACCATGAAGCAGAGACCAGAAGAAAATTAGGGACTGAGTCACATGTATCTTTAGGAGAATAGCATTTCAGGCAGATGGAAGGCATATCATAGTTCCATTGTATTTAAGACAATGTGATATTGGGTCAGGAATAGACAGACCAACCAAAGAAACAGAAAAGAGAAACCAGAAATGGACCCACACCTATGAAGAAACTGGGTATAGCACACATCCACTGCACAGCTGGATGCAGAGAAAATGGACAATTCTAAATGGTGCTGGGACAACCGGCTATCCATATGGGGGAACGTGTATTTCCTACCTCCCACTATACACAAAAATCAATCCCAGATGCTTAAAGGACTTACATGTGAAAGGCAAAATTTTAAGAATTTAGAGCAAATATAAGGGTGGTCTTAATATAGCAAAGACTTTCTTAAACAAGACATTAAGAAAAAGCACAGCCACTCTGGAGATGAATGGTGGTGATGGTTGCACAACAATGTAAATATACTTAATGCCACTGAACCGTACACTAAAAATGGTTTAAATGGTAAGTTTTGCTTTATGTCTATTTAACACAATTTTCTTAAAAAGCACACGCCTAAAATGGGAAGATTGATCATTTCAACCACATTAAAATTAAGAACTTAAGTTTAAAAAAACACATAATGATACATTTTTTTAAAACCCCTCAAATTGGGAAAAGAAACTTATCAAATATAATTAACCTAGGATTACTGTCAGAATAGAATCAATAGAAAAAAGATAAAAACACATGGAAAAGAAAGGGGAAACGAACCCTGAACAGGTATTTCACAACAGAGGAAACAAATGACCAATAAACATACAAAAATATGTGCAACCACATTAACAATTGGGGAAATGCAAATTAAAACCACAGTGAAATAATAATCTACACACACTAGATGGGAAAAAATTTTTAAATCTGAAAATATCAAGTATTGACAAAGAACTCATATACTGTAGGAGTATTAGTTGGTGCAACTACTTTTGAAAACAATTTGGCATCATCTGGTAAATTTAACCCTTTGTCTCAGTACAATAATTCTACTCTAAGTATATTCTTTAGAAAGATTTTCACACGTAGATGTCAAAAACCATTAACAAGAATGTTCATAACAACATTAAGATATGAAAACACTAAAATCTACCCATCATCAGGAAAATGGGTAAATAAATTGTAGTCAATTCACACAGTGGAATAAAAGAAAAAAAAGAGTGAAAATGAATGAACTACACATTTGCAACAACATGGATGGATCTAGAGTATATTATGCTATGTGAAGTAAGTCAGAGAAAGACAAATACCATGTGATTTCACTCATATGTGGTATTTAAGAAACAAAACAAACAAACAAGCAAAGGGGGGAAAAAAGACAAACCAAAAAACAGACTCTTAACAACAGAGAACAGATTTTTACCAGAGGGGAGGTAGGTAGGGGGATAGGTAAAATAGGTGAAGGGAACGAAGAGGACACTTATCATGATGAGCACTAAGTAACATATGGAATTGTTGAATCACTATATTGTACACCTGACACTAATATAACACTGTATGTTAACTACACCGGAATTAGAATAAAAAAATAAAGAGGGGAACCTGAGTGGCTCAGTAGATTAAGCAGCAGACTCTTGGTTTTGGCTCAGGTCATGATCTCAGGGTCGTGAGATCGAGCCCCATGTCAGGCTTGGTGATGAGCACGGAGTCTGCTTGAGATTCTCTCTCCCTCCCCAGTTTCCCCTCCCATCCCCTGCTTGCTCTCTTGTTCTCTCTCTCAAAAAAAAAAAAAATTTTTTTTAAATAAAATAATAAAGAAATATTAACACCAGGAAAAAAATGAATGAACTACAAGTAAATATATCAACATGAATGAATCTCAGAAATATAATGTTGAAGGAAAAGCAAGCCACAGGAATATATATGTACTAGATCTCTTCCATTCCATCCCTCACCTTACATTCGCACCCTCTCCCATGCTGTCTGCTCCTGACTAGCATGGACCATATGTCTTCCTGTCCCTTCTAATTTCTGCTTCCAGGACTTTTTTTTTTTAAGATTTTATTTTTAAGTAATTTCTGCACCCAAAAACATGGGGCTCAAACCCACAACACTCCGATCAAGAGTCACGTGCCTTCCCAACTGAGCCAGCCAAGTGCCCCTGCTCCCAGAACTTCTAAAGTCAATTAGAGAACACCAAAAGCAGATGGGAAGGAGAGAAGAATGTGAGATCAAAGTATTTATTCCACTAGCTGTCTCCCTGCAAAGCTGCCTGTGTCTTCAACCTATCCTTGCTCTTTCAAGATGACCAACTTTAAAGGACTCCCTCATCCTGGGTCTGGAGCAGCTCCCCTCTCTCTACTTTTCAGATTCCCACACAGTAACATATATAACTTCAATTAAGCCCTACTTGGTTGGACTGTCTATCCCTTATGGTTCCCTACTCCCACATCTTTGTAAATAGTCTCTGCAAATTCTCTTTCAATTAGTCTATTTTGAGTGTGCCACCTGTCTCTTGTGGAATACAATTCAGCCTTTATATAAAAGCTAAAAGAAAACAAAGAAATAATATATTGTTCAGGGATATATACTGCAGGTGGAAAATTATCAAGAAAGCAAGACAGTGGGGCACCTGGCTGCCTCAGTCGGAAGAGCTTGAGACTCTTGATCTCAGGGTCATGAGTTGGAGCCCCATGTTGGGTATAGAGATTACTTTTTTTTTAGAGATTACTTAAATAAATAAATACATAACTTAAAAAAAAAAAGAAAGCTAGAGAGTGATCCATACCAAATTCAAGATAGTGGTTAACTGGGGTGCCTGGGTGGCTCAGTTGGTTAAGCTTCCAACTCTTGATTGTGGCTCAGGTCATGATCTCAGGGCCGTGAGATTAAGCCCTGTGTCGGGCTCACACTCAGCAGGGAGTCTGCTTGAGATTCTCTCCCTCTCCTTCTGCCTCTGCCCCCACTCGCTCATGCACTCTCTAATAAATAAGTCTTAAAAAGAAAAAGACAGTGGTTAACTAAGGGTGGGGAAGGAGGAGAATGCACTGTTTGGGTACATGGGGCTTTGAAGGTTCTGGTCCTATTCTAGTGCTTATGCTCTATCATGGGTACATGAATGTTTCTTTCTTCTTCTTCTTTAAGCAGTACATATATTGTACAGTGGAAATTTTAAAAGGAAAGGAATAAACACAGCAGGGAGACAGCCCAAGAAATAGGAAAGCACAGTCTTCCCACACATACTGTCCCATTGGGAAACGTTTGCAATAGTTTTTACTCCTATTTCCTTCCCCCTCCACCCAGCATCTCATCCTCACTTCCTATCCCTCCAAGACTCTTATGTCTTCTCCTTCCTCTCCCTACTGGACCCAAGACAGATTGTGACAGGGACTGAGATTTCCAAGCATGGACTAATGAAGGTTCGGTGTGAGGTCCCCTGCCACCCCCATCCATAGTCCTGGGACCAGGAGCTCACTCTGACAACACAGGTCCTCTTCTTGTCTTCCTCATCTCTGAACTACTTGGGTGCCAAGGTCCAGATCCTTTTTACTGACAGTCACCACCTTCGCCTAAATTTTCACCCCCACTTGCCAATGTCATCCACCCCTCACTGTAATAAGCTGGTAGGGGGTTGCCTGAGCCTCCCCTGCAGTTTGTCCTGCCTGGGGCTTTTCAGCACCCCAGATACCTCGTGGCTGGATGTACTAAATCTGGCCCTCTCCCTGGGGTAGCATAGTAGGAGTTCAGCACAGCACCCTGAATCAGGCCTGGGGCTGAAGACGGAGACATGGGAGGGATAGCAACTATGTGGGGTTTAATCCAATACCTCTGCTTTGAGTTTATCCATATGGTGTGTGAGTGTGTGGAGAGGTGAATGAGGGGTGCGAAATCAATTTCATTAAAACATCCAGTAAAACTGTTCACTTTTGGTGCTATTTATAAATACAGAAGACTAATAATGAATAACAGAAAAAAATCTGACCTTGGTTTAGCCATATGGAAATAATTTTGGATACTAGTATTTATGAGCACTACTTATCATTTATGGATAATTATCCTATGCACCATAACTTTAGGCATTTCATTGTTCTGTGTCAGATTAATTTTTGGCAGAATTTATTTTATTACAGTATTAATTATTTATGCCAGCTCAGGGCATCCAAAGACTATAAGAAATACCCATTTTTGGGGCGCCTGGGTGGCTCAGCCAGTTAAGCATCTGACTCTTGGTTTTGGCTCAGGTCATGATCTCAGGATGGTCAGACTGAGTCCCACGTGGGGCTCTGTGCTCAGTGCGGAGTCTGCTTGAGGCTTCTGTCTCTCCCTCTCCCTTTGCCTGCCCACCTCACGTGTTCATTCTCTCTCTAAAAAAAATAAATAAACCTTAAAAAAAAATAGAGAGAAATACTTCCTTTAGGTAAGCACACAACCCAACTTGGTGCCTAACAACTTAGTAGAATGTCCCTATTGTTCTTTTCCTATTTACGTTTAAGCTGACTGGAATCCTCTGTGCTAGACCCATCTACTTAGAATCACCTTATTTGTATTCAAAGGAATTTAACAAAAGGGAACATAAGAATCCAAGTCACCAAAAAACTAGCCTCAAATACAATTTTCCCTTATGCTCTAAAATTGATGGCATTTTCCAATGCACTGTCCATATAACCTGCTAAAGTAAATTGGGGAGTTCACGTGAATGGAATGAGATCTCGGCAATATCGGTTTTCCTTTGCACTCAAACCACTCTAAATATTTGAATTTTTCATGTGAGACTGGTTATAAAACCATGAGCTCCTTGAGACCAGGCAGACTATCTCATTCGGTTCTGCAGTCCTGCCTCTGCCACAGTTCCTGGCATAGATGGACAGTCCATAGCTGTCTGCTGAACTGACTTGAACTCTTCTGTATTTATCCCTACTTCCAGATGGGCCCTCATACGCTCAATGATGTAATCCTTCACAGAGGATGTGTTTTTACTCCAGATTTTGGCTTTCCCATTGAAAGTCCTGTTGAAAATATTTTCTCTCAGTTGGCTGAGTTTTGGAAACTGAAGTAGGTGTAAATATGATCCTGTTACGATGCCAAGATTTAGTTCCAACTTGACTAACTGACTGATAGTCACGTCCAAAAGTTAACTTCTCAGCTAGATAATGATTTTAACATTTCAGAAAATGGAAATAAAAACGTAAAAAAATAAATCTTTGACCCATTGATACACTTCAGGATCAATGTGCAGGGTTATCCAAAGTATGGAGAGGAAAGGGACCTTCCTAGCACCTGTGGAATCACATCATCTGCATGTTCTTCTCTTTGAACAAAAAAGCACAATCTGTCAGCCAAGGGCTCATGTGGTTAAAAACTTCATCCGTCTAGAAGGAACACAATTTTTTCCTATGAGGTTAAATATTTTAGGGTCAGTGACCCAGAAGCAATGTAGTATGTACTTGGGACTCTACCCTACATGGGCTTCACACCTGCTGTCTCGGCCTCTCTCCCCCATGAGGCCCCAGGGAGCGGGCTCGCAAAACACATGTCCAGCCTCTTTCCCAGGACTTCTTTCCTCCCAATTCAACACCCACTGCCTCCTCCCCCAGCCCCCACAAAGGCCCAGCCACACAGGCAACCCTTAGAATCAAGGTCAGTTTTCCTCAGAGTACATTTATGAAGGAATTAGGAACTAGGTTGTTTTGTGATTTTTCCAGTGGAGTGATAGGAGCAGCTGTTTTCCTGGAAACTCTGTGTAATGACCTTAACTGTGGGGATTTTCTGTCTGCTGGGTAGGGTTAATCCAAGCATTTTTATATTATAAAAAATATTATTAATTCCAGACTCTTCCAACTCTATTTGTTTTCTAACAGTAATGGTATTGGCATTTGTGGAGTGCATTATAGTTTTCAAAGCAATTTTATTTTTATGCTCTAAACCAGGATTTCTCAAATCAGTTGAATCTCTGGGGTTCCTTCTTTCAACTATAATTTCCATTTTTCCTTCTGTTCTCTATGACAAGCTTAAAAGTTTAATCAAGAGCATATCCTGTGTCATCTGGAAGACTATGTTATTTCCAAATAGTGCTAGATGACTTCAGGGCCAGCCACTGCATATGACGCAATCCCACTGGTATCATATGATTGTCTGAAATGACACAGTTTGGCTTGCCATGTGTTGGTAAACATATCTAGCTGCTCTTAGATTACAGGTTCTGAAGTCAAAATGTCGATCATCATCCTGCAACACCATTGTTTGTTTGTTTTTTTTAAGATTTTATTTATTTGAGAGAGAGAGACACAGCGAGAGAGGGAACACAAGCAGGGGGAGTGGGAGAGGGAGAAGCAGGCTTCCCGCTGAGCAGGGAGCCTGATGCGGGGCTCCATCCCAGGACCCTGGGATCACGACCTGAGCCGAAGGCAGACGCTTATTGACTGAGCCACCCAGGCGCCCCAATCACCATTGTTCTTAACTTGGATTTTTTCAACAGTTATACAGATAAAACTAGCTGTCTTGCAGTCATAATTTGCATAATTTTCAAATGCAAGACATTCTCAAGAATAAGCCTTCAGTTTCTTAAAATATTTAGTAGTCAAGGTTTGATTTGATATTGTGAAAACAAACCAGTGTAGAAAATAAAGTACCATTGGAAACACAACAGAGGTGAACTTAAACATGAAAAGCATTCATTGGAAACAAATAAGGTATATAATGCTTTGGTTCACTAAACAAAGATTTTACAGTAGTTGGAATAAAGATTTGTGGTAGGACAGCTGTGTTTTCAGAGGATTTCTAATTCAAAAGATAGTGGTTCCAAAGAACCTGCTCAGCCCATCCCGCCCGTTCTCAATTGATACTGCAAGTAGAAATATTGCTCTGATTCTGCCTTTGTATGTAGAAACTTGCAATAGGGTACAAGCAGTATATATAAAAGTAAATATACAATGAAGGATTTTTAGTCAGTGGTATTTTTAAATTTTTCTCTCTTGCATTTTGTAGTGAATAATTAACTTGATTGTTCCTCCAATCAATTGTAGCGGTTAAAAACAAAATCACTTTTTTAATTTTTATTTTTATTTTATTTTTAAGATTTTATTTATTTATTTGACAGAGATAGAGCACAAGCAGGGGGAGCTGCAGAGGGAGAGGGAGAAGCAGACGCCCCACTGAGCAGGGAGCCTACATGGGGCTCGATCCCAGGACCCCGAGATCATGACCTGAGCCAAAGGCGGACACTTAACCAACTGAACCACCCAGGCACCCCCAAATTCACTTTTTTTAAAATAAAGAAATAACCAACTATGGTAATGACAATGATTCAGATGATGATTCACCGTGCTCAAAATAAAAAATACCAAGTAAACAGTGACTAAATTTTTGCATTATTTAACCTCAACATGTGCTTTTTAATTTCAGCAAAACATCATCCAGCAAATTAAATATTGTCAATTGGAATTGTACTGGCTTTACAATTTTGTTTGAGTGTAATATGTAAATGTGCTCAGGTTTTACATGGATGTCTTAGCTACACACATAAAAATTATCACAATAATTACATCAAAATGATCTACATCAACTCTGGAATCCTTGATAATTTTCTTCCTCTTAAAGGCTTCTTCGCATTACTGAAATTTGAGAAATACTAGTCTAATCATGAAAGAGATTAACAGTAAACATTTTGATTTATAATGCTACTCAGGATAAATGCTACCCACAGAAATCTAAAATAGTTTTTGACAAATTTAGAAATTAAAAATCAATTTAAATTTTTAAAAATTTAAATTCAAAAAATCAGTTATTACTTTCTGTTTCAATAATTATTTTATTTGAATTGGAAATAATGGACTTTTATGAAGAGTCAATTCCAGAATGCACTGGCTTAGGGACAGATGTACTAGCCCTTCAGAGTATTTATTTTGTGGGAGATAAACAATATTATTAAAAAGCACTCTTCCAAATGGCTCATGGTTATTTAGAACATCCACTAACCCTAATGCATTTCTAAAATATTAAGAAAGATGTGTTTTAGTAGTTGTATCTTTTGAGATAAAGATAATACTTTCATCACTAAGACATTTTATTTATTTATCTCTTAGTCATATGTGCATAAACCAAGCAACAATTTTCATATCTCTGCTGGACACATAATTTTTAATGAACTATTTGAAATTCAACAGCTGCCTTGAAATCAATAAAACACATGGAAAAGTGCTAGAGAAAACTGAAAAGCCAAAAATATTTGTTAATGACTCAAGGATATACTTAAAGCACTTAAAGATTCAAAAGTTAAATAACCTGGAATGAAATATATATATATAATGAAAATTATTTATATGAAATTAAAAATATGTATAATAAAAAAATATTCTACTTTTATATATATTCAAATGGAATTCTGTTCAAAAAACTAAATAACTGAAGTATTTAGCAGATACTCATGCTTAAAGGGTTTTTTCCCTAAAAAATTGTATGTTCTCACCATAAAAGGCCCAGGAGAGGCAATGTTTTCATATGTGATGTTTCAAATTTGGTAATGAAATCAGTTCAAATCTGGAAGAATCTTGTGACCCCTAAGGGTGGGGACTGCAAGTTCTAACTTAGGTTTTGAACTTCCAGCCAGTAACTGGGATTGTCTTCTGACGTACCTGTCCTAGATGGGTACCACGGAGAAGACAAAGGAAAATAGGACCAGAGTTGCATCAGGATTCAGTCTTACTACATTTCATAATTTAAGAAAAGGAAGGGCATTTTACCAAAAATAGCTGGAAGAACACACTCTCGGAATATAAAACAATCCCTCCCAACATTGTACTGACTAACATTTCTAAACCACATGGTCCTTACTTTTCCCATTTTGCTGCAGGCTGGCCCCTCACAATCAATGGTTTTAGGGCCAGTACTTGGAAATCACTGTGCTGGACTAAAATGTTCAAAGTGATAAAATTCTGTGCTTCTTGTATCCCCTCTTCTCCTCCAGTCACTCCACGCTTGGCATCCAACCAACTTGTTAAATGAATCAATGAATAAACAGATAGATACACATTTCTGCTTGAGTCCAATGAATAGCTGAGCCTAAGTCTTTTGCAGTTAATTAAGGGAAGCAATATGGAAGGCTGAAGATGGGCCAGGCCACTCGTAGATTTGGGAACAGAGAAGAGAGCAGAGAATCTATTTTCCACCTCTCCTCTCCCATGTTCCCTGACTGACTGTTCAGTAATCTTACCTAAGCCAGATGCACGTCTCTAGAGGAGCAGCACCTTGCTGCACAGGATGGCCTCAGAGCTGCTGGGGTTTTTCCTTTATTCTGCAGGTGCTGAAAGTAGCGGCACAGCATGTGGGTCTCTCTCTCCTGCAAGCACCAGGTGGTAAACCCACAGAAGGGTTGATGCCCTTTTTCTATCTCATTCTGATTTTGTCTTAGAAGATGTGTGTTACACAGGAAACAACAGGTATTGGCAAGGATGCACAGAAAGGGGAACCCTCTTGCACTGGTTGTGGGAGTGCAAACTGGTGCAGCCACTGGGGAAAGCTATATGGAGGTTCCTCAAAAAGTTAAAATAGAGCTACCCTACAATCCAGCAATTACACTACTAGGTATTGACCTAAAGAATACAAAAATACTAATTCAAAGGGATACACGCACCTTGATATTTACAGCAGGGTTATCAACAATAGCCAAATACTGGAAAGAGTCCAATGTCCATCGACAGTTGAATGGATAAAGAAGATGTGGTATATAGATATAATGGACTATTAGTCAGCCATCAAAAAGAATGAAATCTTGCCATTTGCAATGATGTGGATCAAGCTAGAGAGTATAATGCTAAGTGAAATAAGTCAGTCAGAGAAAGACAAATACCTATGATTTCACTCATATGTGGAATTCAAGAAACAAACCAAATGAACATGGGGGGGGGGCAGAAGAGAGGCAAACCAAGAAAGCCTCTTAACTATAGGAACAAACTGATGATTACCAGAGGGGAGGTGGGGGGGGGGGGTGATGGGTTAAACAGGTGATGGGAATTAAGGAGGGCACTTGTGATGAGAACCGGGTGTTGTAGATAAGTGCTGAATCATCAATTCTATACCTGAAACTAGTATTACACCATATGTGAACTAACTGGAATTTAAATAAAAACTTAAGGAAAAAAAAAAAAGAATTGGCAGGTGACAAATGGGACATGGGAGAATAGGAGAGGGGAGGCAGGGAGGAGAACACAGAATCAAAATGATTCAGATTTGTTTTGTTGTTGTTGTTGTTTACTACACCTATGTTTTATTCCAAAATGCATTATTTTTAACTTCTGTAGCAATACATCACTTTGGGCTTGACTATCTTTTTTTAAAGATAGATAGATAGATAGATAGATTGATTGACTGATTGACTGATTTGTTTGTTTGTTTGACAGAGAGCACAAGCAGGGGCAGCAGCAAGCAGAGGGAAAGAGAGAAGCAGGCTCTCCACTGAGCAGGGAGCCTGATGAGGGACTCGATTCCAGGACTATGAGATCATGACCTGAGCAAAAGGCAGATGCTTAACCGACTGAGCTACCCAGGCATCCCGGGCTTAACTATCATCTTACACAAATGAAAATAACAGAACAAAACTCACAATTTCTATGGTTTAAAAAAAAAGCAAATGCTTCTCAGAATTTGGAGGGAGAGAATGAAAGGAATCCACTCCTTTACACAGGAGCCCGCTTTCCTAGCTGTTAAAACTTTGCTCTCTGGGGTGACACTTAACTCCTCTCACGTCTGCCTCTAGCTCTGCTTTCCAGGGTCAACCCCCCCATGTGCCCTGCATGGCCAGCATTCCTAAGCCAGTTATACACATCTACTCCTCACTTCTTTCGTGTTGTCATTCTGTTAGCATGGGGTACCAGTCTGCAAACTGATATTCTTTTTTTTTTTATGATGTTTAAATTTTTTAAATTTTCACTTTGAAATAATTCAGACTTATAAAAAAGTGTAAAGGAGCACCAAAAATTACCTATCGACCTTCATCAGCTGACCCCAAAGACAGTGTCCCACTGATGTCTTTCTTTGTCATCCAGGATCCCAGGGTACATTTAGCTGCCCTATTTCCTTAGTCTCCTTTAAATGAGACAGCTCCTGAGCCTTCCTTTGTCCTTTGTGTACTTGACACTTTTGAAGAACGCTAGAATGCTAGCCCGTTGTTCTGTAGACTGCCCATGTTTCCTCATGATGAAATTCACATTGTACAATTTTGGCAGGACTATGTCCTTCCAGGAGAAGATGTTGTACCCAGTCCTCCGTGCTTCCCACCCAGACTTAGGTTATTTCAATCTGGGGTTGGAGAAGATGGTTTTGCTCTTACGTTGGGGAACCAAGCAATAGATGGAAGATGTGTAGGAAGAAGGTGATGCACTCAGTTTTGCAAATGAGGAGTCAAGGTGCCTGCGGACCTGTTCACATGGAGACAGACATCAGGACTTGGGCAGTTAGGATCTGCCACTCGGAAGATATTTGAAGCAGTTCTTCTGTTCATGCCTGGAAATTTTATATTTTCTTCTATCCCCTCCATGTACTTTCTTTTTATTTCTCTAAAATCAGTCAGTTCGTTAAGAATGAAGCTAAAGACTAGAATTCTAACTCATTAAATCACAATATGCTTATCACCCAGAACCAGCCTTTTCTCATGCCAAACATTTCCTTTGCAAGAAGAGAGATTTAGGACTCTTTTTTAGAATTAATGTAGACTAATTCACTCCAAAATAAAATAGCGATTTGGTGCTGGTTAAACCTCTAGGCACTAGATCAGACATTCCCTATCTGAACTGTTATTTTTATAAAATCCAATTCTTTTTTTTTTTTTTAAAGATTTTATTTATTTATTTGAGACAGAATGAGAGAGAGAGAGAGAGCGCACATGAGAGGGGGGAGGGTCAGAGGGAGAAGCAGGCTCCCTGCCGAGCAGGGAGCCCGATGCGGGACTCGATCCAGGGACTCCAGGATCATGACCTGAGCCGAAGGCAGTCGCTTAACCAACTGAGCCACCCAGGCGCCCTATAAAATCCAATTCTTACCGATAAAGGATAATTTTGCTTCAGAATACAGATGTATTTGATATGTGGAAGTAATTATTGGCACCAAAAATGATGGCAGCATTTCCTCTCACCAGCTAGAGGGAGAGACAAAAAAACCACACTTAAATGGATTACTTATGGGTAAAGTAAAACTGGAATTCTAATTGTTGAAAACAAAAAATGAGGATTTATTTTTTTCTAATTATGAAATATATCTTTATTGTAAAAATTAGTATAAAATATGACAAAGAAAGTAAAAAAAAACTCGAACACTCTACCACTTAGAAATAACTACTATTAATTTTTTTGTATTTCCCTCCGTGTATTTTTAATGGATATACATAAATGCTTAAAGTTTATTTACATGTGTGTGTTTATATACATTTAAATATGCTTATATATATATATATATGCGATTATACTACATAAACTGTTTTGAGTTTGCAATGTTTTAATAATTATAATCTATTTATACTATTCTTTGTTTTGTGCTGTTCACATATAGAAAAGGGAGAGCAAGTGGATGAGCAGTGATAAAGGGAGGGACTTGTTTTTACTTTCTCTATGTGACATCATTTTATTTATTTATTTTTTTAAGATTTACTTATTTGAGAGAGAGAGACAGCGCACCTGAGTGCAGGAGGGGGTGGGAGAGGGCAGGAGAGGGAGAGAATCTCAAGTAGACTCCCCGCTGAGTGCAGAGTCAGATGCAGGGTTCGACACAGGGCTCAATCTCATGACCCTGAGCTGAAATCAAGAGTCGGACACTTAACCGACTGAGCCACCCAGGTACCCTATACGAGACATTATTCTAGGTAGGCACACCAACACTGTGTACATGTATTACATGGGTAATGAAAAACAAAAACTATTTAAAATCAGAATACAGACTACATTTTTAACTTTTAACAACACACACATGTAAACTATCTGATTAATAGCTTTTCGAACTGTACAGCATCCAAACATGTCTGCCAAAAGTTCAATGCTAAGGCTACACTTGGCAATATCGCAGACAAGTGCAGCTGGTTATCTTATCTGACCTCTGAACATTTAAGGAAAATAAAGTTACCCACAGGCTTTTTTAACGGCCATTAGCTGAAATATTCTCCTAAAGAGAAGTTTTACTTTTGGATTCAAGTCTCTTTATCTTCAGACTTTTGTTCCTTCAGAGAAAGTTTGCCCCATGCCCCTCTTATCTTTGGGAAATAAACTCCATGGCTCTTTTCAAGCAGGGCCACTCATGGGGGGAGGGGCGGGAACCCTATGATTTGTTGTCCAAATAAGCACACTTTTGCTGAGGGGGTAGTATAATTATGCAGGGATAACAAGGGTAAACCAGACCCATCCCATGCGAAGTACATTGAATAATCACCCTACTTATAAGGCTTTTTCAACTACTGTGATTTTAGGGGACAGCTTTTTTAAAAAATTTCAATATTTATGAAACAACTAGGTGCTGTAGGAATCAGAAAAAATATATGACCCATGATCTGGGCCCTTGAGAAGATTATCAGGAACTTGGGAAGACAGGACCAGTGGCAATGAAGGACAATATGGGAAATGTCAAGACCAATAACAACAAATAACACCAAATACTGCTTTCTTAGTGCCCTACAAATGTTTCACATAATCTATTTTTCTGCATAACACTCAAGTGAAATTAAATATTATCTTCACCTCAGAGCTGAAGCTGAAAAAAAGTCATAGGATTCTCCCAAAGTCACAAGCTAGTAAAAGACTGAGACTAAACCAAAAAATTCTAACATGACCCTATGTTAATCCTCAGTATCTGCCACTTGTATATGTGATATACTATATGGAGAAGCACCAATTTGGTTATAGGGGATAGTCAATATTAGCTTAGTATTTTATACTACATGTGTGTAAGAATAGAGCAGACATATAATTAAGAGGTGGAGACGAAGGAAGTTGAGGACATATGCCAAAGTCAGAAGGCTAAGTCAGATGAAAGGCTAACAAGAAGGCAAATTCCTGGCTGGCTCAGTCAAAAGAGCATGCGACTCTTGGTCTTGGGGTGACCTCAAGCCCCACGTTAGGTGTAGAGATTACTATAAAAAATAAACTTTAAAATTAAAGAAAAGAAAAGAAGGCATGTCATTACCTGTCTAGATCCACTAATTACTACGCCTTGCAGAAGAGAAGAAGGGGCACTTCCAAGGGAGGCAACAATCTGACATGGTCAAATTATCAATCATTCAGGATGAGTTGAACTCAGCACATAATAGGACTGTATCATAAAAGAAAAATCAGATACCAAGATCATATAAAGAGAAACGTGTTCAGGCTATTAAATAAGAATCAATATTGAGTGAACTAGAATAACAGTGATGCCAGTAAAGGGAAAGAAAGCAAGCAAAACAAATATTTAGTGATGATAAAAAGGGTTGAGAGTGCTGGAAAAGACACTTCCAAATATATATGCCTGAAAGAATGCTGGTAAGTGCAGAAATATGGAGGAGCACTGGGAAAGCCAGCTTATCATTCAGGTAAAGAAAGTGTATTAGTAAAAAAAAAGAAGGAGGAGAAGAGGAAGAAGAAGAAGGAGGAGAAGAAGAAGAGGAAGAAGGAGGAAGAGGAGGAGGAGGGGAAGAGGAGGGAAGGGAAGAGAGAAGAGAAGAGAAGAGAAGAGAAAAGAGAAGAGAAGAGAAGAGAGAGAAAGAGAAAGAGAAAGAGGAAGAGAAAAAGGAAGAGGAAGAGAAGACAAGACGAGAAGAGGAGTATATTAGTTATTTGGGCTGCCATCACATAGTACCACAGACTGGGTGGCTGAAACAACAGAAATTTATATCCTCACAGTTGTGCAGGCAAGTAATCCAAAATGAAGGTGTTGCTTGGGTTGTTTTCTTTTGAGGCCTCTCTCCTTGGCTTGTAGATAACCACCTTCTCTCTGTGTTTTCACTTAGTCTTCCCTCTGTCCCTGTCCCAATCTCTTTATAAGGACAACCAGTCATAGTAGATTAGAGCCTGCCCATTAGACCTCATTTTACCTTAATCACCTCTTTAAAGACCATATTTCCAAATACAGTCACATCCCAAGGCACTGGGAGTTAGAACTTCAACATTTGAATTTTGGAAGGACACAATTCAGACCATCACAGGAAGCGACTGGGGGGGGGGGGGGTAAGGGGAGGGTGTGGTTATTTTAATTTTAGCCTTTTGTAATTTGCAGTGAAATTAGATTATTGAAGTTGAACTACTTAGGAAGCAGTTCGAGATACCAAACAGAATTTACCTACTAAAAGATATTAGATAAAGCTGTAAGACCCTAGGGGCACCTGGGTGGCTCAGTCATTAAGCGTCTGCCTTCGGCTCAGGTCATGGTCCCAGGGCCCTGGGATTGAGCCCCTCATCGGGCTCCCTGCTCCGCGGGAAGCCTGCTTCTCCCTCTCCCACTCCCCCTGCTTGTGTTCCCCCTCTCGCTGTGTCTCTCTCTGTCAAATAAATAAAATCTTTAAAAAAAAAAAAGCTGTAAGACCCTATATTTACCATGTAATAGCAAGATACCATGCTGTACACTGTGCAATTTGTAAAAATGAAGAATATACAGTCTTACTCTTAAAGTGTACAATATAACGAGAAACACACACACACACCAGTCATTTGGTCCTTCTCTAAGACAAGACAAGTAAGTATCAAGGGCGTTTTTTAAAGGAAGTCACATCAGATGGTGAAAAGGAACAAGCAGAGGGTCTAGGAATGAGGCTTGGGATAGTTTCTTCTATCATTAGGGGTGGCTTTTGCCAGTACTTGATGTTTTCCTTGGATGATCTGTGAGGACCAAGTGACTTAACTGAGTACTTGAGAACCGATCATAAATCATTTAGTAATGGCTCTGAGCAATGCCAGGAAATGCTGGATCAGACTCAGGGTTTAAACTGGTCAAGTTCATGCAGAAACTCAGTTTTATTACTTTTTTAAAACATAAGGAGAAACACCTGCAGACCACTTGTAACTATCTTAGGGATGGGGTGCCCGGGTGGCTCAGTCGTTAACTGTCTGCCTTCAGCTCAGGTCATGATCTCAGGGTCCTGGGATCGGGCCCGGGGGTGGGGCTCCCTGCTCAGCGGGGAGTCTGCTTCTCCCTCTCCCTCTGCTGCTCCCCCTGCTTGTGCTCTCTCACTCTCTCTCAAATATACAAGTAAATAAAATCTTAAAAAAAAAAAAAAAAAACTATCTTAGGGAGTGAGGATTCATCAGGAAGTAGTGCTGGAAGCTGCTCCCATGTGCAGGCTAAGCTGTAGGGTCCCGAAGGTCCCACCTGCCTGGGACCACCCCCCTCCGCCTGGAACTTCCACTCTCCCAGGCCGATGTGCTGTGACTCAGGGGGCCCCTGTTTCAGGCTGGGAATGTCCACGAACTCACAATACCACAACTCAGTTTTCCGGGTTAGTTAGTGGAAATATGATAGAGGTAAGTACGTTTTGACAGACACGAGAGAAAGGGAATCGTTAACACTGGGGAAAGCTGGGTGGTGGACAGCCAGGAACTCCTGCGAGGTTGTTGGAACTCTTCTGAGAATTTAAAAGTAATTTCAAATTTTAAAATTTATTAACAAAAAGAACATAAAGTAGGGAAATGTCTAGGAAATAACGTTAGTGAAGAAAAGCAAAATAGAGTTTTATACATAAAATGGTCACAAACATGTAAAAAGTTATAAACCGAATATACCAGTATATTGGCCACAGTTATCTCTACGGGGTGGACTTAAAGGTTGTTTTTATGTTTTCACTTTACAACCTTCTATAACCTCCAGGTTTTCTCAACGAGAATTTTTAAATTTCGTAAGAAAAAATATAAAAATTTAAAAAATAAAGAAACAAAACCCCTTTTATTTTTTTTAAGAGTTTGAGAGAGAATGAGAGAGAGAAAGCCCGAGATGGGGGAGTGTCAGAAGGAGAAGCAGGCTCCCCGCTGAGCAGTGAGCCCCACTCGGGACTAGATCCCGGGACTCCAGGATCATGACCTGAGCCGAAGGCAGTCACTTAACCAACTGAGCCACCCAGGTGCCCCACAAAACCCCTTTTAAATGCTCACTGCCTTACTTCAGATCCCTCAATGTCTCTGTGGAGCGTTGAGGGTGCCGTCCAGACTTAGCACAACATTCGAGGGGCCTCCTGATATCTGGGCCCTGCCCTCCTCTGCAGCCTCATCTCTTGCCCTCTTCCCTTTGGGTCATCCGGAACCACTTACAGGCCCCCAGCCTACCTCGTCCATGTAGGATGTCCTCAATGGGGACAGCCCTTTCCCAAATCCTCCCCTAGTTAAGGGCTCCCCTCCCAGGATTCAGCTCAGGACTTCCCTGCCATTCACTCAACCCATAGAGTACCACACTTGGCCTGCTTTTAGCATTTACCTTACATTGATCTGCCTCACTCCCTTGTCTGTGAGCTCCTTGAGGAAAAGAACTCTGTTATTTTCCACTTCGGATCCTAGCACAGTGCTGGCAGAGTAAGGCCTCAAACATTTTTTGAATGACACAAATTCCATTCACTACATTCATTATGTCCCTCTAACCCCTATATGCAAAGAGAAACTCGCCTCAATCTCGTCATACAATTCTCTAAAAGGGGTGGCTGCATCCTCCCTGGCATGGACCGATCCAGCAGGCCTGAATTCCTGGAAATTCTCCCCAGGGCACTGCGCACTTACTGACCCACAGAAGTTCAAAATGCTGAGAGCAACTTCTCTAGTAGTACCCTAAGCTATTTCCCGACAGCTTAAAAGCAATCTACCCCATGTGGGAATTGAAAAAGGGTGAAGCAGGGATTTCCTACTCCACCCAGACCGAGGAAATGCAGTTTCCAGAAGTTTAAAAATCAGAGAGACCAGGAAAGCAAGCAGTAAAATTTTCCAAATCTAATGTGTGGCTTCCCCTCTATAAAACCTTTACAAGCTCAAGTTCCTCTTAAGACAGGACTTGGAGACATGATTTTAAAGCCAAACCTCTAGTACTGTGCCCTCAGTGAGCTGGGCTTAGGTTTCACAGACCATAATTTCACCCCTTTGGGTAGCAGGGCAAACACTATAAGCAGTCACAGCCAACTGCCTTTAATGGGTGCTTCAGGCCATGCTTCAGGGTCTGGCACAGTGCCTAGCACATACCTGGCAAGTAGTAAGCACAAAACTCATCACTGAATGCATACAGACTGTCTTTGTTCTTTTTTTCTTATTTGATCATTGTATCAATATCATTATCACTCAGGGAGGGGGGAAATATTCCAGAGAGTTCCAGAACAATGTTGATGGAAGAGGTCTCCTCATCTGTATCTCGGTTCATAACTAGGCCCCCCCTCCAACTGCTGGACACCCTTTCCCACCTCCTTCATGGGTCCCTTCCCAGCTGACGCCACTCCCTCATCCACAGCTCCTCTTTACCCTACAATCCTCTTCAAACCTCGGAAAATGTGAAGAAGAAAATAAGAACACAGACACATTACGTCCATATATAGTATTATATTACATCTCTCAGAATGTCAGATATTTGTATGTTATTGTCAACAAGACATTTTGGGGACATAGCTCTTGTCAAAACATTAATGTTACAAATTAGAGTATAAAGAATTTATCAAATATCTTTTGATACAATAGCTTGTTATTCGAAATAAAAAAGGAGTACTGAGGCAATGGAATGAATTTCTAATAATGACATACTGGTGCTAGGAGAGCAGACAATAGGGTAAGGGGACAGGTTTGGAGAACAGACTCTTCCCAGTGCCCTAGAGCACAGAGCTCAACCTTAGGTATACGGTCCATGGGCAGAATCTTTCATTCATGCTAGTGAAATGACACTGACTCTGAATTCCTATCATGGTCCTCCAAGATCATCAACTCCGTGGCCAAGCAGAAGCAGACTCCCACCACTCCCCACCACTTCTGTTCCCAAGGTAGCTTTTGCCTTCCTCCAACACACTGAGCTGCAAATGTCCCCGTGCATATGTGGCTCTCCCCAGGGGATCGTGAGTTCCTTGAAGGCAAGGATTCATTCCATAGCCCCAGCATCCAGCAGAGGGTGCTGTCTGGGAAGCGTTCGGTGCATATCTGTAGGCTGAACAAACCCCTTTCCTTCCCTGGGTGCCTCTCTGGGAAGCTCCCACACAAACAGGTTGGACACAGAAAGACTCTACTTGCAAGATACCTGGGCTCCACGAAGGCTTGAACAGTGCCGAGCACATGTAGTTAATGAATATATTTTGAATAAATGAATGAATGAATCTGCTCCATTTGAAAGGGTGCTTTCCTGTCCTTTCTATTTCATCTGATGTTCCTAGCAGTCACATAGTCTGACCTCAGATCCATCCTCTCAGTGTTCCCCTTTTGTACTAAGCCTCTGTGGTGACTTTTTTTTTTTTTTTTAGGTTTTATTTATTTAAGTAATCTCTACGCCCAACGTAGCGCTGGAACTCACAACCCCAAGATTAAGAGTCACATGCTCTTCCAAGCGAGCCAGCCAGGTGCCCTGATGGTGGTGACCTGTTGCTTACAATCACATACCTCCTGGAACTCACTCCTTGGAGTCATTTTCTCCCTCTTCCTCTCCTGTTCTCCCTTCTTTTGGTTCCCCTCTTCCTCCTCATCTTCCTCACCTTCTCCCATTCTTCTAATCATTTGAGACAAGCAAAAAAGTATATCGTCACGATCGTGTCTCCACCACCATTCAGCTCACAAACTAAGATATCATAGTTATAATTGAGGTCCCTGTATATGTGTCCCCAGCCATGCTCTTCCCTTCCTGAAAGTAACTGTTATCCTTTACTTTTCCTATGTATGTCCATATGTATGTATATATATAGTATTGCGCGACGGTTTTTAACTTTTCATTCATTATATCATACTCAAGTATACCACTGCTTCTTGCTTGTTTTCATTTGGAAACACAGAGCTCTAGGTCCTTCCTTATCACTGCTGTGTTATGTAGTATTCCATTGTATAAATGTATCACAGTTGTTTCATTCATTTTGCAACTAATTAACATGTGGATGGTCTTCAATTTTTGCTATTATGACAACTGTTGCTATGGACATTTTTGTTACCTTTTAAGCAAGAATGAAGGGGGATTCCATTTGGCCCTTGGGGATAAAGTCCAAGGTGCCTTTTCATGAGGACTCCAGCAGAGCTAGCCACCTCAGACCCAGGACCTAAGTAGCTCAGGAGCGGGAACTATATTGTGTTGGCAGTGAGAGCAAGGAAGAGCACATTAAAGTTACCATCTTTCCAGAACCTCAGCCCTCTGTCCAAAACCTGACTTTGTAATAGCATCACACTGTCCTGTTATAAGGTGTTCCTCCAGCTGCCTGGCAGTCCAAGAGTAGGACCGGAGAAAGCAATATCTGGATTGATCCAGGACCGTATTAAATGTTACAACCAAAAGGCAGAACATATATAATATTTTTAAATTGTGCCTAGGGGGCAGGGCGCCTGGCTGGCTCAATCGGTAGAGCATGAGGTTCTTGACCTTGGGGTCAAGTTCCAGTCCCACGTTGGGTATAGAGATTACTTAAAAAAAAAAAAAAAAAAAAAGATAGATAGTCAGATAGACAGACAGATAGATAGATGATAGATAAATCGTGCCCGAGGTAATCTGGAACCATCCGGCAGTAATGGCATCTCCTTCTCACTCTAGCCTTGCTCCCTTGCCTCAGCAATCGGCATTTCATTCTGCTTACCCTTTTTCCCCCTTTTCCCCCCAAATCATTGCTTTTGCAGAGTTATCAACCCACATCTTATCCATTTTGGAGATGATATTGAAAGACTATGTAAATGTGGAAAAACAGATTCTTCACAGTGTTGGTGGTCAAAAGACATGACAACATAAATTAAAATCTTCATAAATGCCCCAGAACCCAGTGTATTACAATTATTCTTAAAGCTAAATAGAAAAAAATAGTGAATGAAATCCACTTCCTACCAACAATATTAACCTTGACTCTGAGGTAGCATTTTTTTTACCCTTTCTGCATAGACATTTTGATATCACGTAATATTTTTTTAAAAGCCATGATATCTCAATATATGAAAACTTCATGTCCTGAGGCTCAAATCATAGAAGATGTTTTGCCTTTTGGTTCTCACATTTAAAATCCTTATATCCTACTGGAGGTCACGGAATTCCATACAGTAATTTGAGCACCACCTAGTGGGCATTCTGGCTACATTCCTGATTAGAAGGAAACCCTAATAAGGTAGTTTCGCCAGACCAAGGAGGAATGTGAGCCAGCCAAGTGCCTCCCCACTGAAGTGGCAATTTACATAATTCATACAACCTTTCATCCACCTCCAACACTTTAAAAATGTTCATAGGGCTATTCTAAATCTCACTGAAATTGCAAAGCCATAAACAAGAGCTGTTATTCTCTTAAAGCTCAAACAACACTGCATAGCCGAACAGTTTTGCTCCTGCTTGCATATGCTCAATTGCCATAGTTCAACAGCCCCTCTTTACAGCACGCTTCATTTTGTGTGTCTCTCAGATCTTTTCTAGGATACAGTTCAACATAATCTGCCCTTCTGCATTTTCAATAGCTGGGCTTCATTTTTGTTTCCATTTCTAGCCTTTAATTCACAACCTTCTCATGCTCGATTATTTTAATCGCCTCTGGTTGCCTAAGCTATTACTGATTCAAACAGCATATTCCAATCTAATTAAAGAGAGTAGCTAATAATCAATGCTTTAAACAATTAACAAGCTATTTTTATTAGTACTAAATCAAAGGTAATTCAAAAACATTTAGTGCTCATTAAAATAAACAAGAAATTAAATTCTTCATGTAAGAAATAATTCTTTTTTTAGAATTTTATTTATTTATTTGTCAGAGAGAGCGCACACGCAGAGGGAGCTGCGGGCACAGGGAGAGGGAGAAAGAGAAGCAGGCTTGCCGCTGAGCCAAGAGCCCGACGTGGGGCGGGATCCCAGGACCCCGGGATCACGACCTGAGCCAAAGGCAGATGCTTAACCAACTGAGCCACCCAGACATCCCCGTAAGAAATAATTCTTAAATTATAGGAAGTATCGATGGCTTAGCATATGTCAAAAGTTCAGAAATAACAGAAGTAAAATCAGTGAATCACCAAAGTAGTAATTAGTGAAAGTTCACAGTGCACACACCAAAAAGAGTTTGCAAATCAGGAACATGGAATGAGGCTCATTGTTATATTGTTACATATTGTTATAAAGCAGCTCATGTAATGAGAAAGCAGTGACTGTTTATTCTTCACAGTGATTGGTTATATTAAAATTTTCCTTTTTTTTTTTTTTTTTTTGAGAGAGAGAGAGAGAACACAAGTGGGGAGGGGCAGAGGGAGAAATAGAATCTTAAGCACTCACCTCGAAGCCCAACCTGGGGCTTGATCTCAGGACTCTGAGATCATGACTTGAGCTGAAATCAAGAATTGGACACTTAACCAAGTGAGCCACCCAGGCGCCCCAGTTAACCACTATCTTGAATTTGGAAATTGTAGGAGGGACTCCTGTACCATGGTGAAAAACCAGGTAACCTTTAAGGTTTCTGTCATTAATGAATCTATAATGCTGTGAAAAAAAACCTGTCAGACGTGTTAAAATAAAAAACAGAGACCAGAGGCGCCTGGGTGGCTCAGTTGTTAAGCGTCTGCCTTCAGCTCAGGTCATGATCCCAGGGTCCTGGGATCGAGCCCCGCGTCGGGCTCCCTGCTCAGTGGGGAGTCTGCTTCTCCCTCTCCCACTCCCCCTGCTTGTGTTCCCTCTCTCGCTGCGTCTCTCTCTGTCAAATAAATAAAATCTTTAAAATTAAAAAACAAAACAAAACAAAACAGAGACCAGCCTTGAAAATTCCCTGAGCAGACAAAACCTGTGTAGTCATATAGACAAAGTTTAATTTACTGTATTTTGTAAGACTAACTTGACCTGAGTCATTTCTTGCTTATATCTCTGGAAATCACAAGCGAAACTTACACTCTTTCCCAAGGTAGATATGAGGTATTCACTGACCAATTCCCTGTCATTTAAGAAAATTCTAATATTGGGGGGGGGGCACCTGGGTGGCTCAGTTGGTTAAGCATCTGCCTTAGGCTCAGGTCATGATTCCAGAGTCCTGGGAGCGAGTCCCTGCTTAGCAGGGAGTCTGCTTCTCTGCTTCTCTGCCCTTCCCCTGGCCCCCAGTCTCTCATTCTTTCTCTCTCTCTTTCAAATAAATAAAATCTTAAAAAAAAAGAAAAGAAAATTCTAATATTGGGACGCCTAGGTGGCTCAGTTGGGAGTTGGGGGAAAAAACTAAAGATCCCAATCTACATGATTGTTATGAGAATTAAATGAGATAATGCACTGCCCTTCACAAGCAGTCCATAATACTTTCCAGACAGCTCAGATACAAACTTTCATTTGCCTCTCTGTGGTTTTCTCCCATTGACCCTGCTTTTACCTGAATTTCTGCCTTTCCAGGTATACAAAGACCATAAGCCTCCAACTTCTGACCTCACACCCTCTGACCCCACTGCTTAACTAAATTTTCCTGTCTCCAGTTGAAGTCTCTGTATTTCTGCCAAGCAAGCTTTATAGAAATGCTTCCCAAACTTTTTCATGTGGTAAAACTCAGAGAAAATGATAAGATATGTAGTGTTGAGCTAAATGGATGACGTTACTTAAAGCCAACAGGTTTTGAAGTCTCTCAGAGGGATGAGTGGGATTGAGCCTCCTTCCCCACTACAGTGACCTGCTTTTCAAGTTACCCTTAATGACACTTTTCTTGCCAGTCTTACTTTCCCACTCCCTTATCATGCTTGCTAGGGTCACTTGCACCCAAATTCTTATCACAATGTAGTAGATAATATTTTAAAAATTGGCAAAATAGTAATAAAAATAATATCCAAGCAAAGTGAGACTTTGTGCATCAAGCTCTGCTCCAAAGCATATATTGTATTCATTCTAAGAGCATTTTCGGATTTATATCAAGACGCTGTCTTTCATGGCTAAGGAACTAGACCACAAAAAGTTTAATGACTTCCAAGGTCACATCTTTACCAGTAAAAGTGAAAAATATTTAGATTTACTGAGCATTTAATATATGTGAGGCCCCATGTTTAGTACTTTGTACCATTCCACTAATCAATGCAAGAGCTTTATATTGTTTTAGAGGTATTAATTATACCCTCTCCACAAATGCAGAAATTGAGGCTTAAAGAGATTGGTTCCAAATTGGGACCAATCAAAAATTTAGGAGAAACTTTTGAACTAGCAATGAAGAGAAGTTGTGGCAGAATAAACTCTTTTTATCCTATAAGATATTATTTAATAAAGTCTACACAAACACCCAAGTAAAGTGGAAGATCGGGGCAAGTAACCAAATAATTCAATGCAATTTATGAGGAACATTTTTTTTTCAAAGATTTTATTTTTAAGTAATCTCTACACCCATTGTGGGCCTCGAACTTACAACCCCAAGATTGAAAGTCACATGTTCTACCAACTGAACCAGCCAAGCACCCCTATGAGGAACATTTTTGGGGTGAATTATCTATGTAGTTGAATCAAATCTGTGCTATATGTTATATGCTTCAATAACTTTGGACTTCATCCTCAACAAATGGTCACTTTGGTCAGTCCCCATAAGCAACCATGGCTGCAAAAATTGTCACAGTGATTACTAGATTAGGTAGAACTAAAAATTCTGATTTTTTAGGGCTGACATTATTGGCACTTTACTGAAATGAGTTCTTCATCCTTGACTTTGTAAGGTCTTCTGGGTTTGTTTTCTAGAGACAGAGATGGAATTTGCGCCAAAAATCTAAATACATCGAAATAGTCCTGAGCATATGGCCAAGTTTTTGTGTTGAGATGTTTGTCTGCCCACATGAAATTGCTGTTGTCTTCCAAGAAAACTTTGGCTCCTTGGTTTATTTATACTGACCACATTACAGCTATTTGATATTTAAAGTAAAATGGAAATTTTGATGCATTCTACTCAAAAAATCTACAAATTGCAGATTTTGGTTTTTGGTGTCTCATTTGTTTAAGCTCCTTATAATAGTCCTGAGCCTGAAAATTAGTTAGGTTTCTGGCTGTTCCTTTTTTTAATTCTCCTTTTCTTATAATTTAAAAGTCAAAATATGTGACTTAATTCTACTTTTGTAAGAGTGGGCAAGAAGCCCATTTCCTGTTCATGATGAGCTGACCATATTCTGACAGGACACTAAGGAAGAACTGGATGACATACTGGCGGGAGAAAGTCAATTGGAAAAAAAAAAGTGTACTCGTATTTGGAAAATGAGTCAGTGTCTAGGAACCAACTGCATTCAACACACAAAATTTGCTCCAAATGAGCAAATTGAAAATGCTTCAAGAGAAGCTGCATAATGAATATATCTGGAGTTGTCAGGCCCAAAAAATGCCTCATAAAGAATTCTGTTTAACTGCAATGATACCAATTTCTGGAGCATCTCTAGAATAAATTCATAAGATTTTTTTTTTAAGTAGAATATATAGGGGGCACCTGGGTGGCTCAGTCGTTAAGCATCTGACTCTTGGTTTCGGCTCAGGTCATGATCTCAGGGTCATGAGATTGAGCTCCTTGTAGGGCTCCATGCTAACTGGAGTCTGCTGGGGTTTCTTTCCCCCTCCCACATCTTCCCCCTCTACTCCTCCACACCTCCCTCACCCCCGCCCCCTGTTCACATTCTCTCTAAAATGAATAAAATCTTTAAAAAAAAAAAAAAAAGCACCTAGAATACGTAAGTCAAATCACTAAATGCATTGAGAACTTTTCTTTGGAACTGCAAGTCTGCATGCCTAAATGTGTTCTAGTAAGTGGCCGAGTGTCCACCCTAGACCGAAGTCACACCAAAAAAAGTTTTTTGGAGGAGTAAAATTATAATCGCACATGCCAATATACCAAACAAGCAACAGAGTATCAGAGAGACTATATTAAACAACTTGGAAAAGATCACACACACAAAAAAATCCAGATTTCTCTTTTTCAACCTGATAATTAAAGTCATATTAGCCCTTCCCTCCCCAAAGTAGAAGATGAAGAAAGAAAAGAAGAGGTTAACACTCAGAACCTGATGACCTTGAAAATGCTGCAAAATGGCCTGAACACTTATTTGCCCAGATGGCTTAGTAAAGAGGCCAACTTAGGCCTTTACCAGAGATTAAATAGCTTCCCATGGTCACCCAGGTCAAGTGCAGAGCCAAGACTATTAAGACTGTCAGCTGACCTTATTCATGATGCCATTTGAGAGCATTCACAGCACTGTATAGCTTACAACTGCTTTTGGACTCATTAATCACGTTATGCTTACAACAATCCTATCAAGTAGGTGACGTGCATTACTAGTGCTTTCACATTTTATAAAAGAGACCAGAGTCCGAGTCTCCAGACAGCCCAGCTTTCTCTCCTCCACTTACTAGTCTCCATCCTTAAATTCTGCATCCTTCAAAGATTTCCAGGGTTTTGACAAGCTTAGATCACCCCGGGCCGTGTTAGTATCAGACACGTTGCATCTGTTCACAGATTTATTCAATGACAAGAAGATGAGGCCGGCTCTGTCATTACATTCTGTGAAATAATCGGTTGAGTATTTAAGAAGATGATGAGCACTCCAGAACCAATGAAAAAGAAAATCAATGTAATAAATCAGGGGACAAAAATAAAGGCACATCACTCCCCTGATGACAACCAGTTACTAGGCCAGAAAACTAGCAAATGAAACCCATGGCTTGGGCATCATCATAAATCTGCACTAAAGAGGACCCTAGGCACCACACCGCCCTGCACTGCAGGAAACACTAAAATACTTCCATAGCAACTGTAACTAAGGACATCATCAGGATGCTGAAAATGCAAAAGGGGGAGAAAAAAAAAAGAGCCATAAACGGGACAAACAAGATTGTTTCCCCGGTAAAGTGAAGCCGACTATTCACTCCCAGAAAACAGAAGTATTTCACCACCTGAGGCAGGCTGTAACTAGCTATTTCAGCCAGCCAAACCCATCCTCCTGATCTTTATTCTTCCAGGAAATCAGCCAAAGGGCCAAAAACGCAAGGCACTCAGAAATGCACATACCGAGCAGGCAGCAGCATGCTCCAGTCTAATGGATTGGTGGTGAGTGAGGAAAGGAGCCCAAGCATTTAGCAACTGCCAAACCTATTATGGCCAGGCAGGTACCGGCAGGAACACAAAAAATCAGAAATAACATTCTGGAGGGCGCCTGGGGGGCTCAGTCAATTAAGTGTCTGCCTTTGGCTTGGCTCATGATCCCAGGGTCTTGGGATCAAGCCCTGCATCGGGCTCCCTCCTCAGTGGGGAGTCTGCTTCTCCCTCTCCCTCTGTTGCTCCCCCTGCTTGTGCTCTCTCTCTCTCACTCTCTCTTAAATAAATAAAATCTTTAATTAAAAAAATTACTATACAATAAACGAGAATGTGATAGACATAAGAAAATGAAAATTGCTATTAAGGTTTAGATTATTGAAGGATGTTATGGATTGAATTGTGTCCCCCAAAATGGTATGTTGAAATCCTAACCCCCAGGACTTCAGACAGTGACCTTTTTTGGAACTAGGGTCTTAGTAAATATCATCACGTTAAAATGAGGTCACTAGGGTGGGCCCTAATCCACTAGGGCCGATGTCCTTCAGAGAGAGAAGGGCTCGTAAAAACCAAGCCAAACCAAGAAGGTGGGAACAGATGGCAGTGAGGAGCCACAGGCCACCGAGGATTGCTGAGAGCCACCAGAAGCTGCGAAGGGGCAAGGAGGATTCTTTCCCCGAGCCAACAGAGACGGAAGGCTCTGCTGACGCCTGGATTTCAGAACAGTGAGAGAGACATTTCTGTTGTTACAAACCACTCAGCTTTTGGTACTTTGTAACCACAGCCCTGGGAAAAGAATTCAGAGGGAGAGATGACTTCATACTAAACAGAATACAGCAGGCTTCTTGTAAGCAATGACATCTAAATGGAACCTTGAAGAGCTTGCAGTATAGGATTGGTAGGAAATGGGATTTCCTAGTTATAGGATAATAACTCTGTGCCAGATACTGTACATCTCGGTGTAACTGGCACGGACACGGGCTCATAGAGGAGCCATACACACCTCCCCTTCCTAACTGACCCTCGCTCTTCCATCCCACAACGGCTGATATGTATAGAAGCTTCGGTTTAGCAAATGGAAGAGGAAGGAGGGCTGGGGGTTTGGGGAGAGATGTGGAAGGGAGGGAGAGAAAGAGGGAACAGATGGTAAAGCATCTATTCCTCTTCTAGTCTGGCCATGATCTCCCTCTAGAAGAGACGGTGGAAACAAGTTCCAGAACCTCTGTGAGTTGCTTTGTTCTCATGTGAAACTAGGTGAGGGACTAGTCAAAAAACTCCGAGAGGCTCTATATGTTTGGGGCTGAGACGGCTCAGACGCAGGGGAGGCCACTCTCCCCTCCTCTCCAGACGGAGGCCTCCCAGGGACTGGACCTCTTGGGAGCACTGAGAGTCAACAACTCTGGCACGGGCAGTGCTCTCATGATGGACAGTGGTCCTGGAAAAACGTCAGCCTTGGCAAAGCCTCAGCACATGGCCTTGCAAGCAGATGCTGGACATGTGGGAGCTGCGCTAGAAGAAAAACAACAGGGCAGAAGCCCATGGCAATTGCAAAAGAAAGACAGGTTACCATGGGAATTTCTTTGAGAACATCTAGAAATAACTGGAGCTACTCTGAAGGGAATGAATTTCCTCCAGTCAAATAGGATGGGGATCCACACTGTATAAACTGGAATATAAAAAGAATGTGAGGTAAATACCCAGTAGTGCAATTGCTGGGTCGTAGGGTGGCTCTATTTTCAACTTTTTGAGCAACCTCCATACTGTTTACCCCAAAGATACAAATGTAGTGATCCGAAGGGGCACCAGCACCCCAATGTTTATAGCAGCAATGTCCACAATAGCCGAACTATGGAAAGAGCCCAGAAGTTCATCGACAGATGAATGGATAAAGAAGATGTAGTATATATATGTGATGGAATATTACGCAGCCACCAAAAAGAATGAAATCTTGCCATTTGCAATGACATGGATGGAACTAGAGGGAATTATGCTAGGTGAAGTCAGTCAGGGAAAGAAAATTATCATATGATCTCACTCTTATGTGGAACTTAAGAAACAAAACAGAGGATCATAGGGGAAGAGAGGGAAAAAAACAAGACAAAACCAGAGAGGGAGACAAACTATAAGAGACTTTTTTTTTTTTTTAAGATTTTTATTTATTTATTTGAGAGCGAGCGAGCGAGAGAGTGAGAGCACAAGCGGGGTGATGGGCAGAGGGAGAAGCAGACTCCCTGCTGAGCAGGGAGCCCGATGTAGGACTCAATCCCAGGACCCCGGGATCATGACCTGAGCCAAAGGCAGACACTTAACGACTGAGTGACCCAGGCGCCCCCATAGAGACTCTTAATCACAGGAAACAAACTGAGGGTTGCTGGAGGGGAGGGTGGTGGAGGGATGGGGTAACTGGGTGATGGACATTGGGGAGGGCATATGATGTAATGAGCACTGGGTATTATATAAGACTGATGAATCACTGACCTCTACCTCTGAAACCAGTAATACGTTATATGTTAATTAACTGAATTTAAATTAAAAATTTTTTAAAAAGGAAAGAATGTAAGAACTTGTTCTGTGACAACAGGCTGATGAGGCCTGGAACATACTGGTCAGGTACAGATTTTATTTAATCCAACTGATAGCCATCATTATCCGCACCTTGCAGGCAAGAAAACTGAGGCTCAGTTAAATAACTTCCCCAGCCAGTAACCCAGTCGGTATGCGACTGAGTCAGAAATAAAACCATGTCTGTCACTAGGCCAGTGCTTTTCCTGCTATGCCACAATGCTGATCTAGGCAGAGGGGAAAGCAAAATACTTGCAAGGAGTTGGAAAACAAATACAATAGGTCAGGTTATCAGCCAGGATCCTGGCAGGAAACAGAACGCAACCTGAATTGTTCAAATGAAGAGACATTCATAAAGATACAACTGACCTAGCTATGGGCAGGACGAAGAGACTCAACAGGGGACAGTAAGATACCCAGAAGCCATTGCACCCCCGATGAGTCCTAGTGAGCCTGGAAGCCATGCAGATCTGCAACCAGGGAGGGACACCAACAGGGAGAGAGTGGCAGGGGGTCAGGGCGGGGGGGGGGGGGGGTGTTAGAGAATAATCTGACCTTTCCAATAATCTGACCTCTCGCCTCCCAATCTCCTGCCTGTGCCACCTACCAGCTGTGCCAAACTGGAACCCAGCTGCCAAGGGAGCCCGGATGAAGCCAGTGTCAGGAATCAGAGACTCAGAAATGGAAGAGAAGGAAGACATTTCCATGGAGAAGGCAAGTTGAGGACATGTGCTCTTCTGGGCCTGTTTTGCTCTTGGACCCATTCCCTGCCCTCCTCTGCACTGTTCTGTATCATGAGGATTTTTTTCCCCGGCTTCCTTTGCCCTCTGGTTTCTACATCAATTCAGCCAACAGGAGGTTCTGAGGGAATACTGGGGGCAGACAGGGAGAAGCCAGGATATCTCCCCCCATCTCTTTCCGCTCCAGGCATTGTCCTGTGGCAGCCGCCGTCCCTTGTCTGGACCCAGCTCCTACAGCAAGCCCTGCTGTGGTTCCAGCTCACTTCTGCTTGCTGACCCTGGATGCTAGCCCCTTCAGCTTTAGGCAGTGGTAGGCGCTTCCTGCTCTCAGTAATCTCAGGGATGCTGTACTGTCCCGCTTTAGGCTTCTCAGTTCTGTCATCTCCCAATTCCTTGTTTTAAATTCCATTTTAAAATATAAGGAATTGGGGCGCCTGGGTGGCTCAGTCGGTTAAGCGTCTGCCTTCGGCTCAGGTCATGATCCCAGGGTCCTGGGATCGAGTCCCACATGGGGCTCCCTGCTCAGCGGAGAGTCTGCTTCTCCCTCTCCTCTGTCCTCCTCCCTCATCCCGGCTCATGCTTGCTCTCCCTCTCTCTCCCCCCCAAATAAAATCTTTTAAAAAATAAAATTAATTAAATAAAATATCAAGAATATTTCCTAGACCCGGACTAATACAGGAAACTCACATCAGAAAACCTCAACCCCCCCCCACAGGAAATAGCAGGAAAATGAATATAAACATGACTTGTAGATCACCAGTATTGAATAAGTTTTTGTTGATCTATAACTGCTATGAGCCTGTTTCTGCCTCTTCCAGGGGCTTCCAACCCCTCAACCACCAGTGTCCTGATCTGCTCTCTGGCCCTGCTGGCCCTTCTTCAGACCCCTGGAGATGACAAACAGCCATGTAAGCAATATTCTATTAGAACTCTTAATTTCCTGGGGCACCTGGGTGGCTCAGGTCATGATCCTGGGGTCCTGGAATCGAGTCCTGCATCAGGCTCCCTGCTCGGCGGGAAGCCTCCCTGCTCATTGTCTCTCTTGCTATCTCTCTCTCAAATAAAATCTTTTTTTTTTTTTAAAGATTTTATTTTATTTATTTGACAGAGAGAGAGAGAGAGCTAGAGAGGGAACACAAGCAGGGGGAGTGGGAGAGGGAGAAGCAGGCTTCCCGCCGAGCAGGGAGCCCGATGCAGGGCTCGATCCCAGGACCCTGGGATCATGACCTGAGCTGAAGGCAGACGCTTAACGACTGAGCCATCCAGGCGCCCCTCTCAAATAAAATCTTAAAAAAAAAAAAAAAAATACCCATCCCTGAGTAGAGCAAATTCTCTACTTTCTCAGTTCCTGCTTCTCCCTGGAGAAACAGTGTGTGGCCAGAGGTTTCTTCTCCTGGGATGTTCATTTGCTCTGTTCAGTATATCCAAAGTGCCCATTTCCACTCATCCTGTGCCATACCTTTTCCCGGAGTCCCTCGAACTCACTAAGGTTCCCATCAGTTTAAAACTGATGCAAAGGAAATCTACTAAGAACCACAGACCAAAACTAAATTTATGACAACATGCCATAACTTCATACATGGAATTATCTTTAAGAAGGGAAAGGGGCTTATTTATAAAAATGAAATAAACTGCTGATATATAAAATCCTGACATGGACAAAAATCAATGTTAAGACAGTTATCCATAAAACAACTCACTGCATTTTTACCTTTAGAATACTGAACTTCCACCACACACTTGGAATTTCATTCAATTTACAAAGTTTCCCTTTGCCCACAACTCTTCAGGATCACCAGCCTTTGCAAACTGAGTTCCACCTCAAAAATAGTTCAAGGTCCAGTATTAATGGTTTAAGTACACATTAGGACATTTCAGACAGAGATTGTTTTCTCCAATACATACTTTTGTTCTAATCTGGGATGCAGTTTAGTCTAGTTGTTAAATGCAAAGGTGTGGTAAACTGCATTTTTGGTCCCAGCTTTCCTATATTCTATCCATGCCCTTTGCCACTGTCTTTGTAATTTCTCCCATGTTGAAGGTTACATTTGCATGCGGTAATTACTGAGGAGTGCTCTTGGGAGAAAAATGGGACCAAGCCAGTTGCAGCCAAGGCCTCAGCCAAACCCAAGGGAGGCTCTGGAGCTGGGATGGCGCTTGGGAAGTGTTTTGAATTGAGGCGAGGGGTTGGGTCTTTGTACTGTCACACCTGACCAGTGATTGACATGTGGGTGGCCTATGGGGGCACCCTTGAGCAAAACAGTTCCTGGCAGGTAGTGGGGATGGGAGATCAGGGGTGAGGGTAGAAGTGGGAGGATAGGAGTGTTGGGGGGCCTTAGCTGTGAGCTATCATCAGCAATAAATATTCCTAGCAGCTGAGGGAGTAAGAATAGTTCTGAAGGGGGATCAGGAGGTACACCACAGCATCTACTATATCCCATTGAAGTAGAGTGTATCTCTTTGCTTCTTGACATTGGGCTCAGCCTTGGGACTTAGCTTGACTAACTGAATGAGGCAGAAGTGAGTATACCAATCTCAAGAGTCCACCTTAAGAGACCTTGCATTTTTCAAGTTTCCTTTTTATACATGTCCATGCTAACCTGCTGGTCTCAGGAGGAAGAGGAGAGGCACGTGGAGAACTATTCTACATGCAGAACCATCCCAGCCAGCCACCCAGGCAAGCCCGGCTTAGATCAGCTAACACCCAAGATGACCTGTACACTACAGAAATGAGCGCTTGCTTTTGTATGATGTGATTTGTTATGCACGGATAGCAAATCAATATAACAGACTCCGACCCAACGGTCAGATCTGGTTCTATATCCGATACATAAAGTTAATCATCAAAGCTGGAAGTATCAACTCAACTGGCTACAGGGTTTCTTCTGGATGTGTCTGCGAGCGTATCTCTGGATGAGATTAGCATTTGAATCGGTAGACTCTGGAAAGTAGATTGTCCTCCCCAATGTGAGTGGTCATCATCCAATCCATGGAAGGCCTGAATAAAACAAAAGGCAGAGGAGGAAGGATATATGTATCTCCCATTGCTTCTGTTTTTCTGGAACACCCTGACCAATACAGTGACCTACTTGTGACTTGAACAATTGACCCAATCTTCTCTTGTAAGCCTCAAGTTCACCCTTGATATAGACACAGTATCTGCTCTCTAACGTTGCTGTGAGTTTAGCGTGGTACATGGCAACTTAGAAGCACTCAATCACTATAAGATATAGTCAATATTTGTACGCTTTAATTTTAGATGCAAAAATCATGAGCCTAGAAGATGTTGGTGGGTGAAGGGGGACAGCAAAGGAAGGGTTAGTTCCTACTGCTCTCCAATCCCCTAGGCTGCATGTATCCTGCCCTCTGCCCTTCAAATATTTAGGTTCTGACAGTGGAGGAGATGCAGAGCTGAGTCCAGCCATCTCAATGGGAAATTGCAGTATCTGCCCTCTGATTCCTGGACTATGGAGTCAAAGATAATATTAGGTGGAAGGGGCAAGAAAGATCGGAGGACAGGTGTCTTCTGTCCTACACTGGTCTTTTCTTGTGGCTTCCAGGCTCTCAAGCTTTCTTCACCAAGCATAAGACGGCGATCTGATGCATCAGGAATAGCCTGTGGGACCCTTGCTGTGCAGCCGCTTCGAACGTTGCTGTGGGTGGGGAATTTTTGCTCACTGAAATTCTCCTGCCAAGTTTTGGCAGGGTGCTTTACTTTTTCCCTCTTCCTTTTAAAGCTGACAAGGAAAAATAAAGCGCAGAAATAATGTTAACCAAATAAAGAGATGCTATGATTTTTTTTTAAACCTCATTTGCGTCAGAAAATTCATTCCCCAGTGAGCCATAACCAGATGAGACTGCACATATCCCAAGTCTTACAGGAGAAGGCTTTAATTACAGACTTCAATGTTTTATGACCAGCCGAGTCCAAGCCATGTTCCAAAGGGAGCCAAGCCTGAAATTCCTCACATCTATACCCCCGAAATCTTAACTATCGGCTTGCTATTCCCAACTATGAGGTTATTTCATTTCAAACATGAGTGACACTGAGACTCATTCCCCTTCATTTCCCAAATTCCTAAAACAGCTACTCTTTGTTTTTAATGGTGCTGCAAAAAAAGAAAAGAGAAAAGAAAACAGCACATTCCTGAAACATTACAAAAGACCAACAGAAGAGAAGCAAGTGCAGTATACGGGGAGAATCCTGGGCAAGGGCTTCTTGAACTTTGGCACCAAGACACTGTAACAAAAAGAGAACAAAAGACTTGCCCCGGGGGACACCGGGAAGCCTAAATAAAAATGAAAATAGCTAACACTAGTGATGGTTCACTCTGTTCCAGGCGCTGCTCTGATGCTGAACATCCGCTCCTCACTTATTCTCATGATAACCTGTAAGGCAGGTGATATTATTATTCCCATTTCATAGATCAGGAAACTGAGACACAAAGAGGTTAAGCCACTTGCCCAAGGACACAGAGCTAGAAAAACGTGGAGCTGGGACGCCAGGTCTTGCTCTAAAACCTGTAGTTTCAACCACAAGTTGCCATGAGTGGTCTACCGCGAGCTCAAAATGTCATTAAAGTTGCACCTTAAAAATGCGTATGGATATTTCATTCTATTCAATAATATCTTCACATTTGCTTTAGGATAAAAACTTCTTTCAAAGATATTCATTGACATTTTTTCCATGTCCTACTTCCCTTCAAGCATATCTTCAATCACAACTGATGCTCCAGGACGGTAGACTAAGTATTTACGGTGGTGTGGCCAGGGTGAGAAGCACTGGCCTAGGGCAGCTACCTTGCCCAAGAAAAATAAAAACCTCGGGGCGCCTGGGTGGCTCAGTTGGTTAAACGACTGCCTTCAGCTCAGGTGATGATCCCAGGATTCTGGGATCCAGCCCCACATTGGGCTCCCTGCTCAGCAGGGAGCCTGCTTCTCCCTCTCCCTCTGCTTCTCCCCCTGCTTGTGCTTTCTCTCTCTCTCTCTGTCAAATAAATAAATATTTTTAAAAATAAAATAAAAATAATTTAAAAAATAAAAACCTTTATTGTATCAGTCAGAATTAATTTGTCCAATTAACCATATTTATAAGAGAGAAGGTTAGGGCGCCTGGGTGGCTCAGTTGGTTAAGCGACTGCCTTCGGCTCAGGTCATGATCCTGGAGTCCCTGGATCGAGTCCCGCATCGGGCTCCCTGCTCGGCAGGGAGTCTGCTTCTCCCTCTGACCCTCCCCCCTCTCATGTGTTTGCTCTCTCATTCTCTCTCTCTCAAATAAATAAATAATCTTTAAAAAAAAAAAAAAAATAAGAGAGAAGGTTAGTTTCTTCCCCAGTGTCAAGGCACCTGATTCTAAAGTGTTGTGGGTAAAATGGAATCAAACAAAACAGACTGAGTAATTTAGCAGGAAAAAGAGACAAACACATCAGTTTGACAGATGAAATTCACCATGGCGAAACTCAAAATAAGCATAAGCCTTGACATCTTACGAGCAGGATATTTTTAGCTTAGACTGAAATGTAAAGACATGTGAGAAACGGGTAGTAAATGTGTGTGTGTGTGTGTGTGTGTGTGTGTGTGTGTGTGTGTGTGTAAGAGAAAAAGAAAATTTGGAGGAGCAAAAAGTCTGCTTCTGTTAGAAAAGATAATGGAATTGCAGTGCCTGCCTGGTTCAGTTGGAAGAGCATGTGACTCTTGATCTTGGGATCATGAGTTTCAGCCCCACATGGGGGGTAGAAATTACGAAACTAAATAAATAAAAACTTAAAAAAAAAAAAAGACAAGATAATGCAATTTAATGGGGGAAAAAAAGTACAGGAATTAGAGTCAATTCAACCATGAATGACAGAGAGCATTATATGTGATAATAACAGTGCAACTTCCCTTATCAAATCTAAGACACCATCAATGATAAGATTCACTCACTCTTGAAACCAGTATGACGTTATATGTGAACCAGAATTTAAATAAAAATTTGAAAGTTAAAAAAAAGATTCATTCAAATATTCTTCTAAAATGTCATCTGAGAATTGATGAGCTACAATAATTACTTTGAGTCTCATTTGCAAAATGAAGATAACGCCTACTACAGCCTTGCAGGGCAATGGTGAGGGATAAACGAGGTGACATATGCTTGACATACAGCGGGGCCCCAGGAAATATAAGAAGTATTATTTCTACCACTTTTTGCCAAAAGCAGCCTTCTTCTCCAAAATATTTTTATTTTTACTGCAAAAATTTAAATTGTAAAAGGGAGCATTTACCTAATCACAAATGAAAACAACATGCTGATGGATAAAGCAAGACAGTATTTATCCTCCCCAGATTTTTCTATATTTATACAACAAATATGTGTGCGTACTGACACACACACATAGGTGATAGACTGCTTTTTGAATTTTTCATTTATTCATTTGAGGGGCACCTGGGTGGCTCAGTTGGTTGGATGTCAGACTCTTGATTTCAGCACAGGTCATGATCTCAGGGTCCCGGGATGGAGCCTGGCATCGGGCTCTGCGCTCAGATGGGAGTCTGCTTGAGGATTCTCTCTCCCTCTCCTGCTGCCCCTCCCCCTGCTTGCACACACTCTTTCTCTCTAAAATAAATAAATCTTTAAGAATAAATAAATAAAATGATATATTCCTCTGAGCACCCTTAAGGTTTTTCACACCTCATAAGGGACAAAGAATCATTCTAAAGGAGACACAACTCATTAATTCTCTTTCTAAAACCTGCTAGGTTCTATCAGTGAAAGTAATATAAATTACACCATTCCTATACTTAAAGAGCTTTAGAGTCTACTAGTGTTTGATTCATATTTGTATCTTCCATGACAGACTTGAAGATCTTTTTCTGATCATTGTTAACTAGATGGACTCCTTACAAGTTCATGGATTTCTGTATTATGCTTCTGTTATGGAATGCCACTCCATACTGCAGTTGTGTTTCTATCTTAACGTCTCTGCCACACCCTGAGAAACGGAAATGACAGGTTGTGGCAATGACACAGCATTGGTCACTGGAAAGAGTGGTGGAAAGATAAGATTGCAAATAAATTGAGAGTCATTTCTAATGATCAACGCTGGGTTCCAGGCTATATAGAGAAGCCAAGCAGGGAGTGAAAGATGAATTAAGTAAAGGATCAGCGTGATCAAGCTGTCCTTGTGCTCAAAGAGTCAGTGGAGCTGCAGGGAGAAGAACTAAGCGCAGGGGTCAGGGTTACAGAGAAGAAAAGTAAAATTCACATCGTATGTGGTAGAGAAACTCAGAATGATGATAAGCTTCAGGCTGTAACCCTCCAAGTGGGTAATAGCAATGAGATTTAAGAGTTGAGGGGAGGACGCCTGGGTGGCTCGGATGGTTAAGCAACTGCCTTCAGCTCAGGGCATGATCCCAGGGTCCTGGGATCGAGTCCCGCATCGGGCAGGCTCCCTGCTCAGCGAGGAGCCTGCTTCTCCCTCTCCCTCTGCTCCCCCTGCTTGTGCTCTCTTGCTCTGTCAAATGAATAAATAAAATCTTAAAAAAAAAAACAACAAGGTTGAAGGGAAAATCTGTGGACCTGAGGAGGTAAAGACATTCTGGAAGCTAGGATGCTAGAGGGTCCCATGGAAGAAAGTGAAAGTCCTCAGACAACCTCAGGAGCTGGAATAGCGGGAAGACAATCAGCAGGGCATCTCTAATGGTAAAATTCATTTTCCTCCTCCTGTGAGGAGAACGCAGTTCTTTCCTGTGTGTTTCTTTTCTAGGAGTCTCCTTTACTTTTACCCAGAACACTTCACTTCTGGCTACTTCCGGATGTGTGGAGGTTTTTCCCCATACCAAGCAATTCTCGAGGACACCATCTGGTTATCTTATAATTTACTCAATTCTACCCAGACATAGGGGCACATCCCATGGGTTAAGGCCTCAGTCTCACAAGACTGCCCCCCACCTGCAAAACGTACATGTCAGATACAAGTTGTAAGCCCAAGTTATCACCTGGGCTTCTGTCCAACTGGCAATAGATTGGAGGTTCCAAAGACCCCCACCTTGGCTTTGATTAATTTGCTAGTGCAGCTCATAGAACTCAGGGAAACACTTAGGTGTACCAGTTTATTAAAGGATATGCTAAAGGATACAGATGAACAGTCAGATGAAGAGATACATCGGCTGAGGTCTGGTAGCATTCCTAGTGCAGGGGCTTCTGTCCTCTGGAGTTGAGGTATGTCACCCTCCCAGTGTTGAGGTGTTCCCCACCTGGAAGCTCCCTGAACCCCACAGCACTGGGATGTTATGGATGCTTCGTCATGTAGGCATGATCAATTATTTACTGTTTCTAGCCCCTCTTCCCTCTCTGGGGGTGGGTCCCCTGAAAATTCCAAGCTTTTAATTTTTGGTTGGTCTTTCTGGGGACCAGCCTCCATCTTGGGAGCCGTCCAGGAGCTCACCCAGAGTCACCGTAATAGAACAAAAGATGCTCTTAGTGCTCTTATTGTTTAGGAATTTACAAGGGTTTTAGGAGACCTGTACCAGGGATGGAAGTCAAAGACAAATATCAGAACAAGAGATGTTCCTAGTGTTCTTGTCATTTAGGAAATTACAAGGGTTGTAAGGAAATTACAGTGCCGTAAGATCTTCCGAGAGTGTGTGTATGGGGGGACTGGAATGTCAGTAGACAACAGCGACACGTGGGAGAGTGCAGGATATGGTGTAATGTCCAGGGGACCGAAGGAAGAGGAACACTTTCACCAGGGTGAGAGAGTCATGATTTCCAATAGTGATTCTCAGAGTGTAGTTCCTGGACCAGCCATATGGGCACCACCTAGGAACTTGTTAGAAATGCAAACTCCAGGCTCCCCTCCAAATCTACTGAATCAGAAATTGAGAGTGGGCTCTGAAATCTGCATTTAAACAAGCCCTCCCAGGGATGTGGGGGCTTGCTAGGGTTTGACCACCACTGGTTTACAAGTTGCCACAAAGCTGAACGACAGGTCAGCACCCACCCATTTACCATCACAACCGTTTCTTTAGTCATCTGTGGAGTTTAGATTCCAGTGAAAGCCACAACCTGGAGGGAGCATTATGGAGAAAAGCGGGGGGGAAAGAGGATTTTGTTTACAAGGGAACAAGGGTTCCAGAGGAAGCCCTGAATGTTGACTCTCTTCCTTCCTATCCTAAGCCCTTGCGTAGGCTCAGCTATCATGATAGAAACTGGGAACAGGAGTATACACAGGGGCAAGCTGAATTAATAACTGTAACAGCAATATTTTATAATAACCATAATTTTACTATTAATAATTACATATAATTAGTAACTATTAATCCAGTTGCCATCATCAAAACCAGCAGGTAGATAAGCTCCATGGTCTCCCAGTGCTGAACGTGGGGCAAATGTTTGCACACTTACAGTTATCAGATGGAACAGACATGCCCAGACGGACTAACGATTCTTCAGTTTATCCTCAAACTAACTAAATCAGCCCAGTAGTATATTAACCAGCCCATAGAGCCTAAAAAGCACTTAAGTTCATGAAGTTAGTAAAAACTTTCTGATGTATACCCCAAGTCTTATACTCACAGTCTCCTCCTTTGCTGGGATACAAACCCCTCCCCAAACCACCACCGATATCATTCTCCAAATGAAGTGGACTATATATCACAGGTTGCTTCACCCCTAACTACTGCTTACTTCGTTTGCATGCTGTTTTTCCTAGGAGATTGAGGAGGGGATCCTGAAATCTAGACCACTGGGAGCACTCCTGCAGAGTTCAATTACAGTTGGACCCTCTCCTCCTCCTGGCTGAACTTCAGCTTTGTTCTTGGCTCTCTGCCCTAGAGGCACAGAAATGTAAACACTAGACAAGGCATCCTCTTCCTCTTGTCTGTCATTCGCAGTGTCCCCCGTGAAGTTACTGATCTCACATATTCTATTTCTAATAACTACGAAAGCAAATACATTTCTTCCCTTCAGTAAAATAGATCTCCTTTCTGATCAATACAACCCAAAGTGGACAAAGCAGGAAAAGTGGGATGAGGCGTCCATCATGAGAAATGCAGGGAATGAGGAGATACAGAGCTGCCACGGGAATGCCAGTTCAGCCAATTTATTAATGAGTATCAGTATGGTTGTGGTTAAGGCAAGAACTTGGAAACTTAGACAGACTGGAGTTCCAGAATTAGATAAGCTAGTCATTAGCTGTGTGATCGTAGAAATAATAATAGGCTCACAGGCCTATTATTATTAAATGTAATAGTAAAGATTAAATGATAATGCATATAAATGCCCCTAGTGGGGTTCCCAGTACTTGGTGAACCTCAATAAATGGTAACTTGGAGTTCGCTTTTTTTTTTTTTTTTTAAGATTCTATTTTTAAGTAATCTCTACACCCAACGTGGGGCTCGAACTCACAACCCTGAGATCAAGAGTCACACACTCCACCAACTGAGCCAGCCGGGCGCCCTTGGAGTTTGCCTTTCTTATGAATAAACTACACCATCCCTTAGACCAATTAAAAGACAATGCACAGGGCGCCTGGGTGGCTCAGTTGGTTAAGCGACTGCCTTCGGCTCAGGTCATGATCCTGGAGTCCCAGGATCGAGTCCCACATCAGGCTCCCTGCTCAGCAGGGAGTCTGCTTCTCCCTCTGACCCTCCTCCCTCTCATGCTCTCTGTCTCTCATTCTCTCTCTCGCAAATAAATAAAATCTTAAAAAAAAAAAAAAAAATTAAAAAAAAAAAGACAATGCACAAAACAGAAGCAAATAACTGAATACTTCCTGCCTTCTATAAACATAAAAATATTCCTGAGGAGAGACATATTATTAAGTCTTTGAATAGGATTCAGGAAAGAATATAGTTAGCACTACGTTGTGATGAATCTAAAGGGAGAAGAAGACATGGTCTCATCCTCAGTGGGGCAAGACATGGAATTTTTTTAAGATTTCATTTTTTTAGAAGAGTTGTAGGTTTATGGAGTGCCTGAGTGGCTTAGTCAGTTAAGCATCCAACTCTAGATTGCTGCTCAGGTCCATGATCTCAGAGTCTCGGAATCAAGCCCCACATTGGACTCCAGAACTGAGCATGGAGTCTGTTTGTCCCTCTCCCTATGCTCCTCCCCACCACCCCCCTCAAATAAATTAATTAACTAATTAATTAATTTTAAAAAGCTTTAGGTTTACAACAAAATTGAGAGGTAGGTAGAGAGATTTCCAATATACTCCCTGCCCCCATGCATGCATGGCCTCGCCCATTACCAACATCACTCACTAAAATGGTATGTTTTTTCCCAAGGGTGAACCTACGTTGATACATCACAATTATGCAAAGTCTGTAGTCTACTTTATTATTTTTTAAAGTATTTTATTTATTTGTCAGAGACAGAGCACAAGCAGGGGGAGCGGCAGGCAGAGGGAGATGCAGACTCCCCACTGAGCAAGGGGCCCAATGTGGGACTCGATCCCAGGACCCTAGGATCTTGACCTGAGCCGAAGGCAGACGCTTAACTGACTGAGCCACCCAGGCATCCCTGTAGTCTACAGTTCACTCTTGGTGTTGTACATTCTATGGATTTAGACAAAAGTATAATGACATATATCCATTATTAAAATATCATACAGATTATTTTCACTGTCCCAAAAAATTCTCTATGCTCTGCCTATTCCTATTTCCCTTTTCCGACCCCTGGCAACCACTGATCTTTTTATTGTCTCCATGGTTTTGCCTTTTCCAGAATTTTCTATAGTTGGAACAACACAGTATGTAGCCTTTTCACAGTGGCTTCTTGCACTTAGTAATACGCATTTAAGTTTCATGATTTTTCATGGCTTGATAGCTCATTTCTTCCTAGCACCACTGTGTGGATGTACCATAGTTTATTTACGCATTCACCTACTTAAGGACATCTTGGTTGCTTCCAAGTTTTGGCAATTATGAATAAAGCTTCTATAAACATCTATATGCAGGCTTTTGTGCAGACATACATTTTCAACTCCTCTGGGTAAATACCAAGAAGCACAACTGTTGGATTATATGTTAAGAGTATGTTTAGTTTTGTAAGACATTCCCCAAAGTGTCTTCCATAGTGGCTATACCATTTTATATTCCCACCAGCAATGTATGAGATTTCCTGTTGCTTCACATCTTTGCCAGTATTTGGAGTTATCAGTGTTCTGGATTTTGACCCTTGTAATAGCATCTCATTGTTGTTTTAATTTGCATTTCCCGGATGATATATGATGTGGAACATCTTTCCATATGCTTATTTGCCATCTTGTATCTCTTTGGTGACATGTCTATTAAAGCCATTGGCCCATTTTTTAACTGGGTTGTTTGTTCTTACTGCTGAGTTTTGAATTCTTTGTATATTTTGGGTAAGTCTTTTTTTCAGATGTGTCTTTTACAAATATTTTCTCCCAGTCTGTGGCTTGTCTTCTAATTCTCTTGATATTGTCTTTCACAGAGCAGAAATTTTTAACTTTAATCAAGCCCAATTTCTCAATTATTTATTTCATGGCTTGTGCCTTTGGTGTTGTATTTTTAAAAGCATCACTATACCGGGGTGCCTGGGTGGCTCAGTCAGTTAAACGACTGCCTTCGGCTCGGGTCATGTTCCCAGGGTCCTGGGATCGAGCCCCGCATCGGGCTCCCTGCTCGGCGGAGAGCCTGCTTCTCCCTCTCCTTCTGTCTGCCGCTCTGCCTACTTACGCTCTCTATCTCTGTTAAATTAAAAAAAAAAAAAATCTTTAAAAGCATCACTACACCTAAGGTCATCTAGGTATTTTCCTATGTTATCTTCTAGGAGTTTTATAATTTTGCATTTTACATTTAGATCTATGATTCATTTTTGGAAGGGTGTAAGGGTGTAAGGCAAGACATGGAATTTTAAAAGCTAAAGATTAATGCTATTCAACTGTACAAGAAAGGTTAAGGGTCACTTGGTTGGGTAGATCAAGTCATGTAGGATTTGAGACCTAGGGAATATTTATTAAGGAGTGGCGTGCGTTAATTAAGGACCTTTTCCTAGCAGAGGTGAAATTTGAAGGAAGTTCATAATTGAAACGTTAGGAGGGAAGTTGATGAGCCAGTATAAATAACCTGAATTGTGCAAGCTCCAAAAAACAGACAATGTTTACTTTGAAAAGAATGAAGCTCATGAGAAAGAAGAAGACTGGATATTTTCTTCAAATATGTGAAGATCTATCATATGAAGTAAAAATGGCTCCCTGAATAACACCTAGTTGGATAGTATCTTCCCGGCTCATTTCCTCTTCTGTGTAAATGGTCCCAATCCACAAAAATGACCACAGCACCCATGTTGGAAGGACGTTAACGAACCCCTCGCCATGGCTCAGCTGACTGGACCCAAGAAAGCATCTAATCCAAGCCAGGCATTCAGATTCTCTCTTCTGGAAGTCTGAGATGGGTCCAGCAGAGGAGATGAAAACCTAGGAGGTGACTGACACACTAAATGGAGATGACCTGAACTCTGGCCTACATGGAGCAGAGCACTCCCTTGCCAAACTGCATTAGACTGTGAGGCAGCAAGAAAGAAGCCTTTATTGGGGCACCTGGGTGGCTCAGTCAGTTAAATGTCGGCCTTTGGCTCAGGTCATGATCAGGATCCTGGGATCCCCCAGCCCCGCATCAGGCTCTCTGCTCAGCAGGGAGTCTGCTTCTTCCTCTCCCTCTCCATGTGTGCTCTCTCTCTCACTCAAATAAATAACGAAGGAAGGAAGGAAGGAAGCGGAAGAAAGAAAGAAGCCTTTATTGTGTTAGGCCACTATCATTTAGGGGTTGTTTGTAACAGTGGTTCACCGACCTTGACTAAGTTAGACTACGTCACCTGAAAAATATCCCTTCAAACTCTTAGATTTCTTAATAAAAGTAATATTTTTAAAAATCTCATCTATAGATGACCTGCAAGATGGATCAAAGGGAAAGAGAAAATGGAAGCAGAGAGATTATTATAAATCTAACACAGAAATTAAGAATCTAAGTAATAACACCACTTTCATGAGAGGCTTTCCTTGACTCCCCGGTCTAAATTATGTCTCCCTCCCCATTATTGTCTTTCGTACTCCCCTGAATTTTTTCTTTCATAGTATTTACTACAAATTACTATTTAACTTGTAATTACATATATCTCTAGGTGTTTATTTAAAGTCAATCTGTCTCCCTGGATTGTAAGCATCATGAGGAAAGTGACCACGTCGCTCTTTCACTTCACTTTTTTATACCCAATGCCCAACATAGTAAATAGCCAATAAATATTTGCTGAATTAATTAATTAATTCCCAGATATCTAATCCGAAACATTGGAGAAATGTTCCACAATGTCTGAGTCAGCATTCACATATTGAAGAAACAGCAATATTTGTACGTCAATTAAACCCTCAGGGATTATCAACCGTCTGGTGCAGTGGGCAGCACAGCAGAGTGGATCAATTAACAAATATTACTTCCATTCCTTCAACTCTCAGGACTCATGTCCCAAACCACCAGATGAATCATCTGCCCCAATGGAACTTGAAATGAAACAAGATGGACTTGTAGATACTGGTCTTCCTAATACCGGGGAGGCCAAGAACTAGTCCGGGCAGGATGTAATAACTTCCAGAGCGTCAGGCCCATAATAGAGCAACACTCCCCCTCGACAGTAACCAATATTCCATTTAAAGCCCCCGGGTCTAGGTTCTCAAATTCAGTGTACCAGCTGCGGGCTCGGGCCAACCTTTTGTCTCCAAGCCTTTGGCCAGCACATTAACCTGGGTATTCCTTCTCTCTCATTAGATAAACCTCTATCCCATCTTGGCAAAGATGACCCTACTCTGACCGGACAGACTTGTGCTATTCTTATCTCACTTTAAGATAGTCTAGCTTCTAGACAAGTTGTCTAACTAGAAAAGGACTCCTTTCTTCCACAAGTGACCCATTTTTCATAATAAAGGATAACTGCTCAGCAGACATATGGGGAAAATGTGTTCTTTGGAAAAGCAGAAGAGGAAAGGAAAAGGTAGTTTAGATTTTCCCAGAATATTTCACTCCTTACAAAATATTTCCTGCAACAGGCACGTCACACCCAAGCTGTAAGTGTTTTCGGAGGACAATTTTTTAAAAAATTTGTGGCACAGCATTCCAGCCTTTCAGATTCGCATTTCATAATTGCCCTTTGATCATTGTTCATACTGAGTCTGTTTCCCAGTATATTAACATGGGCTTGAAAAAAGTAGGGGAGGGGGAGGCAGCTATGAATTCCACAGAGAACAACGTGCTGAGCAAATTGACATGTTATTCGATGAATTCTAGTATTTTCTAAGTAATAACTTAAGGATATTGAATAGGAATCATGAACCCATTGTGAGGCATCTTTTGAAATACTGTACTCCATCTCAAATGGCTAGTAAATGAAAGTTAAAGGAGTACAAGACTGAACCTCACATTGCAAGCTAAGGACAATTAGGTAAGTTAATAGGTGTGATTTTTCTCTCTCTATGGATAGCAAAATGAATCTGAAAAGCGCTTTGTAACCCAAAGAGCTTGGCTCAAGTTCAAACTGCTCCTACCATCTGTTTCCAGTGTTAATTTGCTGAGTCCCTGGGTACTACTCTTTCCTGACCAACTCTCTGCAGTTACAATTCAAAGCCGTGTGTAACTACACTTGGATACATTTGGTTATGCCATGTTAGGTATGATACACGATTTGGATATGCCACTTGACATGTATGATTTATATAGTACAAGATGTTATGTACATTCCTGAATTCCCCACTTGGTCTCATTCTGACCCTTGGCACCTGTAATGGATCCAATTATTTTTTGGTTAAATTCAGAAGTCCCAAGCATGAATTGAATTACATACTAGGTTGACTTGTGTTAACACACCCAGTGGCTTGATTTTTCTTTTCTTTTTTCTTTCTTTTCTTAGAGAGGGAGGTGGGGAAGGGCACAGCAGGGAGAGGGAGAGAGAGACTCTTAAGCAGGCTCCACACCCAGCATGGAGATCATGACCGGAGCCGAAATCAAGAGTTGGATGCCTAGCCGACTGAGTCAACCAGGTGCCCCCTCATTTTTCTTTAATCTCTCTATTCTCTAAAAATTTCAGAAATAATCTCATGCTCACCCACTGGCTAGTGCTACAAATCCATCCAGAGTGACAGAGCTTATTTTTTAAAAGCTCAAATAGAGGCTTCCACTGCTAGGAGAAATCCTTTTAGTCACACAGAAAGGACTTAGGTTTCTAGGCCATGCCCAAAGAAAGCACCAAGATTCTTTAAATCACTACTTAAGAAAATTTTAGTATCCAAAATGACATCCTAAGATATAATTTTGATAGTCCTGTGAAACATTCTCTCACACAGACCAACCACATGGAGAACATTTTCATTCCAACCACAGCAGCTAAAAATGTGAATTTATGCTACTCCAGCGGCTCTTGCTTTGTCTCACTGGTTTCATTGACGTTTATACGGTGCTCAAAATATACCAAAAATAATTTTGCTCTAAGTAAGCCTCAATTCTAACATTGTCATTTATTTCATAATACTTTCCTATCTTCCTTCAAAGCTTACTCATTGATGGATAATTATTAAGCACTTTTCATATTCCTAACAATATGTGTGTTACGAAACAGAGCCTTGAAATCTGACAGGCCCTAAAACTCATTACAATCTATCCAAGCCATAGAAGTGGTGGATAATCTCGTACAACTCAATCAAGGTCATTCCTGGATGTGATGGCAGAGAAGGAGGGCTGGCTGAAAAAGGGCTTTACTTTTCCAGGAAAGTGGGAGAGACGATTCATACCCTGGGTCTAGGTGAGCAAGAACTCATGTCCAGAGACATCAACCAGAGAGGAAGGAGCCCATGATTATAAAGGCAGATGCAGAAACTAGCAGGTGAGAGGATCAGCAGGAACGGTCACGTGGGTACACATCTGCCTAGCACTTGCAATGGGGAGCTGCCCCTCCCAGTTCCAGCCTAATGGTCCCCGGCCATGGCTTCCTCTCCTCTCGTCATTGCCCCCCGCCCAAACCTGGGCACAGGTATGGATTTCTGAAACAGACTGCGTACATCATAGTGCTCATGCATTAGGGTTACCTGTGCTCCTGGCTTCTGATCTGGTGTGACGCCATCCTATCTTGAACTCCTGCTTCTGCCCCATTGCTGGAACAAGGTATCAGACGGGTGAGTGCAGACAGGAGAGGGGGAGTTGTAGGTAAGAGTTGGGCCAGAAGTGGACTGAGCCAGTCTCTTCTTCTCATCGAAGGCTTTCTCCAGCTGTATCTCATCAACAGCTGAGGAAGCCGAGACCAACTAGCAATCCTAGAATAGTATTTTATCTCTACCACCGCAGCCATGTTCTCCTGGCCTCCCGGAGAAAGGAAATCAAATGATTTCCTATTGTTTTTCATTTGAAGATGTAAGAAGTTATAGGAACAGAAAGGGTTGATGCCTTTGAAACACAGACCAAGAAAACTTGTACTGAAATAAATTTCCAGGCCCAAGATGGAGCTGCTCCCGCACTGGGGTGCTGTGTCAGGATATGGCAACTTAAACAACTTCCGTGTCCCTGTAAATGCTCCTCTTGACCAGAAGTGCAGGATATCCAGTCAACCAATCCCCAAACCCAAGCCACCCCTTGGGCCTTCTCACCCCCAACAAGGGTGACTATGTGGCCTCAACCAACCAGATATTTTTATCTGTCTTTCTTGTTCTTTGTTCTATATTCTATAAAAGCTTCTAGTCTTCTGCCCTATTTGGCAGCTCCCCAAATGGAGACTGTCCACTCCATGAAGTGTCAAATTAAATTTGTTTGTATCACCTAATCTGTCTTCTTTAACCACTGTTTAAACTCTGTGATACCCTTTCACTCATAAATGACCTAGAGAACAGGTAACACGGGTTTCTGTACCACAATTTAACATTGACATGACTTACTGGGGGAAAAAAAAAATCTTAGAAGAGAAAATGAGAAAATAAAAACTTATTTCTAAAGAAATTAAGATTTTTTTTTTAAGATTTTATTTATTTATTTGTCAGAGAGAGACAGAGAGCACAAGCGGGGGAGCGGCAGGCAGCAGGAGAAGCAGACTCCCCACTGAGCAAGGAGCCCGATGTGGGACTCGATCCCAGGACCCTGGGATCATGACCTGAGCTGAAGGCAGATGCTTAACTACTGAGCCACCCAAGAGCCCCACTTTCCATTATTTTATTTTTTTTAAAGATTTTTTATTTATTTGACAGAGAGAGACACAGCAAGAGAGGGAACACAAGCAGGGGGAGTGGGAGAGGGAGAAGCAGGCTTCCCTCTGAGCAAGGAGCCTGATATGGGGCTCGATCCCAGGACCCTGGGATCATGACCTGAGCTGAAGGCAGACGCTTAACGACGGAGCCACCCAGGCATCCCAAGAATTAAGATTTTTTACAGTATTATATAAAGAGACAGATATAGATGTGATACAGTAAGTGAGCAACCACTAAAATGATAGGACTCTTCTGACACAAAACCAGTACTAGATTTATATGTTTTCTATGATACTAGAAATAATATTCTCGTCTTTCTCAGTAATTGTAATTACGAATGAAAAATTCAATGTTCTGGGGCGCCTGGGTGGCTCAGTCAGTTAAGCATCTGTCTACAGCTCAGGTGATGATCACGAGGTCCTGAGACCGAGCCCCACATCGGGCTCCCTGCTCCACAGGGAGTCTGTTTCTCCCTCTGCCTCTTCTCCTCCCCCTGCTCCTGCTCTCTCTCTCTGTCAAATAAATAAATAATCTTTAAAAAAAAAAGAGAGAGAGTTCTGTTCCACTGCATTCTGTAAAACAGCAACAGTCCCGTCCAGTACTTGAGGCACACTCTCCTCTGTCCCTGCCCCGACTCCCTCCACCTGCACTCCAGGGCACCCAGGACTCAGGACCCAGTAATTCTGTTCTTGCTGAGCTACTACTTGACCCTCTGAGCTCTGAGATCCCAGCGGTTGTGCTAACCTAGGAAGCTGCACTGGCCAGTTCTCTCTGAGCTAGAGAACCTAGACCCAAACCTGCAAAACTGAGACCTGGGAGGGAGCAGAGAGCAAGGCAAAGATGAAAAATGGAGCCTTGCTGCAGTTTCTGGAGCGGTCCTTGGTTATTTGGTTACCAAACCGAACGCAAAGTCAGCCCTGTGAGTTGACTGGCACACACTTCCAGAGGTGACAGATGCAATTAATCTTTAAAGCCAAAGACGTAGGCAGACTGGGCTTCATGGGTGTGTGACCTGGGTTCCACTTTCAGAAAGACAATGTCTTCAAATTATTTTATCTTTGAACTTGGGTTTTGCCAATGAGGTGTGAGGGGGCATGGGAGCGTGCACGTGAGCAGCAGAACAGAGAGAGGCCGGGCAGCACGCAACTGTAAGCTCAGGTCCCCGAGCATGGCCTGCGGCACAGAAGTCAAGTCACGAGACCATGCATCCCGGTGACTGGTGTGCACCAGCGTGCCTCAGGGTTCCAAAGTGGTGAGAGATGGGCCACGGCAAAGGTAGTAGCAGAAGCAGCAGAGGAAAGAGGAAGAGTGGCTCCACTTGGGGACAGTGCTGGGACCCAAGGTGGGAGGGTATCAGCCAGTACATCCCCCAAACCAGTCCATCCTCTGAGCGGGTTCCTCCTGCGGGGCACAAGCATTAACTCTCTGACCTGAGGCTCTGGAACTGGAACTGCCAGCTCTCAGGTAGTAAATTCTGTCTGTAATTATTACAAAATAAAAGTATATGCACAGACTCTGTGGGCTCCTGGATGCAATTCCAATGTTGGGGGGGGCTTCTTGCCACACACCACCAAGCTTGTTCTTGTGAGACTGCCCCCCACATCCAACACACATGCACACTTCAGACGTCTGCAGCAAGCCCGGGTTGTTACCTGTACATCTGACCAACTGGCTATAAATCAGAGCTTCCCACAACCCCCATCTCGGGTTCGATTAATTTGCCTGAGTGGCTCGCAGAACCCAGAGAAACATTTTACTTACTAGATCACCGGTTCCTTATAAAAGGATGTAACTGAGGAACAGCCAGATGGAGGAGCTTCATAGGATGAGGTCCTGGGGCGCAGAGCTTCCGTGCCCTCTCCGGTGCCACTCTCCCAGCACTTCCACACGTGCTCACCGACCTGGAAACTCTCTAACCCCGCCATTTTGGTTTTTTATGGAGGCTACATTGCACAGGCATAACAGATTAAATCATTGGCCATTGTTGACTGATTCAATCTCCAGTATCCTCCCATTTCCAGAGGTCAGGAGGCGGAGCTGAAGGCTCTAACCCTCTAATTACAGGTTGGTGCCTCTGGCAACTCAGGCCCTGCCCCTCAGTGGGGTCGAAATGTCACCTCATTAACATAACAAGAGACACCTTTGTTTCTCTCATCATTTAGGAAATTCCAAGGGTGGGGTGCCTGGCTGGCTCAGTCAATGTGTGATCTCACAGTTATGAGTTCGAGTCCCACATTTGGTGCGGAGCCTACTTAAAAAGAAATTCCAAGGGTTTTAGGAGCTCTGTGCCTGGAATAATGACAAAAAAGAAACATATTTCTTATTATAAATCATGATATCACACACAGACATGAGAATCATGAAGTCTAGATGGACTAAATTTTATATTCAATATAACTGATCAGAGGGGCACCTGGCTGGCTCAGTGAGTAGAGCATGTGACTCTTGATCTGGGGATTGTGAGTTTGAATACGACCTTGGGTATAGAGATTACTTAAAAGATAAAATAAAAAAATAAATGATAATAATTGATCAGAAATTTATCCCAATATGTCACAGCCTATAAAATACTCTTAAGATTTATTTGAGAGAGAAGAACACGTGCGCAAGAGCAGAGTAGGGACAGAGCGGGGGAGAGAGAGAGAGAGAAACAGACTCCCCTCTGAGCATGGAGCCTGACATGGGGCTTGATCCTGCAACCTCGAGCTGAAATTAAGAGTCAGCTGCTCGGAGAGTCTGGGTGGCTCAGTTGGTTAAGCATCTGCCTTCAGCTCAGGTCATGGTCCTGGGGTCCTGGGGTCCTGGGGTCCTGGAATCGAGCCCCGCAATGAGCTCCCTGCTCAGCAGGAAGCCTTCTTCTCCCTCTCCCCCCTGCTCCTGTTCTCTCTTGCTATCTCCTCTCTCTCTCAAATAAATAAATAAAATCTTAAAAAAAAAAAAAGTCAGCTGCTCAACCAAGCCACCCAGGTGCCCCAGTACTCATAAGAGCTCCAGTAACAGTTGCATCAGCAGATCTCAAAATTTTAAATTATAAAAATATATGTGTGATCTTGCATTTGCCAAGTGTGACTGGTATTACTTTCAATTATATCAATTGAATATAAAGTTGTTAAAAGTATAAATTTTAATGACCTAATAAATGTATTTGGAGAAATATGAGCAAGAAAAGTCTTATGATCAATCAAGATAGCACATTAATCAAATATTATGTATTGCAATAATAAAATGACATCAAAAATATTATTTTAAAATTTGTTAGTTATGTTGTTACTCAGTTATCACTATTTTCCCAATTACTTCTCATAAGCAATATAAGCATTTTTTTAAAGGAAAAAGCTTTACATTTTAGTTCCTTTAATGGCACTTTTTCATTGCTCTTTGAACAAGGGATTCCACAGTTTTATTTTGCACTGGCAGCTGCCAGTTATGTAGCCAGCCTGGAGGTAGAATTAAACCAAAGAAATGGACCTCTCACAATTTAGTTTTCCACATCATCCCAGAACTAAGGGAGTAATTTTTTTTTTTTTAAAGAGATGGAGCAAAAGAGCCTTCATAGTGTCTCTAAAGTTACATCAGAAAAAGGGACTACAACACCCACTCTGCTTATTCATAATTCCATTTTTAGTGACCTTACTCGTATCTCTGGTTTAAAAAACCCACTAACTAGGAGCAGCTGGGTGGCTCAGTCAGTTAAGCATTCAACTCTGGATTTCAGCTCAGATCATGATCTCAGGGTCAGGAGATCAAGCCCCACCCTGGCTCTTCACTCAGCAGGGAGTGTCTCCCTCTGCCCCTTCCCCTGCTCTCTCTCTCTCTAAAATAAATAAACAAATATTAAAAAAAAACCACAAACTAATATTCAAAATATGGAAAATAATTAATCTAAGACAATTATGCTTCAGCTTCCAAAGATACTATTGCATTTAATTATTTAATTCAACAAAGTATTTACTCAGTGTCACTATGTCGAAGATGTGTGAAATATAAAGTAAAGTTAAAAATTAGTTAGGAGGGGCAGCTGGCTGGCTCAGTCGGTAGAGTATGTGACTCTGGATCTTGGGGTTGTGAGTTCCAGTCCCACATTGGGCCTAGAGCTTACTAAAAAAATATATATATATATATATATATATACTTATATATATATATACTTAGGATTGTAGAGGTCAGGATTTAGGATGGTATATGGGATAGTTAGACATGAGGAACCACAGGAACTTCCACTTTAATTTTCCTAACTTTCAAGTACCAGTAAATGAACTAAGTAATAGGACATCCAAGGAACAATTATTCAGTGCCAATTCTTACTACTACAAATTTGAAACTATCTATACCATACCTTCAAAGAAGTGTTAATAATTATTCTTTTTCCTTTTTTAGGTTGGATCCTAGACATCATAGTGCTTAATTTAAAGATTTATTTATTTATTTGAGAGAGAGAGAGGGGACAGAGGGAAAGGGAGAGACAAGCCGACTCCCCACTGAGTAGGGAGCCAGACATGGGGCTCGATCCCAGGACCCTGAGATCATGACCTGAGCTGAAATTAAGAGTTGGATGCTTAACTGACTGAGCCACCCAGGTGCCCCTGCAGTGCTTAATTTAAAGTTCTATCATAGTCATCCTATTAGTTTGACGCAATTACTGCTCTCTTTCTGTTTTTTATATTTCCATTTTTGTTTTAATGGTGTGGTCTGTATATGACATGAAGCTTGGATGTATATAGAGGGACTAATTTCTTCATCACTTCCTGATCACAGTGGTCGGACAAGGTGAGCCAACCTGAGCCAACCAAATGTTCTCTACTGTGAATATGAATCTGGAGAGATTTTAAAGACTCTGAAGAGCAGAACTAGGAAGCGGCATAGTTCTATATGGTTGTTTATAAAAACAAGGTAGGGGGGTGCCTGGGTGACTCAGTCGGCTAAGCGTCCGCCTTTGGCTCAGGTCATGATCCCAGGGTCCTGGGATGGAGCCTGCTTCTCCCTCTCCCTCTGCTCTTTCCCCAACTCATGCTCTCTCAATCTCAAATAAAATCTTTAAATTTTTTTTTTTAAATCTTTTTTTAGAAAAAAGAAAAAGGCATAAAGGAGCTAACAAAAAGACATAGTAATCTCTGATATTGTTTGTCTTTCCTTTTTGGGAAGATTATCATGATGTCTGGTCACCAGATGGGCAGCCATAAACTGATTGGTTAGATTTTGCCGTCTAAACATAAACTGTGAACAATACTCTGAAAATATTCAATGACAGAATCAATAACTTGTTAACATTAACAACTAGCAAAAAAATGCTATTATAACACCAAAATGGGAGATACTGCTTTCAGATGCCTGAGCACTCTTCCATTTGAAAAAGAACAGCTCATTAGTTATTACTTATATTTTTTCCCCTAAATCAAAAGGAGATTCATAGCAGTAAGGAACACTGTATTTACCTAAACGAAATGCAAACGAGAATTAATTTTCTGAAAATGTCTTCTTTATTTTCTGTATTGGAATGCTTTGAGATCTGGAGACTTGCTGACCCTAGAGAGACTGCCCCTCCCAGGGCTAGCCAATTCCTAGAGATAGTAAATAGTCTACAGTCTATCGCTCCAGCTAACCTTTCAAGTGCAAAGCAACCAATCCAGAGCCCACATCCCCAACTACCTCCTCTATCAGCTTCCACACTCAGGGCTACTATCCACCTGCCCTAATTACTCCAGGGCCAGCGACCACACAATGAAGGACAACTCCTGTGCACAAGAGTCCACGGAAATTCTTCAAACTAACCAATCCTAAACCTGCTTACCCAGCCTACCCTGTTTCTTCCAGTGGAAACCACAATAAAGGCTCTTGCTCATTGTCCCCCTACTCCATCTGCCTCCTGGTTGACACTGGTGCTTCCTGGGAGCCCCAACCCTGGTGGCATGGCACGCCCCTTCCGCTTAGAGGGATCTATGAGTATAACAAATTATTTTTTCTATGGCATTCATCTCCTGATCTATTGGCCTTGCCATACCTACATAATATTAAAACCTATATTCTAGGGGCACCTGGGTGGCTCGGTTGTTAAGCGTCGTCTGCCTTTGGGTCAGGTCATGATCCCAGAGTCCTGGGATTTGAGATCGAGCCCCTCCTGCTCAGCGGAGAGTCTGCTTCTCCCTCTGCCCCTTCCCCCTCCCCCTGCTCGTGCTCTCTTTCTCTCTCTCTCTTTCTCAAATAAATAAATAAAATCTTTTAAAAAAAACAAAATAAAATAAAACCTATATTCTAAAACAGTCCTGAAAATGTCCACCGTGATTTCTCTTTACTTAATAGAATATTAGAGTTGCAAGCACTATATATAAGTAATCTACGTCAATCTAGTTCACATATTCATTATACTCCAAGGCAAATAAGGGCATTGGTTAAGTTTAATAATATGATACAGGGTGGCCCCTGGTGTTCATCAGTCATGGCATGCTTTCCTGCTAAATCCAGATGTGGCCCCAGACCCTTCTGACTGGAGCACTCCACACAGCTTCTATCAGAGAGATCCGGCTTAAGGAGATGAACCTATTTACCACCCATGCCCCAGCACTGCTAGAAGCAATGCCCAGAGTGGACACAGGTCTTCTTTCCACTACTTTAGTCCCCTTTATGGTATGTCTACATCTCCTTCCTCCTCCCTCACAGAGCAGGGTAGGTGGTGGGGAAGAGAAAGTTAATGAAGAAAAATAGACTTTAACTGTTATTTTTCTTTAGGTTCCATGGTATATGAAGTTTAAAGTTTCAATATCTAAGTATATAATTATAGATTGTTAAAATAATTCAACTGAGTAAATGTTTATTTTTTTTTCAATTTTTTTGAAGTATAATTGACATATCCAAATCTTTTCTTCTTTTTTTAAGTAAATTGTATGCCCAACGTGGGACTCAAACTCATGACCCCAAGATCAAGAGTCACATGCTCTACCAACTGAGCCAGCCAGGTGCCCCAACTGAGTAAATTTTAAAGATCTTACTGGCTTTATTGAGTGATTCATGAATCAAGCAGCATCCAGTCTAGCAGAGAGAAAGGAGCTCCAAAGAGCTGCACAAAATGAAAGACTTTCATAGTCAGAAGGGAGTAGGGAAAAGGAAGTTATCCTAGGCAAAGAAGCAGATTGGTTATTGCAAGATTACCTTTCTTTGGCGGGGGCAGGGGTCTATCAGGCAGATATGTAACTAGTGCTGATCAGGTGATTCCTGAGTGACTGACTGATTTAAGATTCCATTTCTGGGAGAGCTGAAATTCTTAAGGTTTGGTGACATGGGGCTTAGCATAAATGATATCATTTTGGGTCTGTTGTCTTGTTTTTAACACTATAATGAGCATATACTACATTTAAAGTCAGAAAAAAATTAAAAACAAATTTAAAAAATCTGTTTATTACATAACATGAAGACTTGATAAGCTGTTAAAGAATGCAGCCATAACATTTGGAGAGTGTTATGTTATGCCTGCATTCTTTAATAGCTTGGAGAAAATGTAATAGCCAACAAACATGAAATTTAACTTCCAAACATTTATAAAGCTTAGCTAATACAACATCATTTGTCCTTTTTGTCTTCATTTTTATATTCTGTAAATTTTTTTCTAGGTCTTGGCTTTCCCATTTTAGTTACCTTTTAGCTAACCCAGATCTTAAAATTACTTATAATGTAATCTTCATTTATTTCAGAACTACCTCTAATTCTTTGTGAGACAAGGCAGGAAATGGCTAACTAAATGAAAGAATGAATTATGTAAATTATAAACTTACAAATGAGTCCCCTTGTAAACTTACCTTTCAATCTATCTGCTACATATGAATATTCCGTTCTTCTTTTTTTTTTTTAATCTCTACACCCAACATGGGACTCAAACTCATGACCCTGAGATCAAGAGTTGCATGCTCTTCCTACTGAACCAGCCAGGCACCCCATGAATTTTCCATTCTTTTTTTGATTCTCAGTGTTTGGACTACCTCCAGCCTCTGGAGGATGTTATTTCAAATGTAATTATTTCAAATAACCTCAGTGAAATGCCTCTATTCTATAAAAGGAGATATATAATATTTGAAGCATTAACCAACACCAAAACTTTGAGAAACCTCCTAATCAACTATGTTTACCCAATGGGCAGGGCCATGCATAGTGACAAGAAAGCTAAAAATATAGATTTTGATGGTTTATTAAGTATATCAATTTTTAGTTATTAATTTAGTTACTAATTTTTAGTTTATTTATTAGATGAATTCTTTCTTTTCCCTCATTGTTTTCTTATTATAAATGCGGCCCCTTTGACAAATGTATCAGTAGTTGTTGTCCATAAAATAAAACAAGGGGCACCTGGGTGGCTCAGTCGGTTGGGCATCAGTCTCTTGATTTCCGCTCAGGTCATGATCTCGGGGTTGCAGAATCAAGCTCTGCACCCGGCTCCACGCTTGGCGCAGAGTCTGCTTGGCATTCTCTCTCTCCCTCTGCTCCTCCCCTTGCTTGAGCTGTCTTTCTCTCTCTCTAAGTAATCTTTTAATATATATATGTAAAACAAAAGACTTCACTACTTTTTTTTAAAGTTTTATTTATTTAAGCAATCTCTGCACCCAACATGGCGCTCAAACTCATGACCCCAAGATGAAGAGTCCCATGCTCTTCTGACTGAGCCAGCCAGGCGCCCCTTCATTACCTTTTCTAATTAAACAAGAAAAAAAAAATCTACTTAAGTAGTGTTGTTTTCCTCAGACTCCTGTTATGCTATTCAAAGATCATTCCTCAAATGGATAAAAAAACAAGATCCATATATATGGGGCCTTCAAGAGACTCACTTCAGACCTAAAGACACACAGACTGGAAGTGAAAGGATGGAAAAAGATATCCCATGAAATGTTAGTGGGGAAAAAAAGCTGGTAGCAATTATTGTGCCAGACAAAATATATGTTAAAACAAAGACCGTAACAAGAGACAAAGAAGGGCATTACGTAATGATAAAGGGATCAATCCAACAAGAGGATATAACAACTATAAATATCTATGCACTCAACATTGGAGCACCTAAACACATAAAGCAAATATGAACAGAAATAAAAGGAGAAATTGCCAGTAATACAATAATAGTAGGGGACTTTAATACCCCACTTACATCAATGGATAGATCATCCAGGCAGAAAATCAATAAGGAAACAATGTATTTGGATGACACATTACCAAATGGACTTAGATATATAGAGAACATTCCAACCAAAAATAACAGAATAACACACAAATTTTTTACAGTATAGTTCTGTGAATGTATTTCCTCTTCCTTATGATTTTCTTAATAACATTTATTTCCTTTTCTCCAGCTTACTTTATTATAAGAATACAGTATGTAATACTGTATGGCATACAACATATGTTAACTATTTTTTATCTATTAGTCTATTAGTAAAGTTTTGGGGGAGTCAAAACGTGGATTTTCAACTGCATGGGGGTTGGCACCCCAATCCCCATATTATTCAAGGGTCAACTGTATTCGTGGAGATTCATCTGCTTTGTGCTAGGCCCCTTACCATACTGGGATACAACCGTGAGCCACAAAAGACAAAGTGCTTCTCCTTAGGGTACTTACAGTCTAGTGGGTGAGAATAATAAAATAAAAGGATTACACAAATACATTTAAAATGCAACCTCAAAAAACACTTGGAAGAAAAGAATATAATTGGGAAGATCAGGGAAGTCAAGAAAGGTTTTCTTAGGTGATTGAGGTATCTGTGTTTCCCCATTATATTAGCTAGATTCAAATGATACAGAAAGGAATAGCTTGTGAGCCTACCACTGTGTGCCTCATTGTGCACAATCAGTTTTAAAATAGAATTTTTTAAAAAGATTTTATTTTATTTATTTGAGAGAAAGAGCAGAGCTAGAGAGAGAGAGCACAAGTGGGGCGGGGGCAGAGGGAGAAGGAGAAGCGGGCTTCCCACTGAGCAGGGAGCCCGATGTGGGGCTCGATCCCAGGACCCTGGGATCATGACCTGAGCCAAAAGCAGACACTCAACTGACTGAGCCACCCTGGCACCCTTAAAATAGAATTTAACCTCTTCATCTGTGCTAATATTCTATTAACATACCCTCTTTTTTTTTTTTAAGATTTTATTTATTTGACAGAAAGAGAGAGAGAGCACAAGCAGGGGGGGTGGCAGGCAGACGGAGAGGGAGAAGCAGGCTCCACCCCAGGACCCTGGGATCATGACCTGAGCCGAAGGTTGTTGCTTAACCAACTGAGCCACCCAGGCGCCCCTAACATACCCTCTTAATCTTTTTTTTTTTTTTTTTTTTTTTTAAAGATTTTATTTATTTGACAGAGAGAGTACAAGCAGAGGGAGAGAGAGGGAGAAGCAGGCTCCCCGCTGAGCAAGGAGCCTGATGTGGGACTCGATCCCAGGACCCTGGGATCATGACCTGGGCCGAAGGCAGCCGCTTAACCGACTGAGCCACCCAGGCGTCCCCATACCCTCTTAATCTTTATCTTAGGGGACCAGCACCATGCCTTTCTACATCCTTCAACCCTGTTCCCCACTTGTACACAGCATCCTATTCTGTACTCAATTCTGTCTACGGCCACCACCATTACACACACACACACAAACACACACACCCCTTGTCCTTCTCATCTCCCCACCAGTTTCTTTTCCTGTTCCCAGTCAATTAATAAGGGGAAAATATTCAGTAGTGAATGACCACTACCATTTGCATTTTTATCACCATTTGCATTTTCAGAGCATATGTAATACTGACATTTGGGAAGTGTAAAAATGTGAAATGGTGACTTACAGACTGCAGGTGAGAGCAGACTGAACATTAGGAACCTTCTAAGAATGTCTTTTGTTTTATAGGTGGCTGGCCTTGGTAGATGGTATTTGGCTGATACCAAGCTGGGAAATGTGGGTTTTGGAACAAATAATATCATATGGTTTGAGAATATCTATGAGGTTCATAAAAGATATTTAAAACAGAATTTCTAGTTCTTTTCCATAAGAAATCATTCCTAAAACAAAACTCAAGGCAAACCTCACTGTGAGATTGCCTGTGATCACTTCAGGTACAAATACAGATCAGATTACATCATGGCTAAATTACAATGTAAAGAGCCTGGGCTTTTTCAGGGCTCATAAATAAAGTCTGGGCAGCAACTTGGTTTAACACACACACACACACACACAAACAGGCACATGATTTGTTACTAATCTTCCTCCGAGAGTTAAGAAAATACACACCCTAAGATGTCATACAGTAAGAACTTTATAATTGTTTACACCATATTAGGAAAAAAGCTTATGCTATGATTAACTAGCATGTTTTCCCTTTTGATTTGGTAACCATCATACTGGTTTAGGAAAACATGAAACAATTTAAGTCAATTGTAAGTTATTTGATTTCCATGTTGTAGCTATGCAACTATAATTCTTTTCAGTTGTGATTAGAAGTAACCTAATTATATTATAATAATTCCCTCAAGGAATATTTGTTGGTAGACAAAACAAAATCAAAACATTTCCCTTTTTTATTTGTTTTTTTTTAAAGATTTTATTTTATTTATTTGACAGAGAGAGAGAACACAAGCAGGGGGAGTGGGAGCAGGAGAAGCAGACTCCCCGCTGAGCAGAGAGCCCGATGTGGGACTCGATTCCAGGACCCTGGGATCATGACCTTAGCCGAAGGCAGCCGCTTAACGGCTGAGCCACCCAAGCGCCCCTCTTTTTTGTTAACACAATACAGTATTATAATTTATTGGCAGGAAATTTTTTTTTTTTTAAAGATTTTTTATTTATTTATTTGAGAGAGAGAGAATGAGAGAGAGCAAGCACATGAGAGGGGGGAGGGTCAGAGGGAGAAGCAGACTCCCCGCCGAGCAGGGAGCCCGATGCGGGACTCATCCAGGGACTCCAGGATCATAACCTGAGCCGAAGGCAGTCGCTTAACCAACTGAGCCACCCAGGCGCCCTGGCAGGAAATTTTTAATGCTTTTATTAGAGGCTTTTACTGTATTTTGACATAAAGGAAGTTTGAGGTACTTTAATTTAGAGATACTAGAAGAAAGAAATCATTATTTATTGAGCATTTATGAGGTGCCAAACTGTGCTCTGGACATTAATATGTCAGATCTCATTTAATTAGCATGAACACTGTACCAAACCAAATGAAGAACCAGTTATTGTTAATACTATTATTACTTTTTCTAAAAAAAGATTTTATTTATTTATGAGAGAGAGTGAGAGAGAGCAGGGGGGAGGAGCAGAGGGAGAGGAACAAGCAGACTCAACACTGAGCACTGAGCCCCCTGACTCGGAACTCGATCTTAGGATTTCGAGATCATGACCTGAGCTGAAATCAGAGTTGAACACTCAACTGACTGAGCCACCCAGGCGCCCCCTATTATTATTCTTTTTAAAGACAAAGCTTTTCTACTTTTTTTTCCTTTCCATTTCTCTCTTTTTTTTTAGAGGGAGTGTGCATGTGCAAATGTGGGGGGTGGGGCAGAGGGAGAAAGAGAGAGAATCCCAATCAGGCTCCACCCAGCGAGGAGCCTAAGGCAGGGCTCAATCCCATGACCTGGAGATCATGACTCCAGCGGAAATCAAGGCAACCAGGTGCCCCTTTTAATACTATTTTAAGTTTCCAAGAATTCTTTTTTGTTCTCATAATTTTCCTTTTTTTACTCATCTGTTGTTTCACGGGTGTGTTATTTTTGTATTATGTCTGTAGATTTTAATGAGCTGTTGTGTGTGGTTTTTTGTTTTTAACTTTTATTCTCCCTCTTAGTTTCTGTTTTCTCTAAGCTCTAGCTTACCCTTGGATTTTGTCCCTGTCTTTGATGTTGGAGGCTTTGTTCAAAAGTATGGGGATCCTTGGGGCGCCTGGGTGGCTCAGTTGGTTAAGCGACTGCCTTCGGCTCAGGTCATGATCCTGGAGTCCTGGGATCGAGTCCCGCATCGGGCTCCCTGCTCAGCAGGGGGTCTGCTTCTCCCTCTGACCCTCTTCCCTCTCGTGCTCTCTGTCTCTCATTGTCTCTCTCTCAAATAAATAAATAAAATCTTAAAAAAAAAAAAAAAAGTATGGGGATCCTTGACAATTCATTCACATTTAAGAGTGGAACATTCAAACCTGACTTGAAGCTTTGTGTGTGCATGAGGCGGCCTTTGTCAACTAGGGATCCGGTTGAGGTGATTCCTGGGGAGACCCCCAGTTATCAGTATCTTTAGGCCTTTTCTTCGGGGCTTCTTAGATTTCCAGAGAAAGCATTTCCAGTGTTGTATGTGGAGGCTCTAAGCCTGCTTGCTACGGATCTTGGAGCTGAGTGGATCTAGAGTTTCTCCCTTCAGTATGCAGACTTGTACTTACTAGTCTTGTTTTCAGTGTGGTAGCCTCATCTAGCCGAGCCTGGAACTCCCTCTGGTCCACATTTATTCAGAAAGCAAACAAAATCTGCTGTAGAGGAAGAGGGGCAGTTGACGGGCTATACGTGATGGTAGGCAAGGGTTGGGGGAGTAGAGAGATAGCAAACGAGAGCCGGAGTATCTAATGCTTCTTAAAAAAACTTGCAAACATTCCTCCTGCTTTACCCTTCTTTATCAGAGATTCTTGGTTTTTTTTTAAATTTAGGTTTTATTATTATTTAGATCAGGAGATAATTGCCATTGAAACGATAGTTTGTTATTCACCATTTCCAGAAGGAAGCCTGCCACACCTCAAAGAGCCACAGGGGAAACACCAGGGTTGGGCAGATGACAGAGGGAGCAAGGGAGAAGCAGCCTTTACTGCAATTTCATGAGAGGACTGGGAGAGGCAGGGTAAGCGGGCGAAGGACTGGCTAGTTTAAATAATCAGCAGGCTATGGGGCATAGGGACTGTCCTTAAGTGTCCATACTTGGCCCAGGATGATTGGGGCAGGAGAATGTTGACCCAGAATGTAAGAACCCCTTAGACGTGGGGGGGAGAGGAGCCCTGGGAGGGGTGGTCTCCCCACTATCAGTAAGGCCTCAGATGTCAAAACATCAGAATAAGAAGTTATGCTTCATACACTTGGTCCTGCCCATTTCTATGCCTCTGGGAGGTCTGTGGTGCAAGACGGCTCACTTCTGGGGCTCCTCCACGGCCTGCTGAGAGTTCTGCTTTCCTGTATATAATATGATTATGACAAGTGAGGACTTACCCCAATCCATCCTCTCTCCAGCTTCCCAAATTTTTTGCTGTTGTTCTCTCCCTGTTCTCTTTGAATATGAGACATTTATGCCTTTTTAAACATCCTTTAAGGTCATTTTAATGGGATTTGGAGAGGTGGCAAAGGTGAATGCTTGTGTTCAATCCATCATCTCTTCAACAGATAGTCACAAAGTTAGTACCAATACTTTCTCCTCTTAATTGAAAGAAGGGAAGAATATTTCACCACCATACTCCACCCCACCCCACACCTGCCCAAAACAGAGTATGTACGAGGCCATATAACTATCTTAAAATATTTAAAAGGCTACTGCATAGAAGAAAGAATAAACTTACCCTGAGCTCCTTCAGAGTCCATAACTAAGAACAATGAGTAGAAGTTTTGGAGAGATCTTTCAGTTCAGTAAAAGAAAAAATATTAGAGCAGTCTAAAAATGTAATCTGCCTCATGAAATAAAGAGCTTTCCATCATGAAACATTTGTATTCACTCACGAGCCTCTTTCAAGTGCCCATCACAACCAACATAGTTCTCCCTGATCTCAAGCTGCTAATGGTCTAATGGAGGGATAGAAATGTCTGAGCCTAAAGATTTTTGATCTCCCAGGTCTTCCTGTTACACTTACCATTGAATATCTAGTTCTCTTTTGGAGCACTTACAATTCCTTGCTTAATGTCCATCTTCTTTTTAGTCTCTGAGCTCCATAAGGGCATAACTGTGTCTTGTTGATCATTACTTTACCACTTACATTTAGTATGGTGCCTGATACACTATAGGTACTCTGAAGCAGACCAAAATTTAAATAACAGATTAAGGAGTAGTATGATGTAAATATAATCATGCACTAGAGTATTCTAGAAGTAGAATCAAATGAAGACACTTAATTTAGTCTGGGATGATAAGGGAGGACTTCCTGAAGAGTGATGGCACTGAAATGAATCCTCAAAGAACATTAAAGAGTTAGTAAGGTGGGGCTCCTGGGTGACTCAGTTGGTTAAGCATCTGCCTTTGGCTCGGGTCATGATCCTGGGGTCCTGGGATTGAGTCCCGTGTCAGGCTCCCTGTTCAGCGGCACCCCTCTCCCTCTGCTCCTCACCGCGCCCCTGCCACTCCCCCCCCCTCAATGCGCATGCTCTGTACTCTCAAATAAATAAAATCTCTAAAAAAAAAGTTAGTAAGGCAAGAAAGGAGAGGAAGAGAATTCTAGAAGAAACAGAATGATCAAAGTCACAGAGATATTAAATAACACGATGCAATCTGTGAACTACAACCTATTCTCTATAGCAGGTTAACAAGGAGCACAGTGAAGGACATAGAGTGAAGACCAAAGAGCAAAATCAAGGCAAGGTCATACTAAAGAGTTTGACAAGATGGCAATGAATATTATGCAAGGCTCTGAAGCAGAAGATTTTATAATTTAATTTAGAAAGATCATTCTGGTGGCAATGTGTAGGATGCATGAGAGGTGGTAGGTAGAGGCAAGGAGACCAGTTGGGAATGTGGAAGGTGGAACAAAACTAGAACATGAACATAATTCAGCCAAGTTCTTTGCCACTTTATAACAAAGACTGCCTTTCCTCCAGTTTCCAATAACAGGGTCCTCATTTCAGAATGGCCTCTACTACCCACATTTCTTTTCCAAATTACTTGGGTATTCTCTAATTGGATGGAAGCTCCCTCTACAGTTCTCATTTCTTTCCAAGTTCTCACCAGCCAGAATCACCCTTAGTGGCCCATTCATGGCAACACGGGATTTTTCTTGCATGCACCTCAAAATCCTTCCAGTCTCTGCCCATTACCCAGTTCCAAAGCCAATGTCCACATTTTTAGGTATTTGTTATAGCAGCATCCCACTTCTCAGTACCCATTTTTTGTCTTAGTTCTTTTGGGACTGCTATAGGAAAACACCGTAGAATCCATAGAATGAATGGCTTATAAACAACAGATATTTAATGCTCACAGTTCTGGAGGCTGGAAAGTTCAAGATCAAGGCACCAGTAGATTTGGTGTCCAGCGAGGACCTGCTTCCTGGTTCACAGATAGGCATCTCTTGCTTTGTCCTCACATGGCAAAAAGGGCAAGGGAGTGCTCTGGAGTCCCTTTTATAAGGGCTCTAATCTCATTCCTGAGGTCCCTGCTCTCATGACCCAATCACCTATGAAAGGCCTTACCACCTAATACCATCACACTGGAGATGAGAACTTCATATGAATTTTTGGGGATGGAGGGGAGGGGACACCAACAATCCGTCATAGCATCTGGCATCTATAATTAGTCAAAGATAGAATCCACCATATCTCTTGCCATGCTGTCTGTTCCCTGTTATTATTTACGGAATTAGTCTTCACTACAAACCCACAGACTTCTTCAGTGTTATTTCCTGACTCTTTTTTTTTCCTTAAGATTTTTTTAATTTATTTATCAGAGAGAGAGAGAGAGAGCGCGCACAAGCAGGGGGAGGGGCAGAGGGAGAGGGAGAAGCAGGCTCCCCACTGAGCAAGGAGCCCGATGCGGGACTCGATCCCAGGACCCTGGGATCATGACCTGAGCTGAAGGCAGACGCTTAACCGACTGAGCCACCCAGGTGCCCCTTCCTGACTCTAATTAATCATTAGCTGACACTGCTCATGCCTCCACCTCCTAGTGCATCATGATCTGGTTCAGGGTGACAGTTTAGCTCACTTTCTTACATGTGGACCACGGCACTAACTCAGCTCATGTGTCAAGAGATGGGCTCCGCATACTGTCACAGTTTACAGTTTGATATTTTTAAGCATCTGGACACACAAAATATAGTTTTGATCAAAGAAAATATTACCTTCCAAGGTCTATGATTGGTTTAAAATGACAATATTACTCTTTACAGTGTTTGGTATGTGGAAGGCGGTCAACAACTATATGATAAATGAATGGACATTTCAGGTCAGGAAATCAATAAAAAGGCCCAAGATGGCAAACTGTGGGTATTTTCTAGAAATGGTAATGGTCAAAATATCGGATACATAAAAGCCCACAGTAAGAATGTGAGCTAGAGTGAAACGTTGAGGAGTCCTGAATGCTCAGATGAGACATTAAGATTACCATCTGAGCGTTCACAGAACCATTAAAGTTCGGTTATAATCAGATATCTGCTTAAGAAAGATAATTCTGAAATCTCCCATTTCAGAGAGGTGCTTTCAAATGTCATTAAAATGACCAGTATAACACAAACATAGCAACAATTCTGTTTCAGGGATGGAAAAAGAGAAGGTGTGGACCAGAGCAATTTCTACAAGACAATGTGCAAACAAGACCAGAGTGGTGGGGGGGGGGGGGGGGGGGGACATGGAATGAGCAGCCTGAAATTCAATAAATGAAAAAGGAAAAGCCTGCTTGGGAAATAAGTAATGGTGTCCATGACAGAACCCAACCCCCCACACGGCGAGTGGAGGTAGCAGAGCTGCAGGGCTGTCAGCCAGAACAGCCGCTCATTCAACCTGCCCCTACGAAGGGGAGCACAAAGGGGATTGATGGAGTGAAGCTCTAAAAGGATTGGTGCCTGTTGCCAGGGTGAGTGTGGGAAGGTGGGGATGGGGGTGGGGCAGTACCAAGGAAGAAACCTTGAGAAGCAACCAATTGGCACATCATTGAAATTCTCTGAGATACCTTCCTCCCTACTTCAAACAAGCTGTTTATACTCTAAATCTTGCAAAATCACCAAAGAAAATACAAACTTTTACCTCTTCTTTGAGCCCAAAAGATTTGCCCAAGATTTGCCTAAAGATCCTCTGTTAGGATGAACCACCAGAAAAGTTAACAAATTTCAACGTTTACTGACAAATACACACACACACACACACACACACACACAGACTTGAGTAAATCAAGTGACACTATGATGTTCCTCAATAGGAAGACTCAATATGACAAAGATGACAATTCGCCCCAAATTAATCTATATTTATGCAACCCCAACCAAAATCCTAAAGGGTTTGTGTGAAGCATTTCATCAGAACTTCACTCTCTGAAGTCCAGCACTCCTTCCTCAGGAAAAGGAATTATGAGCAAGCCCTACATGTCCTCCTTTGATCTGGCTCCATATATACCATGTGGGAGGAATTCCTTGGAATTTGTGCCATGTGGATGGTATCTTTCTTATCCCAGTATTAATGCAAGTTGTTTTAATTATCAGTTGCTATGTAATACACAACTCCAAAATTTAGTAACTTAAAGCAATAATCATTTTTGTAGCTTGGGCAGGGCTCAGTGGGGCAGCTCATCTCTGCTTCATATGGCATTAGTAAGGTTGGTTTGACTGAGGCTTGGGGGATCCTTTTCCAAGATGGCTCCAGGTTGGTGCTGGCTGTCACATGGGAGCTCAGCTGGGACTGTTAGCTGCGGCCCTTTATCCTTTGCCACATGGGCCTTTCCACTTGACTCAAGTTTCCTCAGCGCATGGCCACTGGGTTTTAGAGGGAGGAAGCAGAGGCTTATTAATGCCTTGGTTCAGAGATCCCAGAATGTTACTTTTCTGCGTTCAATTAGATGAAGCAGTTACAGGCCCACATCAGATTCAAGAAGAGACATAAGCTCTCCCTTCTGATGGAAGTAGCTGCATGCAGGTACAGGGAAGGGCAGGATTATTTGGGGGCCATCTTTGGACACTATGTACTACTCAGGTTAGGTTGTTCCTCGATTTTATATTCCATTGGCCATTTGGTCAGTTTCCATAAAGGATATCCAAATGTTAGTGCTTAAGCCATCACCCTTCTTAGAAGTAGTTCCAAATAATAATTAAACATAACTCAACATTAAAGCAGCATTTCCCAGAAAAGCACATTATTTTTCTAATTTTTTATTGAGGTGTAGTTTACAGTGAAATATACAGATCTTAAGTATATAATTCAATGTGTTTTGACATACCCATATAGCTGTGTATGCACACATACATATGCATATGCATAGCTGTGTAACACATACCCATATCAAGATCTATCTCCCTCACCCAAGAGTATTCTCTGTGCCTTTTTCTTGTCAATGCATGCTCCCAGGGGCAACCACCGTCCTGATTGTTTAATTTTAGATCTGCCTACTTTAGAACTTCATATAAATGAAATTTATATAGTACATAGCCTTTTGTGTCAGACTTCATTCATTCAGCATTAAGTTTTTGAGATTCATGTTTTATATATTAATAATTTGTTCCTTTTAATTATGAGCAGTATTTCATTTTATGAATATACTACAATTTGTGTAACTATTCATGGGCTGGTAGATATTTGGGTTGTTTCCAGTTTGGGGCTATTTTTATTTTATTTTTAAAAGATTTTATTTACTTATTTGAGAGAGAGAGAGAGGGTGGGCGAGCACAGGTGGGGGGTGGAGAGCCAGGGAGAGGGGCGGGGGGCTGGGGAGAGGGGCAGAGGGAGAAGCCCGGGACCCTGGGATCAAGACCTGAGCACAAGGTAGATGCTTAACTGACCAAGCCACACAGGCACAATCTGGGGCTATTTTAAAGTTGCTATGAACATTCTTGTACAACTCTTTTCATACACATAAGACTTTATTTCTCTTGGGTAAATACCTAGAAGTGAAATTTCTGGGTCATACAGATGATGTATCTTTAATTTTACTAGAAATTGCCAAAGTTTCCAAAGTGATTGAACAAGAGTTCCAGTTACTCCACATCTATACAAATATTTTATTTTGTCAGTCTTTAATTTTAGCTATTTTAGAAGTTTGTGATGGTATCTTATTATTGTATTAATTTGCATTTTCCTGATGACTAATGATTTTGAACATTTTTCCGTGTACTTATTGCCCATTCATATACCTTTCCTTGTAATGTGTCTGTTAAAGTATTTTGCTCATTTTTATTTGAATTGTCTTTTATAAATGAGTTGTAGGGTTTTATTTTTGGTTTTTTAAAAAATATAGCTATAAGTCCTTCATGAGATATGATTATACAAATACATTCTCCTGGTATATGGCCTCATCTATTCATTTTCTTAACCATGTCTTTTGTTGAGTAGAAGTTTAAAAATTTTTATTATGTACAACTTACTGATTTTTCTTTTAGGAGTTAGCACTTTGTGGGTCCTAAGATATACTTTGCTTACCCTAAGGTCATGAAGATATTTCCTGTTTTCTTCTTGAAGCCTTAGCTTTATAATCCACCACAAATTATTTTTTGAGAATAATATGAGGTAAGGCATGAGATTCAAAATATCTAGATTCCAGCACATTTTCCCTTTCACCATGGAACTGTTGTGAAATCTTTGTTAAAAATCACTTGACCATATTTGTGTGGGTATATTTCTGGAATCTAGTCTGTTTCGATGATCTATGTGTCTTGTTTACTGTACCCATACTGAGAGTCTTAAAATCATGGAGTCTCAGTTCTTCAACTCTGTTATTTTTCAAAACTGTTTTGGCTATCCTAGGTTCATCACATAACTTTTAGATAAACTTTCCAATAAGAAGCCTATTGGGATTTTGATTGGAATTGCATTGAATCTATAGATCAATTTAGAAAGAGCTAACAACAAAACAATACTGAATCTTCCAATCATGTACATAATATATCCATTTATTTAAATCTCCTTTAATTTCTCTCAGCAATAAGTATCACACATTTAAATTGTGTTTGTTTATAATCTGCTCTAACTAGTGTGATTTATAAATCTGTATAAAAGCCATACTAGGAAATTTCAAGATTGGTATGACATGTTATTTTTTCTTACAATCTAATAGAAGAGCAAAGTATTCTCATTACAATTTTGAAAGTAGAAAAACTCGAGTAACATTTTAATTAGAAGAGATGAAATATGTACACATTTAATAATAACATAAAGATAGAATATAAGAATTATAGAGGAGTCACACATACTACAATACAAAAACCAAGGGGTAAGCAAATTCAGCCTTTGATTTCTCTTAAACAATTAAAAACAATAGAAATATATTTAAGTGAATCTCTCACTTGAATATATGAAAAGCTGAATTCTATGAGATAGAAGAATTGGGAAAATAAAAAACCTTTTTATGACAACTTCTGCATCCAAGTTGGCATTCAGCATGGATAAGATCCTTTTTTTTTTTTTTTAAAGATTTTATTTTTAAGTATTCTCTACACCCAAAGTGGGGCTCAAATTTACAACTCCGAGATCAAGAGGTGCATGTTCTACCGAGTGGGCCTGCCAGGCGCCCCTATTTTTTTATTTAAAATTTTCATTTATGAAGACTGCTTAAGTTACTTCATTAAATGATTGCAGCATTTAATAATCAATATAACGAAGCTAAACCCTTTACTTTGATCTTTAATTAAAAATGGCTGGTCAGAATTCTCTTTACATAATCTTTTCATAATGTACTTGAGAATGGTTAACTTATTTCTTTTTTTTTTGGTACATAATCCCAATTCAAAAGCTTTTCTTCATATTTTTAATTATTTAATTTTTTGGATGAAACTATCAAATATACACTAAAATATGATTAAATCATTCTTTTGGGATATTTCCCTCCCCATAATTTCAGATGAGAAATTAGACTTTTGATTGAAAAATAGTTATTCTTTATTATTTTAATTCTCTCTTTAAAACAAATGCATCAAATAAGAAATCAATATTATGTTAGAACATTTATAAGCTGAAAATGTTCTTAGCAGTAGTAATTCCTCCATAAAATATAACTGCATATATAAAGCAGTATCAAATCCACTCATATATTAGACTGTAAAGTATAATGGAAGATAGCACATCTTTTTATGTCTGGGCTGCATAAACATAATAGTTACAAAATGGGATAGAAAATGGCTTTGTCGCTATCGAATATGTGACTTTGACAAACTTATCTCAGCTCTTCATTCTCCTCTTTTGAAAAGGGAAGGAATAATAATACTCACCTCCGTAGAATTGTTGTAAAGATTAAATTATTGTTTGCAAGGTATTTTGTACAGTTCCCACCTGATAGTAAGTACTAAATTAATGGCAACGAATTCCATCTTATGGCACTAATAAAGCTAAAATACAGTTGATCCTTGAACAACACAGGGACTAGGGGCACCGACCCCCCGCACAGTGGAAAATCCAAGTATAACTTTTGACTCCCCCAAAACTTACCATAGCCTACCGATAACATAAGCTGTCCATTAACAAATATTTTGTATGTTGTATGTATTATATACTGTATTCTTATCATAAAGTAAGCCAGAGAAAAGCAAATGTCATTAAGAAAACCATAAGGAAGAGAAAATACATTTACAGTGCTGTAAAAAATCCACATATAAGTGGACCCGCGTAGCTCAAACTGGTGTTGTTCAAGGGTCAACCGGATACTGCCTTCTCTGGGCTACTCCGTGAGCTATTCAATTCGCTAGGCGGACTGAGAGAGGAAGGAGAGCTGAGGGACCAGGCAATATGGCAGCTACCTCACAGCTCTCTCTGTATACTAACCCCCAGCCCGCATGTAGCAGAGTACATGAGAGCACAAACTGCACAAACAACATCTTACACAGTGTTTTCTTTCGTATCCATTATTCATTACAAATTAACAGTAAAGTTATTTAAAAGAATTAAGGGTCTGGGGTAGGGGGAATTTAACGTCAATTTTGGAGGTTTTAGAATTAAATTGAGAAAGTATTTAACATATCACCTGTGACTGATTTTCAGACTTACTTCGTTATTTAAAATGACCAATTATGGTTAGGTTTAAAATACATGAGTGCAAATAAAAATTCAAATGGGTAACAAAAGCTCTCTCTTCAGTTCCTATAAAAAGAAAAAAGGACAAAACTAAATACATAAAATTATATTACAAATATCAGGGAACTTCAACCATCAACGGTGATTATCTTTTTTATATAGAAAAGTAGCAATCTCTTCCCCACATACATTTAATTAATATGAAATAGAACTACAACATATTACATAACATGATTTTTTTTTTGGCTACTAAAGACCACAAAACTACTCGCTGCGAAGCATGTTTTGTGCAAAAATTAAAGAGACTGTATTTGAACAGAGCAGAAAAGGAAAGAGGAATCATTAACAGGTACCCATTGTTAGGAATGGAGTTGCTTCCCCCAACACCTAACCCACTGCCAGCAATGGGAGTGGAGGCAACGGGTGGCAGAAAAATGAACATTTTATATTACTTTAAATAGATAATGCCAGATTGTTTCAATATTATGAAAAGCAAACATTCACTCTTGACCATTTAGCAAGGACATGCCCCAGAAAATTCTATTATCTTCTCAACATGAATCTGGACAGAGGGATGAGGATGGTGCAGATGGAAGACTTAAAGAGAGAGAGAGAGAAAACATACAGAGGAAATACATACAACATTATGCATTTAGTACAAATAATGAAAAACAACTTTCATCACACATTTTCCAAGAAAAGTTATTTTTACAGGTTTTGAAATCCTGTAAAAACCAGGTATATAGCAAGGGGTTAAAAACAAAGTCACTGATGAATGATAATCACTTTTTAACAGAGTTCATGCAATTATCTTAGTTGGAAAGCTACTGTCCCAAGTCACAAAATGTATGCTCTGCCACGTGATTACATATGAAAATCAGTTCTTAAAAGAAATTATTTTGCATTTGGTGCTGACAGAGCTCTTGAGAAAGTGCTATACAAACTGAAGTTTATAGAAATTTTTAAGTGATAATCTTAAAATACCATACAAAAATGTGTAAACGAAAAGATGCTTTAGAGTTGCAGGGCATTATAAAATCCGCAATGCAGATTAAGACAAAAGATCGTCTCTTCTGCATTTAAAAAAATCATTAGCATAATCTTACAAGTTCAAAATTGCATTTTCAGTCAGCAGCAAAAGGTGCCAGGTGCACCAGCACACTTCACAGGACCCCACGAACGACCGCAGGGGCGCTGGACCTTTGGAAGGGCTCAGCCGGCACAAGCTCCCCATGCTCATGGGTGCACATGGGAGAAAGAGTTTGCAACAAGTCTCACCCGGGAGATACTCTAGCATTAAAACGTTTATACCCCTCTTTTATCTACCCTGTCAGAGAGGAAAACTGCTTTTTAAAGATATTATAAACAATATAAATTCTGATAGTAAAGCACTGTAAAAATTAGGTATGATATTTTTGGCACAAAGCACTTTTAAAATCTGAGCTGATTTTGCAAAATATATGTCTGAAATTTCTTACTTGAAAATAAAAACTTTTAACATACACACAATGTGTAAATGATTTTATGAATGAATGAATTAGATTCTGTGTTTCCGTACATACTGAACATCCCTTCAGTATACTTCAGTACCAGATATCTGCATGCAGACCTCCACATTCTACATCATACAGATATTGCACAAGTAACATTGCCAAAATACACACCCATGCAGTCTGGCAAGACTTAGGGTTTACCTTTCAATATTATCTTTTTGTATGTATTTGGATTCAATACTACTTTCCAGAAAAGCTATATGACCAATTTCAGATATACCATGCTTGCTATCTTTCCTGGACCAATAATATTAAAATCTGCACCAATATATTCAGGCATTCCATTTATGTTTTCCAGCACTTAAAATTCAGCAAAACCTGTTTTTGACATTTCTTATAGCATTCCTTCAAAAACAGGAGAAGCTTCGTCTGATGTAAAAAAATTAAAATGAGTCCACAAGGCAGTAATTTTTCCACCAAAGATCTCACTCCATCTGAAAAGCACTGCAGAACAATATTTAAGTCTGTCAACTTTCACAGAGCCATTAGGTGCAAAGTCTGCTAAAAAAAAAAAACTTGTAACATACCATGACAGCTGGATGTATTTCTTACTGAATTGCACAAGATAATTCAATTTTTTTCCTCCCTAAAATGTTTTAGGGTATGCTACAGCTGCTAAAAGGATTTCTGTTTTTCTTGGTCCTCTGTTTGTTGGGTCTAAGATTGATGACATCTCCACCATTAAGGGTACTTGAATTTTGACCCGAGTGACTTCCAATAGATGTATTAAAGACACCTGTATAAATGGAGGGAAAACAGAGAGTGATACTGATATAGCTCAGGGTTAGCAATTACAGATGGTGCATCCAACATCTTAGTAAACCAGTAATATTTTCAATATTTACAATTTTAAGCTTTTGTTTTCATTTCATATATATTTTTAAATTTTTTTAAATAAATTCTACCTCCCCCCACCCGCTTTTTAAAGTAAACATGGGCTCAAACTCACAACCCTGAGATCAGGAGTTGCATGCTCTACCAACTAAGCCAGCCAGGTTCCCCACATTGAATTTACTTTTAATAGCCAGTACACATTGTTTGTCAAAGTTCAAAGGTTACAAAAGGGATTAAAGTCTCCCTTTCAAATCACCAGTTTACCTTCCCTAAAGCATGCATGTTTTAACACTTTTCTCATGTATCCTTCCAGAGATATTTTATGCATATTTAAGCAAAAATGCATACACATTCTTTTTTCCTCCCTTAATTACCAAAATGATGATTAACTGTACACACTGTTCCGCATCTTTTCATTAACAATCTATTTCTGAAATTTGGAAACAGTAAATATGATAATTTTAATAATTTCTCTTATTATCTTTTACATCATATAATTTCCTCAAGCATACCAGATTTGTATTGACAATAGTATTTGTGAGATTTTATGTTAATAAAAACACTGCATATGTAAAAGCTGCAGTAATGTAGGATTTTCCTATCTTGGCTAAAACAACAACAAAATGGTCTACAGATAATTAAAGTGATAAGTAGGTAAAAGGATGAACTAAAAGAAAACTTTTAACTGTTATAGTTTCCATTCTGAACTGTGCTGCTCTTAAACTATAATCTCTAATTTATAAACTACTTATCATCCACGATACACAAAAGTCTGGGCCCGGGACACTGTCAGCAATACAAAGATGACTAAGGCCAATTCCTGCCCACAACAAGTTTACAATCCAGGAAGTGAGGTGAGCTGGAATACACATAAGAAATGCTATAGATCCTCTACCTTAAGTGTCATAAAAGAGACCCAAGATCCCACAGACGGTTCCAAGGAAGGACCAGTTATAGCTACTGTAGAAGAAAGGACAAGCTAATAAAAAAGGTAGCACTAGACAGCTGGTAGTGCATTGGACTCACATCTCTCTTCGCTGAGAAGCAAAGCACAGTGGCCATGGCTCTAGCTAGATACATAGTGAGCAGAGAGAGCTTTCCAGACAGTCCTTGAGGAACGGATAGTTCTTTGACAGGGATAGGAAAGAGAGAGGTCATTCTTTCCTTTTTTTTTTTTAAAGATTTTATTTATTCATTTGAGAGACAGAGCACAAGCGGGGAAGTGGCAGGCAGAGGGAGAGGGAGAAGCAGGCTCCCCACTGAGCAGGGAGCCCGATGTGGGGCTCGATCCCAGGACCCTGGGATCATGACCTGAGCTGAAGGCAGACGCTTAACTGACTGAGCCACCCAGGAGCCCTGAGAGAGGTCATTCCTGATGGAAGAACCAAAATAAGCAAAAATAAAGAAGATAGTACTAGAATGTTTAAGAAACAATAAGACCTCTAGCAGAACTGGAAAACGGGGTACATAAATAATAGTGGGGCATAAGGCCACACAGAAGGATAGACAATATTGTCTTTAGATCTCAGAATGAAGAGAGCTGCATTTAATATTCTCCACAATATGAATCTATCAAAGGGCTTTACTCAGTGAACTGGAAGAGACAAGAATGGAGCCCAGAAGACAAGACCAGACAGAACCTTATTACAACTGTCCTTTTTTGTTTCACAGAGCATTTGAGGTGTCTGACAGTAAGAACATATGCACTAAAAATGGCAAAATAACAACAAAAAAGAAGCCAGAACCAAGGGGGAAAAAAGTTAAAGAGGTCAAGAAAATAAAGTATGTGATCACATGTATGTAGTGGGGGAGTTGGGGACAGAATACAGATATGAAGTCTCTAAGAGACTACACAGAAGCTTTAGAAACAGAAAACTTGGATCTAAACTTCCTGGAAGCCAAAACAAAGAGCAAGACATGGTCAGTCAGTTATTGTTATAGAGAAGACAACATACTTATTCTTTAGGAAATGTTAGACTTTGCAGGCATTTATTTTTTATTTGTTTGTTTGTTTATTCATTTATTAAGATTTTACTTATCTACTTGAGAGAGAGAGAGAAAGCTTAAGAGAGAGAGAGCACGAGCAGGGGGGAGGGGGGTAGAGGGAGAAGCAGGCCTCGCCGAACAGGGAGCCCGATGCGGGGCTCGATCCCAGGACCCTGAGATCATGACCTGAGCCGAAGGTAGACGCTTAACTTACTGACCCAGCCAGGTACTTCTTTGTAGGCATTTAGCATTAAAAAAAAAAAAAAAATCAGTAAAGTGTATGGAAACAGTACAAGTATAGAGTCAGAAGAAAAAGTGTTAAGACCTCCTTTATACACAGGACAGATCTTTATAAAAAGTCTTTATCTCTGCTCTCTTAATATAGAAAATGGATTTAGAAAATTCAATAGTTAAAAAAACCTTTTAACTCAATATACCTTTTAATCTGAGACCTGATACTAAGTTTAATAACTGCTGATCTAATACTTTCTAATCACATTTCTTAAAGAAATGAACATATTATATTAAAAAAAAAATAGGGCGCCTGGGTGGCTCAGTTGGTTAAGCGACTGCCTTCGGCTCAGGTCATGATCCTAGAGTCCCGGGATCGAGTCCCGCATCGGGCTTCCTGCTCAGCAGGGAGTCTGCTTCTCCCTCTGACCCTCCTCCCTCTCATATGCTCTCTCTCTCTCTCATTCTCGCTCTCTCAAATAAATAAATAAAATCTTTAAAAAAAAAAAAAAAAATAGTAGGGGTGCCTGGGTAGCTCAGTCGGTTAAGCGTCCAACTCTTGATTTCAGCTCAGGTCATGATCTTGCAGTCCTGAGATTAAGCCCCGCATCAGGCTCTGCACTCAGTGTGGAGTCTGTTTGTCTCTTTCCCTCTACCCCTCCCCCCACTTGCTCTCTCTCTCTAAAATAAATAAATCTTTTTTAAAAAATAGTAAATATGGGTGCCTGGGTAGCTCAGTCAGTTAAGCATACACTGTTTTTTTTTTTTTTTTTTAAAGATTTTATTTATTTGACAGAGAGAGACACAGCGAGAGAGGGAACACAAGCAAGGGGAGTGGGAGAGGGAGAAGCAGGCTTCCCGCGGAGCAGGGAGCCCGATGTGGGACTCGATCCCAGGACCCTGGGATCATGACCTGAGCCGAAGGCAGACGCTTAATGGCTGAGCCACCCAGGCGCCCCAAGCACACACTCTTGATCTCAGCTCAGGTCTTGATTTTAGGGTTTTGAGTTCAAGCCCTGAGTTGGGCTCTATGTTGGGCATGGAGCCTATTTAAAAAAAATTTTTAAAAGATGGTTAAGAAAATAATGATAATAATGAATGGAAAATAAATTTATTAGGTAAACATGGGATTAAAATTTCTTGGGTACTTACCAATTTTGTTACTACTTGAATGCATTAATTCTGGATCCTCAGCTATTTGCTGTTTGAGTTTTTGAAGATATTTTTCAGCCAAATATTTAAAAACTAGAATAAAAACAAAAACAAAATTCTTACCAGGTCAGTATAATTTATGCATGTAAAATCTGTTGTTTCGTATCACTCACTGTAATATTGTATACTTGCTAAAAATGCTTATTTATTTTGAAATATTTGTATTCTTTCATTCATCCTTACTAAACACATTTAAAATTAAATTGGAAGTATACAATCTGTTGAAAAAAATTCAACTTTTAAAAATTACTTGAGCAGGAGCACCTGGGTGGCTCAGTCAGTTAAGGGTCTGCCTTCGGCTCAGGTCATGTTCCCAGGGTCCTGGGATCGAGCCCCGCATCCGGCTCCCTGCTCTGCAGGAAGCCTGCTTCTCTCTCTCCCTCTGCCTGCCACTCCCCCTGCTTGTGCTCTCTCTCAAATAAAATAAATAAATAAATAAATAAATAAATAAATAAATAAATAAAATAAAATAAATAAATATTTAATAAAATATCAATGTCAAATAAATAAAATCTTTAAAAAAATTATTTGCGCAATACCTAAGAACAATGGTTATAATAAATATATATGGCATTTTATTAGCAAAGAAATGAAATAATACTTGTAGTCACTAGTTTTAGGTACTTGAATAGGGATCAACATTCAGCAACACTACACTAACTCAGTCTTAAAAAGATGGCTCCTTTTTTTTTTTTTAAGATTTTATTTATTTTTGAAAGAGAGAGACAGTGTGCACTCGTGAGCATGAGCGGGGGTGGGGGAATGGGCAGAAGGGCAGAGGCAGAAGCATGACTCCCCGCTGAGCAGGGAGCCCAATGCAAGACTAGATTCCAGGACCATGGGATCATGACCTGAGCTGAAGACAGATGCTTAACCAACTGAACCACCAAGGCGCCCAAGATGTCTCCTTTCTTTAGGTGAAAAAAACTATGCAGAAGACACTTGAGCAACAATCAAGTTGCAATCTAATAAAATAAGTAGCAGTTCTGGAATGAGAAAAATAATGATCTTTCTCTACTCTCACTTTCTTAAACTAGGAAATGTTACTAAACAAATTAAGGTCAGGGGTGCCTGGCTGGCTCAGTTGGTAAAGCATGGGACTCTTGATCTAGGGGTCATTAAGTTTGAGCCCCACACTGGGGGATAGAGATTACTTAAAAAAAAAAAAAGCCCCAAAAAACCCCAAAAAACAATCTGGGGCGCCTGGGTGGCTCAGTCAGTTGGGTGCCCACCTCTTGGTTTTGGCTGAGGTCATTATCTCATGGGTTGTGGGACTGAGCCCCTCACTGGGCTCTGCACTCAGCAGGAAGTCTGCTTGATAATTCTCTCCCTCTGCCCCTCCCCTGCTCTCTCTCTCTCAAATAAATAAATAAATCTTTTTAAAAACACACACACAACAACAACAAATTAGGGTCATTGTAACTACCTAATGGAATATCCACTATAGAGTAGTCCTTAAACAAGTCAGTAACTTTAAAAGGTATGCATGAAAAACACATACATGCATATACACTCATATATATACAGTTATATTTTTAAAGATAAACAAAAAAAAAACCCACCAAAGTTTTTCTGTAGAGAGTAACAAGTATTCAGAGTCACTGGTAATTTAGTTAAGGACTCTAAGAAGTATCATGCCTCTAAATTTTACTTGATTGTTGAGAAGAAAATTCTGTTCTTATTACATATATGATTTCTGGAAACCACAATAGAAAAAACATAAGAAGAATAAAACAAACTTCCTGCTATTAATTTTTTTTAAAAGGCAGTTTACCTTCAGTCACATTCAGATCTTCTTTCACTGATGTTCTGTAGAATCTTAGCTTCAACTTTTTCGCCAGTGCCTCAGCTTCCTCACTATATATTGATTAAAAAAAAAAAAAAGGCACTTATCAGGGTACTTTCTGATAGCTTGTTTTAAAAAATCATTTTCATTCCATTTACTGAATACATGTTGGGGGTGGGGGTGTCAGACCTTCCAGACCAGTTGAAAGCTATGTTCTTAGTGCTTAGAGAGGATTTTTGACTTTCAGTATTCTTGGGGGATAAACACCACTATACTGTCATTTCTATAGTCACTAAACTCTAGCCTTAAAATGGCTAAATATCACTTTACTTTATATAATACTTAAATTAACTTTCTTTTGTTTTTAAAAACATTTGAATTTAATTGCACTCTGAAAATCTTACACTGCATTCCTTACTTTATATGAAACTACTTTGCTGCCAAAGCCAAAGTCATTATATTAACAACTGTGTCTATGGGAGCAGACTCCTAATTTTAGTTTTATTATGACTCCTGGTCTTAGTTTTATTAAGACCGTAGGAGCTCTGCTCTGTAATCACTCCCGGTGATTCCACCCCACCCCCCACCTTCCTCCTGGTCCTCACATTCTTGTGTAGCCTCCTCCTACGCTGTATTCAAGGTTAGTCTGTGCGATCAATAATACACACAAGGCATAGAATGTGACTTCTGAGATGAGGTCGTAAGAGACATTATGGCTTCTGCTTTGCCCTGTCTTGAATCCTCTGACGGGGGAAGCCGGCTGCCATGCTGTGCCAACACTCAAGCAGCCCCAGGGAGAGGTCCACGTGGCAAGGAACTAAGGCCTCCTGACAAGAGCCAAGTGAGGGAGCCATCCCGGAAGGGGGTCCTCCAGCCCCAGTCGAGCCTTTACACGACGACCGTTCTGGGCAACATCATGACTGCAAGCTCACAAAAAACACGAACCAGAACCACCTGGCTAATCCACTCTCAAATTCCTGACCCACAGAAACTGAAATAATACATTTTTGTTGTTTTAAGCCACTAAGTTTTGGGTTAATTGGTTATACAGCCACAGATAATATAAGAACATACAAAAAAATAAAAAGATAACAAGCAAATATTTTCAAAGTTGGCAAATACGTACAGACAGAAATTATCTATATGCTCCGTTCACATATTTGAGCATAATGTTTCTGAATACACAAAACAATATGAATCTGAACTACTTACCCCTTTAAACTCATCAACATAGGATAGCTACTTGCTCTTGATATTAAAACATACAGGGATATTTTTCTTAACATTCTTACTATATCTAGATTCGCTTTAACATCAAGAGCTGGATTTGTGGTATAAGACTTAAAACTGGAATTCTACAAGGGCCTTCAAAATTTATTTCCTTTAATTTTCTCTACTTACGATTTCATGTGAACTTTTTTTTAAACCCAAACCAATCACATAGAATAGCTCACAGAAAATTTAAGTATAAGGCAGTCTCTATAAAAAGTGTCCTAAATTTTTTAAATCTATGCAAAAATTAAAACAGGTTTTAACTTTATAGAATTACCACCTCCCCCTCAAAAGTGGGCATCTTACTTCTTTATACAAGAATCGTCCAAGAGGTCAATCTTGTTTTGCACAAGTACAGTTGGTATGTCTCCAACTTCAGCTACTACTTTCTCTCTCCAACTGGAAATTGCTTCAAAAGATTCCCTATCTGTGGTAGAAAATACGAGCACACAAGCCTGGGCTCCTGTAAGGTCACAAAATAAAAATGTTATTTACATTAATGAAGCAATCCTATACAGGATGAGAGCAACTTTTACCTATTCAAACAATTTTTTTTATTGAAGTATAATTAAGATACAATGTTATGTTAGTTTTAGGTATATCAAAATAATTTTTATGTAAGTGAATATTAAGCTCATCTTTGCAGCACTCTGCTTATGTTTATTTTTTTTTAATTTTTTTATTGTTATGATAATCCCCATACATTACATCATTAGTTTTAGATATAGTGTTCCATGATTCATTGTTTGTGCATAACACCCAGTGCTCCATGCAGAATGTGCCCTCCTCAATACCCATCACCAGGCTAACCCATCCTCCCACCCCCCTCCCCTCTAGAACCCTCAGTTTGTTTTTCAGAGTCCATCGTCTCTCATGGTTCGTCTACCCCTCCGATTTCCCCCCCTTCATTCTTCCCCTCCTGCTACATTCTTCTTCTTCTTTTTTTCTTTCTTAACATATATTGCATTATTTGTTTCAGAGGTACAGATCTGAGATTCAACATTCTGTTTATTTTTTTATTTTTTAAAGATTTTATTTACTTATTTGACAGAGAGAGAGCGAGAGAGGGAACACAGGCAGGGGGAGTGGGAGAGGGAGAAGGAGGCTTCCCGCAGAGCAGGGAAGCCCGATGCGGGGCTGGATCCCAGGACCGTGGGATCATGACCTGAGCCGAAGGCAGATGCTTAACGACTGAGCCACCCAGGCGCCCCTCTGCTTATGTTTTAACATATAAACTCTATTTTCCTACTCCAAGAACCAGTGGTTCTCAAAATTGTGTACAAGTGTCAAAGTACCCTCAAAACTATACATTCTTGTTAACTAATTGTTAAATAAGAGCTTGGAAGAAAAAAACCTGTACACATTCTTTTTGGAACACCATGAAACACTGCTGTATTCGATATTACAAAAGCAAGAGAGAATGGTAAGCCAAGAATGAATGATAGGCTATTGCCAAGTTCTTCCTATTAATATCTATCATTTGCTTCTGAATTTCTTTTAGCACAGATTTAAGAAAAATCTATGAGAAAAAAATCAAAATTTTCTCATTCTATTTATTTAAAAAAAATCTTTATTATTTTATTTTAGTAGCAGAATACCAGTGATGTTAATGAACATAATTTAAGAATTAATGTCAAAGTTAAAAATATATATATATATTTAAAATAGAGGAAAAGGTTTAATTTTATTTTTTATCCTGTTTAACTGCATAATTCCCATGCTCAATGACAATATTTTAACTTTCAATTATCACATTAGGTTGATAATATCTAAGATTAAAAATAAGCAGCAACCTTCTGAAAGAAGCCCTTTTGTTTTATTTTTAAGTAGACTCCACGCCCAATGTGGGGCTTGAACTCACGACCCTGAGATCAGGAGTCGCATGCTCTACTGACTGAGCCAGCCAGGTGCCCCTGAAAGTTATTTTATAAATGATTAGATGTTGAATCAATTAGGCAGCATGGTGACAAAAGCAGATACATAGGCAACAAGAGAAAATCGCCTTGGGGTCAAGAGGATTTCCTGGAATCAAGGGACGATTTCTTACTGTTATCCTTCCTTCCAGATCCCTCAGGTATAAAAGTTTCCTCTAAGACTCAAAACATACATACCTGGGCTACCTAAGACACTTGAAAGCCAAAAAAGGCCTGTGTACCACCAAAGGGAATATTGTAGTAGAAAGCAAGAGCATGAAAGAGAAAAACCAGCAATTCATTATTACTGTAAAAGCAGAGGCTTCATACAGGAAAATCTTCCCTACTCTAAAACAGGTTTTATTTATTTATTTATTTATTTATTTATTTATTTATTTATTTATTTTTAAGATTTTATTTATTTATTTGACAGAAAGAGACACAGCGAGAGAGGGAACACAAGCAGGGGGAGTGGGAGAGGGAGAAGCAGGCTTCCCGCGGAGCAGGGAGCCCGATGCGGGGCTCGATCCCAGGACCCTGGGATCATGACCTGAGCCGAAGACAGATGCTTAATGACTGAGCCACCAGGCGCCCCCTAAAACAGGTTTTAAACCAAAGAATATATATATATTTTTTTTTTTTTTTAAAGATTTTATTTATTTATTTGAGACAGAGAGAATGAGAGAGAGAGCACATGAGAAGGGGGAGGGTCAGAGGGAGAAGCAGGCTCCCTGCCGAGCAGGGAGCCCGATGCGGGACTCGATCCAGGGACTCCAGGATCATGACCTGAGCCGAAGGCAGTCGCTTAACCAACTGAGCCACCCAGGCGCCCAAACCAAAGAATATATTAATTACAAAAATTGTCTAAGTTAATACGAAATTGGGGCAGGGACAGGATACAACACAGACAGACAGAAGCACCTTAACACTTTCCAGTAATTTAAGAAGAGATAAAACTGACCAGGGGTGCCTGGGTGGCTCAGTCGGTTGAGTGTCATAGACTCTTTTTTTTTTTTAATTTTATTTATTTATTTATTTATTTATTTATTTAATTTTTTTATTAGAGAGTGAGCAGGAGAGAAAGAGCATGAGAGGGGTGAGGGTCAGAGGGAGAAGCAGGCTCCCTGCTGAGCCGGGAGCCCGATGTGGGACTCGATCCCAGGACCCTGGGATCATGACCTGAGCTGAAGGCAGTTGCTTAACCAACTGAGCCACCCAGGCGCCCGAGTGTCATAGACTCTTGATTTTGGCTCAGGTCATGATCTCAGGGTTGTGAGATCGAGCCCCGTGTCTGGCTCCATGCTGGGCATGGAGCCTACTTAAGATTCTCTCTCCCTCTCCCTCTCCCCCACCTCTCTCTCTCTTTCTCAAAAAAACAAAACAAAAAACCTCAACACTGACAAGATCACACTAGATACTAGTAAGTAAATTTATATTTACTTGATCTCTAATATTTACTTCAACTATAAATAAAACATTATTTCATTATACTTTGACTAAGAAACTTTTTTTTTTAAGATTTTATTTTTAAGTAATCTCTACACCCAACATGGGGCTCAAACTCACAACACTGAGATCAAGAGGTGCATGCTCTACTGACTGAGCCAGCCAGGCACCCCAAGAAACTGTTCTTTATTATAAAACTCTATTAGCTTTAAACCTAGAATTTTATATCCAGTCAATTGTTCTTCGAATTTGAGGGCCCATTAGAGTATTTCCAGGAATACAAAGTCTTAGACAACTTAAGAAAAAAAAAAAACAACTCTTAGAGGAAGTATATTTTAATAATAATATATAAAAAAACTAAGCAGATGGTGCCACAGATATGGACAGCAAGAATGATTAACTAAGAAAAGCAAAATGTATTTAAAACATCTTTCTTTCTTTCTTTCTCTCTTTCTAAGATTTTATTTTTAAGTAATCTCTACACCCAACGTGGGGCTCAAACTCACAACCCTGAGATCAAGAGTCACATGCTCTAGGAACTGAGCCAGTCAGGCGTCCCAAAATGTTGTTTAAAAAATCAATGATCAACGGATAAAAGAAAAAGTATGTCCGTAACAACTTCAAAACATTTAGTGGGAGACTGAGTGAGGAGAGACCAAAGGAATGTGGAAAAGTACTAAAGTGCCAGTCTAAAGAGAAGGAAGATGCACTGTTAAATATGTCTAAGCAATCAAGGGAGGTAAACAAACACAAATATGGGTAGAAACACCTGAATTTCACTGTAGCTGTGAACAGTTCTTGCCTGTTGCTAATATCCTCAAAGCATATGCTGCAGGTGGCACTCAGCTTTTTTTTTTAAGATTTTATTTATTTGAGGGGCGCCTGGGTGGCTCAGTCGTTAAGCGGCTGCCTTCGGCTCAGGTCATGATCCCAGGGTCTTGGGATCGAGCCCCACATCGGGCTCCCTGCTCGGCAGGGAGCCTGCTTCTCCCTCTCCCACTCCTGCTTGTGTTCCCTCTCTCACTGTCTCTCTCTCTGTTAAATAAATAAAAAAATCTTTAAAAAAAAGATTTTATTTGAGAGCGAGCGAGCATGAGTGGGGGGAGGGGCAGAGTGAGAGAGAGAGGGACAAGCAGACTCCCCGCTGAGCGGGGTGCTGGACATGGGGCTCAATCCCAGGACCCCGACATCATAGGCTGAGCCGAAGTCAGATGCTTAACCAACTAAGCCACCCAGGCTCCCCACACTAGCTTTTCTGAATCTGGGCTTTTTCTGATGCTTCAGAAAGACTCTTGGGCTTGCCCAAACTAAAGGGAACTCATACCTCTGGGGAGAACTTGAATGTATGGGAGATGGGATAAAATCTCAGCCTCACTTTGGTGGGACCATCTTGAGGCATGGCTACATGGTTCCTCATGATTCCCCAATTGCCTACAGTAATAATTAACTCATTAATGCACCCTTCATTGGTTTTTCTCCCTTTCTCCCCAGTCTCTCACTTCTTCTTCCTGGGATCACCTACCAAATAAACCAGCCCCACCAAGTTGTGCCAAGAACTGTTTTGTGGATTACTTTTGCAGATATAATAATTCTCAGAAATGAGGGACAACAACTTGTTTTAATTTCCCCTAACTGAGTATTATCATCCATACATACAAATACTCTGTGAAATTGTTTTTTTTTTTTTTTTTAAAGATTTTTATTTATTTATTTGAGACAGAGAGAATGAGAGAGAGAGAGCACATGAGAAGTGGGAGGGTCAGAGGGAGAAGCAGGCTCCCTGCCGAGCAGGGAGCCCGATGCGGGACTCGATCCAGGGACTCCAGGATCATGACCTGAGCCGAAGGCAGTCGCTTAACCAACTGAGCCACCCAGGCGCCCTACTCTGTGAAATTGTGATGCATTATGGTTCTTTTCTGCTTAGGAACCTCCCCCTTCCCCCTCAAAAAAGCCCTAATATATACTTTAAAAAGTTAAAGACTCTTTATACAAAATTTGAGTGAGGTACCAATAAAACAGATGACAAATACCAGATTCCAAATATGTGTGGAAAGATCATTCTTTGCAGAATTTGCAAAGGGAATGCCCATAAATCCATTATACAACTTTGGAACTCCCTCACAAGCACTCCAAGAAATTATTTTTTTAAGAATTGAGAAGAAGGGGAAAGGATTTCTTTTGAGAATGTGCTGTCCACACCAATCATTCTCTCTCTCTTTTAAAAGATTTTATTTACTTATTTATTTGAGAGAGAGAGAAAGAGTGGGGGGGGAGCAGAGGGAGAGGTACAAGCAGACTCCCCGCTGAGCAGGGAGCCCAACATGGGACTCCATCCCATGACCCTGAGATCATGACCTGAGCCGAAATCAAGAGTCAAACATTTAACCGACTGAGCCACCCAGGTGACCCCTTTCTCTCTCTTTTAAGGTGGGGTGCTATGGGGGAGAGTACTATCATTACCTCCCTCATCTCAACCTAGAAGGAATGGACCTCAGCAAGACCACTTAAGTAGCCTGGTATGTGTTCCCAGCAACTGGGGGACACTCTGGACTGAGGGTGCCTTGATTCAAGCCTAAGGAAGATGCAGTGGCTGGGAATGACAGCAAAAAGGCAAGACCAACAGACAAAAAGAAAAGAGTTGCCTTTGGGAGTAACCGCGATCCTGCCAATGGCAAGACAAAGAGTGCACACGAATTTCATATGGATAGAGGTGAACCACATCTCAGAGAAAATGGGGTCATTTTAACTCATGTCCCATAGGACTGCTTATTGGATGACGGGAGTTTAGCATAAAGGAGGGTAGAGGTGGAAGGCAACTCTCACCAAGGGCATCAAGGGGTAAAAGCAACTGCAAGAATCAAACATACATGTGCCCAAAACAAATATCCCCAAAAATGGGAACCTTGGAGGAATCCAGGACAATCTCCTAGAGAAAGAATCATCTTGGAACACCTGCCACCCGGAGGGCCCTAATATCAGACAATAGCACCCGTAAGAGTGCTCCTGTCTGGGGCGTCTGACTGGCTCAGTAGGTAGAGCACGCGACTCTTAATCTCAGGGTTGTGAGTTTGAGCCCCATGTTGGGCAGACAGATTACTTTTAAAAAAAGAAAAAAGAGTGCTTTTGTCTCCCAATTCCATTTCCTCCTGGGCCTGACTGCGGAGAAGAAAGACACATCTCCAGCAAGTCAAAGACAAGTGAGAGGATGGAAGCAACCAACATTTTCTTCCCAGACCACAGATACTAACTGGCCTACTAAAACCCCAGAGAAGATAAGAGATTTAACGCTAAATTATATTTGTAGTTTTCATTAATGCACAAGACTGGCTATTCTAACTACCAAAATGAGATTATGTTTATGACTAGAAATAACTATGAGGCAGTTGAGAAAAACTACTTAAGAGTGCCCAGAAAAGACATGAGCTAAAGGGAGTTTTCTTCGAGGGACAAGAAAGAACTTCCCCTCCCCCTACTGCCTACTAAAAACAAAGGGATGGTGACAGACAAAAACAAAAGTTGCATTTTGGTATCTCCATGAACTCTGTTCAACATATCAACTACTATGAATATTCTTTTTTTTTTAACATTTTATTTATTTGAGAGAGACAGAGATAGCGAGAGCACGAATGGGAAGGAGGGGGAGAAGCAGACTCCCCACTAAGCAGGGAGCCCGGTGTGGGGCTCAATCCCAGGACCCTGGGATCATGACCTGAGCCGAAGGCAGATGCTTAACTGACTGAGCCACCCAGGTGCCCCTATAAATATTCTTTTTTTTTTTTTAAGATTTTTTATTTATTTATTTGACACAGAGAGACACAGCGAGAGAGGGAACCACAAGCAGGGAAAGTGGGAGAGGGAGAAGCAGGCTTCCCGCTGAGTGAGGAGCCCGATGCGGGGCTCGATCCCAGGAACCCGGGATCATGACCTGAGCCGAAGGCAGATGCTTAACGACTGAGCCACCCAGGCACCCCCCCTACAAATATTCTTAATGAAAAATGATCCTATACTGTTATCCTTTCTTTTTCTTCCTTTGACCTCTAGTTCTGTGTTGGTACCAGTCATCTTTAAGAAAATTAATAAAGTTTTTAAAAAAATGTTAATAATGCTTTAATTTCTCTGATGCAGTCATTTGGACATATCTTATGCCCTTGATATTACAGGCAGCCACTGTTCTCTAACCGTATATTTTAAAAAGACCTTTATTTTCCTACTATTCAATCTTCCTTCAATACTACATACTCTAAGAATCACACCATTAGAAGTTACTTTGTTGGGGCACCTGGGTGGCTCAGTCGTTAAGTGTCTGCCTTCGGCTCAGGTCATGGTCCCAGGGTCCTGGGATTGAGCCCCGCATCGGGCTCCCTGCTCAGCGGGAAGCCTGCTTCTCCCTCTGCCTGCCGCTCCCCCTGCTTGTGTTCCCTCTCTGGTTGTGTTTCTATCTGTCAAATAAATAAATAAAATCTTAAAAAAAAAAAAAAGAAGTTACTTTGTCATCCTGGATAACAGTCAACCACCCACAAAAGAATGACTTCTCATAATTAACAAACTATTCCACTTATCCACACATCAGGAATATAGAGATCTGAAGAAAGTTTTGGTGTCAATTATAAGATTACCACTGGCAATTTCTTTCTTTTTTTTTTTTTCTCATTTATAAATTTTTTTAAATTTTTTATTGTTATGTTAATCCCCATACATTACATCATTAGTTTTAGATGTAGTGTTCCATGATTCATTGTTTGTGTATAACACCCAGTCCTCCATGCAGAACGTGCCCTCTTTAATACCCATCACCAGGCTAACCCATCCCCCCCCCCACTAGAACCCTCAGTTTGTTTTTCAGAGTCCATCGTCTCTCATGGTTTGTTGGCAATTTATTTCTAATTAATAAGATCTTTAAAAAAAAAGTTACTATTTCTGAATGTAATTCAGAAAAAACTCAAGACACATAATGTTTAGAGAGTAACTCTGTCCTCAAATTCTGAAAGACCCTAAAAGATGGTCTCTAGACTTGCAAGTGTGGCTGAGGACCAGCAGCATCAGGGTTACCGGGGAGGTTGCAGAAATGCAGAATTTTAGAGCCACCCACAGATCTACTAAATTAGAGACTGCATTTTAACAAGTTCCCCAGGGGATTCATGTGCACACGACAATTTAAAAAACAATGCTCTATATAACATGGCACAAAATTTAGTAGAGCAGGCCAATCAGAAACAGAGGCTTTATAATTACGTATATATTATTCTAGATTTTAAATGCCTGTCCCTTATTCTTGTTACACTCTATATAATGTGAAGCACACAAATTAATGAACCAATCTATCACAGATTCCACACTCACATAATTTAAAACAAATCTAAAGGACTTGCATAGTCTAATTCTGTTGTTCCTTAATTTTTGCATTTATAACAGAAATCTATAAACAGCTTCTTGTCCAGAGCCATTTCATTTCCAACAATTTATATTCACTTACATTCGTGAAAGATGATACTTAAAAAAAAATGTTTCCTTCTATTTATGAGCATAATCTCACATAATAGGCCTCAAGTCTATAACTTCATTTCCCCATATTGTTAGTCAAAAACATTTTTTTCTTAGAAACAAATCACAGTAAAAAAAACACAATGAAAATGTTTTATATTGTACATAACTTTCTGTACTAAGTATGGCTTCTACTGCCTAGGGTGGATTTCTTAAGAATTTAAGAGGAGTCACTTGGGATCCCATAAGGGTTTCTAATGTGATCTGTGTTCTGTTCTTTACAAAGTCATGTTTCAACATGTCTCACTATACAATTAATGCAGCATTCTAAAAATATAACTGTGCCTTTATTTTTTATTTTTTAAAGATTTTATTTATTTGACAGAGAGAGATACAGCCAGAGAGGGAATACAAGCAGGGAGAGGGGGGAGTGGGAGAGGGAGAAGGAGGCTCCCCACCGAGCAAGGAGCCCGATGTGGGGCTCAATCCCAGGACCCTGGGATCATGACCTGAGCCGAAGATAGACGCTTAACGACTGAGCCACCCAGGTGCCCCTAACTGTGTCTTTAAACAATGGTTTTTTATGGTAGGTCTTTTAAATGAATTATAATAAAATTTTTCTTTTTAAATATAAATTTTAAAAATTTTTATGTATTTTGAATAATACATTTCTAGGACATAAATCAGTAAGTCCTAATTTTATAAGGCATGGTGTTTCCATCAATAAATTGATATCTTAATGCATTTTTCCCAGCCCTTACATTCTCTTCCTAATCTTCGTTTCTATTTAATTATATCATCATATTTGAATCTACACTAGTAGCAGATGATTACCCAGTTGCCTAGCTGGCATCCAATTACCCTCCCTCCCTGAGAACACCTCTCCCTTACTGTATAGTAGCGTATGGTTTAGGCAGGCTGAACCTACCCTCTGCTCCGGGGGAGTAGGCCCTAAGTGCACCAAGCCAATTAGGGAAATCACATTCCTCTAACTACTTACAGTGATCTGGTCAAGGGTGATCTAATCAGATAAAAGCTCAGGACTTTTGATCCATTGTTGTGGGAATTAACTCTTTCCCCCCAAGGATGTGAACAAAGCATGTGGCTTCCATTGCTGATGGTAGCAATCTTGCAACCAAAAGGAAAATCAGCATGAGGAACCCCACACAGGGAGTGAGGCAAGTTAGGAGAATCAGTGGGGTTACAGTAAGAACAAACTATAACTAAAAGCTACGCTACTTCCACTTTTCTTTGTAGTTTAAGTTAGTTTGAGGTTGCTTTTCTGTTCTCAGCAACCAAAAGCATTCTGATGGAACCTCAAAGGAAAGCATATAAGAATATTCAATATGCCATTTCCCAAATTTACATATAATTGCCACTTTCTATTACTTAATTCATTTTGGGATGTGATGTTTATTCTTATAACTTAGAAAAAGAAGATGAAACATAAGACCTGTCTCAGTATCCTATGTTCTTTGCCGTTTTAACATGGTTGAACTAAAAAAATTACATTTTAAGAAAAGCCTTTTTTTTTTTTAAAGATTTTATTTATTTATTTGACAGAGGGAGACACAGTGAGAGCAGAAACACAAGCAGGGGGAGTAGGAGAGGGAGAAGCAGGCTTCCCGCGGAGCAGGGAGCCCGATATGGGACTTGATCCCAGGACCCTGGGATCATGACCTGAGCCGAAGGCAGACACTTAACGACTGAGCCACCCAGGCGCCCGAAAAGCCTTTTTTTTTTTTTTGACATATAATGTATTATTTGTTTCAGGGGTACAGGTCTGTGATTCATCAGTCTTACACAATACACAGCGCTCACCACCACACATAACCTCTTAAGAAAAGCTTGTAAGAGGTAATCTATTTATAAGCTTAAGATCAACTTTAAGTTAAAATGTTAAGTATAGGGGCGCCTGGGTGGCTCAGTTGGTTAAGCATCTGCCTTGGACTTAGGTCACGAGTCTGCTTCTCCCTCTCCCTCGCAAATAAATAAAATCTTTAAAAATAAAATAAAATGGGGGCGCCTGGATGGCTCAGTCGTTAAGCATCTGCCTTCGGCTCAGGTCATGATCCCAGGGTCCTGGGATCGAGTCCCGTGTTGGGCTCCCTGCTCAGCGGAAGGTCTGCTTCTCCCTCTCCCACTCCCCCTGCTTGTGTTCCCTCTCTCGCTGTGTTTCTCTCTGTCAAATAAATAAATAAAATCTTTAAAAATAAATAAATAAAAAATAAAAAATAAAAATAAAATAAAATGTTAAGTGTAGGGAAACCAAAGCTGTTTGAAGCCTTGTAGTCTAAATGAAACAAAGTGGAAAAAAATTTAAACATCACCCACAGTAAATTAAGATAAAACAAGTAAATACTAATAATTATGGGTCCTCTTTTTAGTTTCTGGCAAAGAATGTTTTTGCAGACATTGTTAAGAGAAACTCTGATTTGTGGACACTTAAAAAGTACACTAAACAAGAAGCACACAACAAGCCAGATGAGTCAAATTTTAAAAATTAAAAGATAATAATGTTGAACATCCCATAGTCTCATGGGATAAAATTTAAGAAAGCATTAATTCCTCAACTACAGAGGAAATAAAAATATTTTTAGCTACCTGGTCTGTTTTGTTTTTTTTTTTAAAACCAAGGACCCGGGGCGCCTGGGTGGCTCAGTGGTTAAGCGTCTGCCTTCGGCTCAGGTCATGATCCCAGGGTCCTGGGATCGAGCCCCACATTGGGCTCCCTGCTCAGCAGGAAGCCTGCTTCTCCCTCTGCCTGCCGCTCCCCCTGCTTGTGCTCTCTGTCTCTGACAAATAAATAAAATATTTAAAATAATAATAAAGTAGACTACAAACTTTGCACTTTGAGAGGAAGTCCCACAAATAAATGACAGAGAACATGGAGTATGTGATTCAGAGAAGTGGCTTGAAAGAGCCAAGGCTCAGCCCTACTCCTCCCTAGTCACATGATCATGGGCAAACCTCTCCTCTTCTCCGTTTGCTTCCATATCAGTGAAGTGGGGATAACTCTACCTACTCTGCTAGCCTTACAGGAGTCCTGTGAGCCTCAGACACATGAAGGATGTGAAAGATACCTTTGTGGGGCACCTGCTCAGGTCATGATCCCAAGGTCCTGGGATCTGGCTCCCTGCTCAGCGGGAAGTCTGCTTCTCCCTCTGCCTCTGCCCCTCCCCCCTGCTCTCTCCCTCCTTCTCTCAAATGAATAAATAAAATCTTAAAAAAAAAAAAGGCGGGGGGAGAATCCAAGCTATCTTTTTTCCTCACAAAAGAACACATATTTCATGCTGAGAATTTAGAGAAAAAAAGCTAGGTAAAAACGATGAAAATCTCATGTACTCCTACTATTTTTTTATATTTCCCCTAGGGTTTTTTGTTTTGTTTTCTTTCTGTGTGAATGGGGTGAAGAGGTATGGTGGTAATAACCCCACTAAGAAAATACAAATAATTTTTACTCAAGAATTAACTTTAGGATGCCTGGGTGGCTCAGTTGGTTAAGCATCTGCCTTTGGCTCAGGTCATTATCCCAGGGTCCTGGGATGGAGCCCCACATTGGGCTCCCTGCTCAGTGGGGAGGGAGCCTGCTTCTCCCTCTCCTCCCCACTTGTGAGCTTCTCTCTCTCTCTCTCAAATAATCTAAAAAAAAAATTAAAAAATTTAAGAATTAACTTTAGTTTTCGGGCCTGTTAATCAATAGTGCCAATGCTCATGAAATTAATAATTTGATAAAAATGCCATCTAGTCTAAGAGCTTTGAGCCGTAAGAACATAATTCCTGCCTCACGCCATGTTACAGGTGCTCAAGATCCAAACTAGCATCCACAGGAGAGCAACAGTCAAAACTACTGCCCCTGGGAAGGCTTTAAGGACACAGTAAATAGAATGAGAAGTAGTGGTGGCACCATTAGAATGATACCTGAGAGGTGTACCTCTCTTAATTTCTCAAGAAACCAAAATGTCTTCTTAGAGGAGGCAGTGGAAGTCAGGTTTCCCTGGTACCAAGTCAGAAAGGCAACTTCTTTGGTTGTTTTAAACTTTTAAAATTTTATTTATTTATTTGCCAGAGAGAGCACAAGCAGGGAGAGCAGCAGGCAGAGGGAGAAGCAGGCTTCCCGCTGAGCAGGGAGCCCAATGCAGGGCTCAATCCCAGGACCCTGGGACCATGACCTGAGCCGAAGGCAGACGCTTAATAACTGAGCCACCCAGGCGCCCCAAAAGGACAAAATTTTAGAGGAAAATATTAATGGAAACTTTAGAAATTTCCATTTAGAAATTTCAGCTTTCCTTGAGGAATTTAACCCCACATTTTAGACTCTTAAGTGCTACAGCTGGAGTTCTTTCCTTGTACGTGTATCTCACACTTCTCTGAACTCTTAGCGCACCGAGACGGCTTTATCCCCGCAATTTCATGCGTCTTAACAAAGTGTCATCTTATTTGCAGGAACTTTACTTTTTCATGCCAGTTTCCACTCTCTGACCATAGAGTCATCTCCATGTGGTCAGAAATAGGCACTGAGCAATTTCTAACTGATTAGAACTGGGAATGCCTATGTGAGTCATATAATTCCAAGGCAGAGACAAACTATAGTACACAGCATTATTTGCCACTCAACAAGATCATTAGGAGAATAATGACCTAAGAGGTTTTTAAAAATACTCTGAAATTAATTCAAGTCTTCTTATAAAGAAACCCTTCTATGTGGAATAAAAAAAAAGTGAAGCTCTTTGTTTAGCCGAAAGGACATGCCCAAACAAACCCCACAATTTACCTCGATAGTAGGCCTTTGTTATTGCATCAAATTCCTCTTGACCTGCTGTATCCCACAACATCAGTCTGACATCTTCATCATTAACTCTGAAACAAGAGATGAATTTATTTCATATGTAAAGAAAACATCTTTAGTAACATAGCTTTGTGCATATTTCTGTTTCTCATGTCTGAAGGTTTTAAAACTACACCGTTGGTTTCCACTCTGAAAAAGTCTGAGTGCTTTTAAGTGCTGCTACCACTACCAGTAGTGAAACTAAAGGGGGAAAGACATTCCCCCAAAGCTATAACTTCCTACATGATTTGAGTTTACCTGTCATGTTTTCTCCTTTAACAACAGTCACAGACAGTGGTGGTTCCAGGACTAGCAGCACGGGGAAGGGGATTCCCTTAGGTCAGTACTTGCTCTCCTCTTGCTATAACATTCAGGTGCACAAGTGATAGAATAAGAATAAGAAGGGAAAGAAGCAAAAAAGGAAGAAAAGAAAGAAGGGAGGAAGAAAAGAAGCAGCTTGGTTGCCCTTTGTCCTGGGATCTGGCTCCCTGCTCAGCTTAAGAGTAAACTTAAAAATTTACTCTTATTTTGTCATATAGTGCATTGCCTTATTCACGGTAGTTACATTCTATAAAGTCACTGCAAACACTGAATTATCAAATACTGAAACACTGCTCCTAGGGCAAATACAGGGTTAGGTTCCTATGACCCCTAGTTACATTTTCCCTAACGAATCAATACATAACCTTGTTGTGTTTTTTTGTGGTTCTGTTTAAAGATAACTTATTTAATACATACTGTCAATTCATTAACATTGAACTCAAGGCCAATAGCACTGTAACTCATGTGTAAATGAAGTGTACCTAACATACATATTTTCTCTGTAAGGCACATCATAGCCTTCTTGTACTTAGGAAAACTAGACAGCACTATGCTTGGGGGCCATTTTAAACAGCGACATCATCAACAAGAAGTACAAAAATGTGGCACAAAACAGACACGAGAAAACACTTGTTTATAGTGTGAGGGATGAAGAAAGAAGGAAGAGGGTAGCCTTGTTCGACCTAAGCTGAGAATGTGCATGTAGGGTAGCAAATATTTACTGCTCTGTGCATACCCACGAATGACCACCAAAGCACTAGGAGTATTGACTCTGGGGATACAAATAGATTTTAGCAAGTAGATCAGTTGCAAATATGGAACCTATAAACAATGAGAACCCTAAACTATAACTATGGAAGCTACAAATAACGAGGATCACCTATATATTTAAAATATTAATTTGGTTCAGATAACAAATATAAAAATGAACATCATGAAGGCTTAAAATGAATCCTCAAAATATCTGAGAAAGGAAGTAAACACAGAAGTGTTTTTAAAAGAAGGCAATAGGGGGATGCCTGGGTGGCTCAGTCGGTTAAGCGGTTGCCTTCGGCTCAGGTCATGATCTCAGGGTCCTGGGATCGAGTCCCGCATTGGGCTCCCTGCTCAGTGGGGATTCTGCTTCTCCCTCTCCCTCTGCTCTGTCAAATAAATAAAATCTTAAAAAAAAAAAAAAAAAAAGACAGCAATAGAATACAAATTAGAAATCGAACAATCTTTAAAACAATGAACACACCTATCTTTAATGCTAATGTCTAGGCTAGTCAGATTTGTTTAATGTTACTTATTTCTTTAGTATCTGTCAGTGTCTCTACAATTTAAAATATGCTTGGGGTGTGGGAGAATGGGCAAAATGAGTGAAGGGGAGTGGGAGACACAGACTTCTAGTTATGGAATGAATAAGTCACAGGAATAAAAGGTACAGGGAATATGGTCAACGACACTGTGAGAGCATTAGATGGGGACAGATGTAGCTACACTGCGCTGAACACAGCACAACCTCTACAGAAGCTGAATCATTCTGCTGAATACCTGGAACTGATGTAACGTTATCTGTCCACTACACTCAATGAAATGAAATGAAATGAAGTATCTTTAAAAGTTCTCAGGACTGGGGCGCCTGGGTGGCTCAGTCAAGCATCTGCCTTCGGCTCAGACCATGATCCCAGGGTCCTGGGATCGAGCCCCGCATCAGGCTCCCTGCTCAGCGGGAAGCCTGCTTCTCCCTCTCCCACTCCCCCTGCTTGTGTTCCCTCTCTCGCTGTGTCTCTCTCTGTCAAATAAATAAATAAAATCTTAAAAAACAAAAAATCTTTAAAAAAAAAAGTTCTCAGGACTAATGACAAAAACTGTTACTTTTTTTTTTTTTAAGATTTTATTTATTTGACAGACAGTGAGCAAGCACAAGCAGGGGGAGTGACAAGCAGAGGGAGAAGGAGAAGCAGGCTTCCCACTGAGCAGGGAGCCCAACGTGGGGCTCAATCCCAGGACCCTGGTATCACGACCTGAGCCGAAGGCAGATGCTTAACCAACTGCGCCCCCCAAAAAACTGTTACTTTTGTTTTAGAATCCAACTGGATTTCATGAAGTAAGATTTCCTTTTCAGGGGCACCTGGGTGGCTCAGTCGTTAAGCATCTGCCTTCGGCTCAGGTCATGATCCCAGGGTCCTGGGATCGAGCCCCGCATTGGGCTCCCTGCTCAGTGGGAAGCCTGCTTCTCCCTCTCCCACTCCCCCTCCCCCTGCTTGTGTCCCCCTCTTGCAGCGTCTCTGTCAAATAAATAAATAAAATCTTAAAAAAAAAAAAAAGATTTCCTTTTCATTGGAGTATTTAGTCCTGCCAAATCTGCTCTTATTTCTTTAAAACAAATTATTAATTCTCTAACTTTGAGATAGTCTTAGGATCCTATAATAGTTGAAAACTGTTCTGAGAGACAGGTAACTGTCCTTCCAAATAAAACAGGCATGCCTTGTTTCATTGCACTTTGCTTTACTGTGCTTAAGAGAGACTGTTTTTTGTTTTTTTTTTTTTACAAATTGCGGGTTTATGGCAACCCTGCATTCAGCAATTCTATCAACACCACTTTTCCAACAGCATTTCTCACTTTGTGTCTCTGTGCCACATTTTGGTAATTCTTACAATTTTTCAAATTTTTTCATTATTATATTTGTTACAGTAATCTCTAATGAGTGATCTTCATGTTACTATTATAATGGTTTTGGGGTGCCAGAGACTGCTTCCACATAAGATGGACAACTCAGTGGATCAATGTCGTGTGTGCTCACACTGTTCCACCAACCAGCCCTTCCTCCATCTCCCTCCCTTTTCTTGGGTCTCCCTATTCCCTGAGACATAGCAATACTGAAATCAAGCCAATTAATAGCCCTACAGTGGCCTCTAAGTGTTCAAGTGAAAGGAAAAGCCACACATCTCTCACTTTAAATCAAAAGCTAGAAATGATTAAGCTTAGTGAGGAAAGCATGTTGAAAGCGGAGATAAGCTGAAAGCTAGGCCTCTTGTGCCAGGTAGCCAAGTTGTGAAGGGCAAAGGAAAAGTTCTTGAAGGAAATTAAAAGTGCCACTCCAGGGGCACCTGGCTGGGTCAGTCAGTAGAGCATACGACTCTTGATCTCAGGGTCATGAGTTTGAGCCCCAAGTTGGGTGTAGAGATTACTTTAATAAACAAACTAACAAATAAATAAATGTGCTACTCCAGGGAACACACAGATGATAAGAAAGCAAAACAGCCTCACTGCTGTATGGAGGAAGTTTTGGTGATCTGGAGAGAAGATAAAACCAGCCACACATTCCCTTAAACCAAAGCTTAATCCAGAGAAAGGTCATAACTCTCCTCAATTCTCTGAAGGCTGAGAGAGGTGAGGAAGCTGCAGAAGAAAAGTTTGAAGCTAGCAGAGGAGGGTTCATGAGGTTGAAGGAAAGATGCTACCTGTGTAACGTAAAAGTACAAGGTGAAGCAGCAGGTGCTGATGTAGAAGCTGCGGCCGTTTACCCAGAAGCTCTAGCTAAGAGAATTCCTGAAGGTGCTACACTAAACAGCAGATTTTCAGGGTGGATGAAACAGCTTTCTACTGGAGAGATGGCATTAAGGATGATCATAGGTAGAGAGAAGTCAGTGCCAGGCTTCAAAGCTTCAAAGGACAGGTTGACTCCCTTGTTAGGGGCTAATGCCACTGGTAACTTTAAGTTGAAGCCAATGCTTATTTACCATTCTGAAAATTCTAGGGCCTTTAAGAATTATGCTAAATTTACTACTCACATCTGTTTACATGATGGTTTGCTGAATATTTTAAGCACACTGTTGAGACCTACTGCTGAGAACAAAAATTCCTCCAAAATTTGATTGCTCATTGACAATGGACTGGTCACCCAAGAGCTCTGATGGAGATGTACAATGAGAGAATGTTGTTTTCATGTCTGCTAACACAGCATCCATTCTGTGGCCCATGGATCAAGAAGTAATTTTGACTTTCAAGCCTTTACTATTTAAGAAATACACTGTGTAAGGTTATAACTGCCATAGATGGTGATTCCTCTGATGGATCTAGGCAAAGAAGATTAAAAACTTTATAGAAAAAGATCCACCATTCTAGATGCCATTAAGAACATTCATGATTCACTGGAAGAGATCAAATATCAACATCAACAAGACTTTGGAAGAAGTAAATTCCAACTCTCATAGATGAGTTTGTGGGGTTCAAGACTTCTATGGAGGAAGTAACTGAAGAATGGGTGGAAACAGCAAGAGACCTGGAATTAGAAGTGGAGACTGATGATGTGCCTGAGTTGCTGCAATCATGTGATAAAACTTGAACAGATGAGGAGTTGCTTATTCTGAACGAGCAAAGAAAGTGGTTTCTTGGCATGGAATCTACTCCTGGTGAAGATGCTGTGCAGACTGTTGAAATGACAACAAAGGCTTTAGAATATTAAATAAACTTAGTTGATCAAGTAGCAGCAGGGTTTGAGAGAATTTTTTTTTAAGTTTTTAATTTTAATTCCAGTATAACTAGCATACAGTGTTACATTAGTTTCAGGTGTACAATACAGTGATTCAGTAGGGTTTGAGAGAATCGACTCCAATTTTGAATGAAGTTCTACTGTGGGTAAAATGCCATCAAATGGCATCATATGCTATAGAGAAATCATTCCTGAAAGGTAGAGTGAATCAGTGAGGCAAACTTCACTGTTGTCTTATGTTAAAAAATCACCACAACCACCCCCACTTTCAGCAGCCACCACTCTGATTGATCAGTCAGCAGCCATCAACATCAAGGCAAGACTCTTCACCAGCAAAAAGATTCAGACTTGGTGAAAGATCAGAGGATGCTTACCATTTTTTAGCAATAAAGTATTTTTAAATGAAGGTATGTACATTATTTTTTTTAGACATAATGGTATCACATACCTAACAGACTACAGTATAATGTAAACATAACTTTTACATGCACTGCAAAACCAAAAAAATTCATTTGACTCGCTTTTTGCGGTGGTCTGGAACTGAACCTGCAAAATCTCCAAGTTGAGCTTGTAGTGGACAGAAATCTCATTAGAGTCAAGCATCAGTTTGTGTTTAAGAAGTATGAAAGGTGCCACCAATATATATAAAACAGATATAAGATAGAAAGGGTGGGGAAGGGAGTATGAAAAAAGAGGGGAAATGAGGAAGGGAAAATAGATGAAAGGTGAGAAAAAGACAGAAGAATAAAAATACACACAGGAATGTGTTAACTAACTAGAATGTAAATAAAAACTTTAAACATTAAAGAGAATGGAAAAAGAAAAAGAAAAAGGAAAAAAAAAAAGATACACACAGGACTGAGTATTTGAAAACCACCACCAACTGTCTCATTAGCCACTGCCATCAGACTGGATCCTAACCTTGGACTGTACTGCAATTAGTATTATTCCAATGAAACCCTGGGATAGAGTTCACAAATCAAAACTGAGGGGATAAAGTAGCCAAGTACATACTGGATCTGTCGCTCCAAAAAATCAACTCCAATGGTTTTCTTGTAGTCTTTTGTAAAAATGCCTTTGCAATATCGCTGAATCATACTTGATTTTCCAACTGCTCCATTCCCTACAACCACCATCTTGATGGCCACTTCCATATCTTCCTCCAACATTTTTGCAGTTGAAAAGGCTTCTGAACCAACTTTAATCCAGGTGATCAGATCTTCTCAAATCTGTGGTTTAAAATGAAATTATTTTTCATAACATAGAAATTGTACAGAATATTACAATTTTATTTTATTTTTTTTAAGATTTTTTTTATTTATTTGACAGAGAGAAACACAGGAAGAGAGGAAACACAAGCAGGGGGAGTGGGAGAGGGAGAAGCAGGCCTCCCGTTGAGCAGGGAGCCCGACGCGGGGCTCGATCCCAGGACCCTGGGATCATGACCTGAGCCGAAGGCAGACACTTAACGACTGAGCCACCCAGGTGCCCCAAAATATTATAATTTTAAAAATTGATTTATTTATTTGAGAGAGTACGTGCGTGAGCAGGGGGAGGGGCAGAGGGAAAGGGAGAGAATCTCAAGCAGACTCTCTGCTGAGCGCGGAGCGGGACCTGGGGCTGGATCCCAGGATCCTGAAATCATGACCTGAGTTGAAACCAAGAGTCAGACGCTTAACAGACTGAGCCACCCAGGCACCCCAAAAATTGTACAAAATAAGCCATAATTGTTTTATGAAGAAATAACTATAGTGCATTGCAAGAATTTTTCCATGATGGAGGTCCCCTTACCACCCTGTTTATATCATGTAAATTCATTGAAAGGAGGTACAATAACATCATTCATTTTTGAATCCTGAACAATAGCACACAATATATGACATCAGGTATTAATAAATGCCTAGATTACGTAGTTCTACCTTTCAATGAGACTAAGACTAAGACTGCAGTGTTAGAATTGAGGTCTGATTGAAAGCTGCCACTTACTAGTTCTGTGCTCTACGTGACGTTACTGGCTAACCTCTTTAAGCTTCAGTTTAACTGAGGATATTTACCTCAGAAGATTGTTGATCAATGGTACATATAAAGCACTTAGCATAGTGCAAATTAAGCATTCAGGGATGCCTGGGTGGCTCATCAGTCGGTTTAAGCATCTGCCTTCGGCTCAGGTCATGATCCCAGGGTCCTGGGATCGATCCCGGCATCGGGTTCCTTGCTCAGCAGGGAGCCTTGCTTCTCCCTCTGCCTGCCGCTCCACCTGCTTGTGCTCTCTCTCTCTAACAAATAAATAAATAAAAATCTTAAAAAAAAAAAAAAAAGAAAATTAAGCATTCAAAAAATGGTAGTTTAGTTTTATACAACATAATAAATCCTCCACAGTTACCACCACATGGGCAACAAATATAAATCTAAGGAAACTGCTTGTTCGATCTCACAGGTAATAATTAATATCCCTAGAAAAGCACCCCAAAGAAAGATTTTGTGTAATAATATACAACTGTAACAGCATTGGACTCTTACTGTTCAGGTTACAATGACTCCTTCACAAATAATCTTATACCACACATTCTTTCTTTAGTTTCAGACTAGTTACAGTTACTCATATAATGAAAGTAATACAATGTGTACTGTTTGCATTTTAGATTGAAAAGAACAGAAAGTCAATTTCTTAGGAAAATTACTAGTTAAGTTCCTGACTACTGTTATATGTTATAATATTATATTCCAATTCCCTTAACTGAAAATCCATCTATACCACCACTACACAAAACAAGTCTGAAACATGAAGAACATTCCTCTCCGCTCCTCATGGAGTCTCAATAATTGTCCCTAGTGCTTCACAAACTTGCACAATCATAAGAATCATCTAGGAAGATTTGTTAAAGTATAGGTTCTAGGTCTCCACCTCAAACATAATTAAATGATGTAAAAAAATAGAATATCAGAATGAAAAGAATGTGGTAGGAGCAAAAATACAGGTAAATACAACAGATTTCTCTTGAGCATTCTAAATTATGTTTGACTCAAACACAACTGTGTGGTTTTCAATATGTGTAGAGAAAATATTTAACATAATTAATTATAAATGGGAGAGGTCAACGGAATGTAAAGGGAGGTAAGATTTCTATGCTTCCCTTGAACTGGTAAAATGTTGACACCAACGGACTGTGATAAATTATATATATGTAGTGTATACAGTATAATACCTAGAGCAACCACTGAAGAAGTTACACAAAGAGGGGCACCTGGGTGGCTCGGTGGGTTAAGAGTTTAGGCTCAGGTCATGATCTTGGGGTCCTGGGATCAAGCCCCCGCATCTGGCTCCAAGCTCACCATGGAGCCTGATTCTCCCACTTCCTCGGCCCCTCCCCCCAACTCATGCACTCTCCCACTCTCTCTCAAATAAATAAAATCTTTAAAAAAAAAAAAAGTTATGCAAAGAGATATACTCAAAAACACTACAATAAAACAAAATGAAAGTCTAATAACACAATAAAACTATCAGAATCTAATTGGCATTTTTTTTTAAAGATTTTATTTATTTATGTCAGAGAGAGAGAGAGCACAAGCAGGAGGAGTGGCAGGCAGAGGAGGCAGAAGGAGAAGCAGGCTCCCCACCGAGCAGGGAGCCCGATGAGGGACTCAATCCCAGGACCCTGGGATCATGACCTGAGCCAAAGGCAGACGCTTAACCAACTGAGCCACCCAGGCGTCCCTCTAATTGGCATTTATAGAACTGTCCATACAACAGAATATACTTTTTTCTTTTAAAGATTTTATTTATTTATTGAGAGACAGAAAGAGTGTAAGCAGGGGGAGAGGCAGAAAGAGAGGGAGAAAAAATCTCAGACTCTGCACGGAGTCTGTCTCGGGGCTTGAACTCACAACCTTAAGATAATGACCTGAGCCAAAATCAAGAGCCGGACACTCTGACTGAGCCACCCAGGCGCCCCAGAACATACTTTTTTTCCAAGTACCCATTAAATATATACCAAGATAAAACAGATTCTAGGCCATAAAACAAACCTCAATAAACTTAAAATAATGGGACCACAACGCAATCAAACTAGAAATCAGTAACAGAAAGATAACAGGAAAACCTGCAAACATATGCAAACTAAAAACACAGACTTCTAAAGAACCTGTGCGCCAAAGAAAGAAGCTCAAAAGACATTTTTTTCAAATAATTAAACTGAATTAAAATGAAAATACAAAATATGAAAATTTGTGGGACATAGCTAATGTAGTGCTGAGAGGGAAAATTATAGCACTAAATGCTTACCACAGAAAAGAAGTTAAGTCTCAAATCAATAATTTAAACTCTCACCTCAAGAAACTAGAAAAAGAAGAGCAAAATAAACCCAAAGCAAAGGATGGAAATAATAGAAGCAAGCAGAAATCACTGAAATTGAAAACAGAAAAATAGGGAAAATTAAACAAAAAACTTTCTTTAAAGATAAAAAAAATTGAATAACACAGGAAAAAAAAAAAGAGAAGATACAAATTACCACTATTAGGAATAAAATCAGGAATGTCACTGTGGACTTTGCAGACTCAAAAGGATAATATAACAACTCTACACACATAAATTTGACAATTTAGGGAGGCCTGGGTAGCTTAGTCCGTTAAGCATCTGACTCTTGATTTTGGCTCAGGTCATGATCTCAGGGTCGTGAGATGGAGCCCCGCACACTCTCTCCCTCTGCCCCTCCCCCCCTTAAAAAATTGACAACTTAGATGAAATGGACCAATTCCTTAAAAAGCATTAAGTACCACAACTCACTGAAAATGAAATAGATAATCTTAATAGCCCTGTAACTATAAAGGAAATTGAACTTGTAACTTAAAAACTCAAAGACAAATCTCCAGGCTCAGGTGATTTCACTGGAGAATTTTACCAAACCTTTCAAGAATTGACACCAATGATATACACTCTCTTCCAGAATACAGAAGAGAAGGGAATACTTCCCAACTTATTTTATAAAGCCAGTATTATTTTTTTGTTTTGTTTTGTTTTTTAAGATTTATTTATTCATTTGAGACAAAGAGATACAGAGAGAGAGAGAGCATGAGCAGGGAGAGAGGCAGAGGGAGAGGGAGAAACAGGCTCCCTGCTGAGCCAGGAGCCCAATGTGGGGCTTGATCCCAGGACCCCGGGATCATGACCTGGGCTGAAGGCAGACGCTTAACCATCTGAGCCACCCAGGCGCCCCAAGCCAGTATTATTTTGATACCAACACAAAAACAGTACCAAAAAACAAAACAAAAACAACTGGACAAGGACACACAAAAGTCCTCAACAAAATATGAGTAAATCAAATCTAGGAATATACAAATAGAATAACTAGGACCAAGTGGGCTTTATTCTGGGAATGCAAGGCTGGTTCAATACTCAAAAATCAATCAGTGTAATCTACCAAATTAACAAAGTAAAAAAGAAAAACTTCATCACCATATCAACTGAAACAGAGGAAATATATAACAAAATTCAAATCCATTTGTCAGAAAAATAGTCCACAAACTAGAAACAGAAGACTTCTTCAGCCTCATAAACGTCATCTATTAAAAAAACCCCACAGCTAACATTATACTTAACTCTGAAAGCCTGCTTTTTTTTTTTTCAAGTAAACTCTACACACAACATGGGACTCAAACTCATGACCCAGAGATCAAGAGTCACATGCTCTACTGACTGAGCCAGCCAGGTGCCCCTGAAAGCCGGACTGCTTTAACCCTTAGACTGAGAACAAGGTAAGTATTTTCACTCTCACTACTCCTATTCATCATACAGAAAGTCTTAGCCAGAAACTAGGTGACAAAAATAAATAAAACTCTTACAAGTTAGAGAAAAATTAAATAAAACTGCCCTTATTCACAAATTACATGAGTGTCTTTACAGAAAACTCCAAGGAATTAAAAAAAAAAAAAAATCCCAGAACTAATAAATGAGTTTAGCAAGGACACGGGATACAAGGGCAACACACAACACTGAATTGTATTTCTATACCCTAACAACATACAATTTGAAAAATTGTACATTTTTATTTTTTAAATTTATTTTATTTATTTAAGTAATCTCTACACCCAACATGGGGCTGGAACTCACAACCCCAAGATCAAGAGTCACATGCTGTTCCAACTGAGCCAGCCAACCACCCCTGAAAACAAAATTTTTAAGTGACATTTATAAAAGTTCCCCCAAAATTAAATACTTTGGTATAAATTTAACAAAACATGTACAGGACCTATATGCTGAAAATTATAAATCACTAATGAAACAAAGACCTAAATAAATAAAAAGATGTGCTATGTTCACAGATTGGAAGACTCAAAAAAGTAAAAACAGCACTTCTCCCCAAATCAATCCATGGTTTAATCCAATTCCAAAGCACCAGCAGGATTTTCTGCAGTTGAGACAAGCTGATTCTAAACGTTATATGGAAAGGCAAATAAACTAGAATAGCTAACACAATTTTTAAAAAGAATAAAATCGGAGGAAATCATAGCAGCCAATTTTAAGACACCATAAAGCTATACTAATTAACAAAGTGTGATACTGGGGGTGCCTGGGTGGCTCAGTCGGTTAAGCGTCTGCCTTAAGCTCAGGTCATGATCTCAGGGTCCTGGGATCCAGCCCGGGGTGGGGCTCCCTGCTCTGCGGGGAGTCTGCTTCTCCCTCTCCCTCTGCTCCCCCAACTGCCCCCTGCTTGTGCTCAGGTACTCTCTCTAAAATAAATAAATAAAATCTTTAAAAAATAAAATAAATAAAGTAAAAGAATAATTTTTAGAAGAAATCTTTTACAAGCTGAAAATGTTGATCTGGGGTTAGGCAGAGTTCTTAGACATCATACCAAAAAAATTTCCACAAAAGGAAAAATTGATAAATTAGACTTCACAAAAATTAAAAACATTTGCTCTGTGAATGATAGTGTTAAAAGAATGAAAAGACAAGCTACAGACTGCGAGAAAATATTTGCAAAGCACATATCTACCAAATAACTTGTATCCAGAACATATAAAGAACCCTCAAAACTCAACATAAGGAAAAAAAAAAACATAAGAAAGCAAATAACCCATTTGAAAAATGGGCAATACTCTTGCCCAGATACCCATCAAAGATTATATATGCCAAATAAGCACATGAAAAGATATTCAAAATCATTAGTCATTAGTTAAAGACACACTAAAACCATGGGATACCACTACACGCCTATGAGATGGCTAAATTTAAAATTACTGACAATACCAAGTGCTTTCAAGGATGTGGAACAATTGGTAGTCTCACACGGTGCTGGTAAGAATGCAAAATGGTAACAGCCACTCTGGAAACCAGCATGACAGTTCCTTACAAAGTTAAACATCCTTTATATGACCCTGCAATCTCATTCCTAGCAATACCCTACAGAAATGCGAACTTATGTTCACACAAAAACCTGTACACGAATGTTTATAGCAGCTCTATTCATAATCACCAAGAATTGGAAACACTCCAAATGTCCTTCAGTGGATGGATGTTTAAACAAACTGGCACATCCATCTAATGGAACATTACTTAGCAATAAAAAAAAGAAGACATTGTTGATATATTCAACTTTGAGGAATCTCAAAGGCATTATGCTGAGTGAAAGAAGTCAGCATCAAAAGGTTACATATTGTATGATTCCACTTATATGACATCTGGAAAAGTTTAGTAATTGCCAGGGGTTAGGGGAAGGATATAAAAGGATAGCATGAATTTGGGGTGGGGGGTGATAAACACTGTTCTATGTCCTGATTGTCGTGGTGACTGCATTAATCTAAAATTCACAGAACGGCACACCCCTTAAAAAGTCAATTTTAGGGGCGCCTGGGTGGCTCAGTTGTTAAGCGTCTGCCTTCGGCTCAGGTCATGGTCCCAGGGTCCTGGGATCGAGCCCCGCATCGGGCTCCCTGCTTGGCGGGAAGCCTGCTTCTCCCTCTCCCACTCCCCCTGCTTGTGTTCCCTCTCTCCCTGTGTCTCTGTCAAATAAATAAAATAAAATCTTAAAAAAAAAAAGTCAATTTTACCGTATCATTTCAAAAATAAAATTTAAAGAAGAAAAGCCTAATCAGATTTTAACACAGCCAGTCTGGTGATTATCAGCTACTACTGCTCTGTAGACTTAAGGCACTCTATCAAAACAGTTAAGTTCTTAGAAAATAAGATAATTCTGAGTATAATAATTAAAAGGCTTACAGCAATGCTTTGCATAAATACTCTTTTCTAAATGTTTTCCCCAAATTTAATTTTAAAAACTTTTCCAACCAATGCAGTCTAATAAATTAGAAAAGGTACTTAAGTACAGGTACGATTGTGTTTATAACACTGAAAAACTTGTTAGGTCCAATGAAATTACCTAGAACACGTTAGGAGTTACATAAAACCTAGAGAAACGACCCTTTCAGACTCGACCGGCACTCCTGATGGTGAAGTTACTGCTCTCTCACGCACCCTCAGGTTCTAAGCCTGCGAGCTGCCGAAGGCTCCTCGGTTCTCCGAGTTAAGTAATTCTGTGGCAGCCAGTATCAATGAAATAGTGCAGTCTGGCTCATTCATATTCTAGCAGTCTCTGAGCAAGAAACTAGGGAAGGGTGGGGCCGCGGGAAGGAGGGGGCCCCGCCGCAGGGAGGAGGGGGTTCTAAAAGCCAGGGCCGAGCTTGGGACCCCCCTTCTAATCAAACCGCACCCGGCACTTGACGCCCCTTGTTGGTGTCTCGCCCGGCCTGGGTCGCCCCTTCCCCATATTGGGCGCTGGGAGTAGGCAAGAAGCTGGGTGCTCAGGCAGGCTGCAGGCCAGCGCCTCGCCCCCGCTCCGTCTCCCTCCTTCCCGCCCAAGGGGCAATTCCAGGGACCCACACCCTGGGAGCCCGGGCCGCTGGGCGCTGAGAGCGGGTGCCGGGCAGGTAGTGCCGCCCACCTTCTCCAGCCGGAACTTGGGTACGGCGCTCAGAGGCTGGGGAGCGGGCGCTCAGCGGCCGGGGCCGGGGGATGGGAGCCCGGGCCTGGAGGCCCCTGCCCCCCACACCCCTCTACGTAGAGTCCCCGGAGTACGGCATATCCTGGGACCCCGGGAAGAAGCGGGTCCTTCCCCAGCGGAGCCGGCGGAGCCCTCAGCCGCTGCAGAGGGCGAGTCAGAGCCGCGCCGCTGCCCGGGAGTGCAAGCCGCTACTCACCGTCCCCCGCCCGGCGCGACCGGCTCGTCCTGGTCGCGGCGCAACCGCTGCCGCCGCCGCCGCCACCACCACCTCCTCCTCCTCCTCCTCCTCCTAGGGCGCCGCTCCCCCGGCGGGGCCGCCTGGCTGGCTCGCGCCTTCCTTCGCTCCTTTAAGAATGACTATGATTTTTTAACGAACTTTATTGGCAGCCAGGGCTCGGAACAAGCGTCTTGGCAGCAAATCCGGCAAGGGTGGTGGGGCGCGGGAGACTCGACTCCCCTCATCTGTGGACCCGCCGCTCTGCGGAGCATGCGCTGGGCTTGGTCTGCGCATGCTCCGCAAGGACCGGGTCCCCCGCCCCGCTCCACCCCAGTTCTGGCTGGTGCCGGGGAGGGCGGCTCCTTTGCGTTCCCGGTGCCTCCGGGGCCCCGGTAGCAGTGGGGAGACGAGCGGCGGGCAGGAACGCCTGGATCGTGGACCCTAGTAAAGAACTGACAGGAAGGTCCGCCTAAGTTTCGCCTACTAAGTGACCAGGCTTCCAGAGGACTTGCCCCGCCTTGGACACACACCTTATTTTCTTCGCCCGATGACATCCAAGGAGTAGAGTGAGCAAAAATGTTGAGCCAAACCGAAAACGCACTCACAGCCCACACCTGGCGGCTGGACAAAGTAGATGTCTGAGATGGTTAACAATTGAGAGAACCAAGCCAGCAACTAAAAGGTCCCCCCAAAAGCAATCTAAACTTTGCTTGAGTTGTTTTTATATTTCAAAATACAATAGAAAAGGGAATAAAGGAAGATACCAAGTGTTGGCAAAATACTCCAAGTGATGTAGGAAATGTTGGGGTTTGGAGCTCATGACTAAGAAAGAATTCTTGAGAGGTCTTCCATGCTCAGGCACAGGACCCGCGGGCAGAAAGAGCTACACTGGGGTCATGAGGAGTGGCCCATTATATACTTTCAAGTTGAGAGGGGGTTAGGGATGGTAAGTCTCTGAGGAATTTTGGAAGCAAGGTTTCTAGGACCTTGAGGGGGCTAGCTATTGTTAGGAAAATGTCATTATCATCTAATAAAACCTCAGTCGTGAGACCCTTCAGTTGTATATCAGTGGGCCATATGGTTGGGGGATGATTGCTAACGTGTATCATGGGGGTTAGAGATAAAGGAAGTTTCCAAAGGAATTTTTATATATTTTTAAAATTTTTTACTGTTATGTTAATCACCATACATTGCATCATTAGTTTTTGATGTAGTGTTCCATGATTCATTGTTTGTGCATAACACCTAGTGCTCCATGCAGAACGTGCCCTCCTTAATACCCATCACCGGGCTAACCCATCCCCACACAGCCCTCCCCTCTAGAACCCTCAATTTGTTTTTCAGAGTCTGTCGTCTCTCATGGTTCGTCTCCCCCTCCGATTTCCCCCCTTCATTCTTCCCCTCCTGCTATCTTCTTTTTTTTTTTTTTAGGAATTTTTATATGTTAAAGTAGACTTACAGGATCCTGGGGGGGGGGGGGAGGGGGATAATGTTAAGCTAAGATGGCCCTTTCCCCTTAGCAAAGCATTAACATTGAGGCAGCTGAGTTCCTAGAGGAAGGGCACTCTGCCTGTTTCGAGGACCTGTCAGTGGGCTGTAAGTAGTAAGGAAATTTAGTTTTTTCTTTTGCCTTTGTTTCCCACACCACAAGGATGTGGAGTAACTGAATTCATCTACCTTGCTTCTGAAATGTAAACTAGAACAACTCCTTTAAAAAACAATTTGGGGGCGCCTGGGTGACTCAGACGGTTAAGCGTCTGCTTTCAGCTCAGGTCATGATCCCAGGATTCTGGGATCGAGCCCCGCATCAGGCTCCCTGCTCGGTGGGAAGTCTGCTTCTCCCTCTCTCATTCCGCCTGCTTGAGTTCCCTGTCTCGCTGTGTCTCTCTCTGTTAAATAAATAAAATCTAAAAATAAAATAAAAAACAATTTGGCACTATCTACCAGAGAAGCCTACCCTATGACCCAGCAAACAGGGTCCACTTCTACAAATCCAGCGAGGATTAATGGTGCACCAACAAACAGGCACAAGAATGTTCACAGCTGCATTTGTTTGAATGGCCCCCAAATGGAAATAACCCAAAAGACCAAAAACAACAGAATAAATTAATAAATCCACACAGTGTTCATATAATGGAATGCTATGCAACAAAGAGAAGATTGACCCGAAAGGACCAACATGAAATGGCTTACCTGCAGAAATGTAAATTTGAGCATAGAAAGTAAGGTGCAAGGCACCTGGGTGGCTCAGTTGGTTGAGTAGCCAACTCATGATTTCGGCTTAGGTACTGATCTCGGGGTCCTGGGATCAGGCTCCGAACTCAGCCGGGAGTCTGCTTGAGGATTCTCTCTCTCTCTCTCTCTCCCTCTGCCCCTCTCCCCTGCAGACAGCGTGCGTGCATGCACTCACCAAAATAAATTTTAAAAAAAGAAAAAAGGGGGGCCTGGGTGGCTCAGTCGTTAAGCGTCTGCCTTCAGCTCAGGTCATGAGCCCAGGGTCCTGGGATCAAGCCCCGCATCGGGCTCCCTGCTCCGTGGGGAGTCTGCTTCTCCCTCTGCCTGCCGCTCCCCCTGCTTGTGTTCTCTCTCTCTCTCTCTCTGGCAAATAAATAAATAAAATATTAAAAAAGAAAAAAAAGAAAAGGCGCAAAAAGTACATACTGAGTAAGCCCATTTCAGCATAAAAACAGGGAAAGTTATCTGCTAAAATTTGGGATAATGGTTACCTTGGCAGGAAAAGGATAGTGACTGGGTGAGGGATTTCCAAGGTGTTAGTTAGTAAGGCTCTCTCTGTTGATCTTGGCCCTAGTTACACATGCGTGTTCATTTGTGAAAATTCACCAAACTGTACTCTTATGTACATTTCTCTGTGGGTGAATTTTATTTCACGTGCAGTTCTTAGAATTAAAATTTTTAAATTTTAGGGGCTCCTGGGTGGCTCAGTTGATTGAGCGCCTGCCTTTAGCTCAGGTCATGATCCCAGAGTCCTGGGATCGAGCCCCACATTGGGCTCCCTGCTCAGTGGGGAGTCTGCTTCTCCCTCTCCCTCTGCCCCCATACTCGTGTTCTCTCATGCTCTGTTCTCTCCCAGATAAATAAAAAATCTTTTTAAAAATAAATAAAATATTTAAAATTTAAATTTGTTTTACCATATAATTGCAATATAGTTTTGTAAATGTAAACATAGTGATTATTCACAAGAAATTTAATGTCAAGTAGACAATGGATTTATCTCCAGGATTTGGTTGGTAGTCTCTTAAACTTGACTAATGTACTCACCCCCTTTAAAAGAAAAGGAAACACCCCCCCTTTAAAAGAAAAGGAAAATCCTTAATTAATTTCTTAATCCTTATTAAGAAATGGGCAAAGGACTTAGACATTTCTCCAAAGAAGATGTACAAATGGCTAATAAGTACATGAAAAGAGGCTCAATATCACTCATCGTTAGTAAAATGCAAATCAAAACCACAATGAGATACTATTTCACACCCACTAGAATGGCTATTATAAAACAAAAACAAAACAAAACCAAAATAACAAGTGTTGGCAAGAATAGTAAGAAATTGGGGGGTGAGGTGGCTGGGTGATGGACATTGGGGAGGGTATGTGTTGTGGTGAGCACTGTGAATTGTGTAAGACTGACGAATCACAGACCTGTACCCCTGAAACAAATAATACATTATATGTTAATTTAAAAAAAATTTGGGGGGCACCTGGGTCGCTCAGTCGTTAAGCGTCTGCCTTCGGCTCAGGTCATGGTCCCAGGGTCCTGGGATCGAGCCCCACATTGGGCTTCCTGCTCAGCGGGGAGCCTGCTTCTCCCACTCCCGCTCCCCCTGCTTGTGTTCCCTCTCTCGCTGTGTCTCTCTCTGTCAAATAAATAAATGAAATCTTTAAAAAAATAAATAAATAAGATAAAAAAATAAAAAAAATTTTAAAAACAAAAAACAAACTTAAAGAGCTTTAAAACAAAAAACTAACAAAGAATGGTGAGAAATCGTAACCCCTGTTCACTGCCAGTAGGAATGTAAAATGGTACAGCTGTTATGGAAAACAGTCTGGCAGTCCCTCACAAAATTAAAAATAGAATTACCATATGATCAGCAATTCCACCTCTGGGTAAACACTCAAAAGAATTGAAAGCAAGGAGTCAAACAGATATTTGTACAACTATGTCCATATCAACATTATTTACAGTAGCCAAAAAGTGGAAGCAACCGAAATGTGCATCAACAGATGAACTGATAAACAAAATGTCATATAAACATACAATGAAATTGAGCGCCTGGTTGGCTCAGTTGGAAGAGCATGCAGCTCTTGATCTCAGGGTTGTGAGTTTGAGCCCGATGTAGAGATTACCAAAAAAAAATTTAAGATTTTTTTAAATTAAAAACTAAACAACAACAATAACCATATAATGAAATATTATTCAGCCTTAAAAAGGAAGGAAATTCTGACACATAGTACATCATGGATGAATCTTGAAGACATCATGCTGAGTAAAAGGACAAATACTGTATGATTCCACTCTCGAAGCTACCTAAAATAGTCACATTCATAGATATACAAGGTAGAATAGTGGTTGCCAAAGGCAGAGGGGAGGGAAACATGGGGAGTTAGTGTTTAATGGGTCCAGAGTTTCCATTTTGCAGAATGAAAAATGTTCCAGAGATGGATGGTGGCGATGGTTGCACAACAATGTGAATGTGCTTAATGCCCCTGAAACAGTATCCTTAAAAATGGTCAAAAATGGTGAACTTTATGTTAAGTATATCTTACAATTTTTTAAATGGAAAAAAAAGAAAATTCTAGTGGGTAGCAGAGAATGAATGTGAGGATTCAAATTGGAGAAAAACTTCTTGAAGGACTTTTCCATATCCATGGGATTTTTGGACATTCTAGTGCAATTAAGGCAACATTTTATTTGACTCAAGGCTATACCCAAGGACACAGCAGAGATTGTTAGGCTTCCTTCAGTGAGATAATGAAAGCCTACACGGAAACCTGGCCTTTTAAATCCTGCAGTTGTGTTGAAGCAAAAATGGCAATAGAATTAGCCTAAAGGACTTTGTTTTTTGTTTTGTTTATTGTTTTTATAAAGATTTATTTATTTGAGAGAGAGAGCAGATGTGTGTGAGCGGGGAGAGGGGCAGAAGGAGGGAGAAAGGGAGAGAGAGTCAGAGAGAGAACGTCCAGCAGACTCCCTGCTGAGTGTGGAGCCCACTCAGGGCTCCATCTCAGGACCCTGAGATCATGGCCTGAGCTGGAATCAAGAATTGGATGCTTAACTGACTGAACTACCCAGGCGCCCCAGTCTGAAAGACTTTGAAAGAAATTTTACCTGCTGTGTCTGGAAATGAGTTACACAAAATTATTTAGGGAAAACATTCTAAACAGTTATTTAAAAAAATTTTTTTTAAGTAACCACTATGCCCAAGGTGGGGCTTGAACTCACGCCCCCAAGATCAAGAGCTGCATGTTCTACCTACTGAGCCAGGTAGGCACCCCTGAAAAGTTACATTTTTTTTAAAAAAGATTTTTTTTATTTATTTGACAGAGAGAGACACAGCAAGAGAGGGAACATAAGCAGGAGGAGTGGGAGAGGGAGAAGCAGGCTTCCTGCGGAGCAGGGAGCCCGATGCGGGGCTCGATCCCAGGACCCTGGGATCATGACCTGAGCCGAAGGCAGACGCTTAACGACTGAGCCACCCAGGCACCCCGAAAAGTTACATTTTAAAGTCATTTAGTGATTGTTCAAACCTAGTACCTTCGCTGACCCAGCAAAAAGTATCCATTGTCGTTTGCTAGTTGTTTTACTGTGTCTGACTCTAATGAGCTAAATACTTTTTAGGGATCATGAACTGTTAATGAGTGAAAGAAAAACATTAAAGAAAAATTTATGTATATATGAACAAAAATAACCAGTGTATAAAAAGGGGCCCTAATTTAAATTGGAGCGCCAGAGAGTCCTTTCCGACAAAGTAACATTTCATCATTTATCTGAAGGATAAATGTGTTAGCTGGATAAAGAATAGGCAGAAAAAGATTTTAAGTAGAAGGAGCAACAAGTACGATATGACCAGAGGCAGGAAATAATTTGGTGGGTTTGAGGAATTGAAAGGGAGCTAGTGTGCAGGAATAAGGTGGAAAGTCGTATAAGATGGAGTCGTGAGCGGGGTGCCTGGGTGGCTCAGTCGTTAAGCATCTGCCTTCGGCTCAGGTCCTGATCCCAGGGTCCTGGGATCCAGCCCCACATCGGGCTCCCTGCTCCGCGGGAAGCCTGCTTCTCCCTCTCCCACTCCCCTGCTTGTGTTCCCCTCTCGCTATGTATCTCTCTGTCAAATAAATAAAAAAATCTTTAAAAAAAAAAAAAAAAAAAGATGGAGTCGTGAGGGAGGCTGGGGCCAGAGCATGAAGACCCTGGGGGTCAGGATAAGCAATTTGGATTGTATTGCAAGTACATTGGGAAGCCTTTGAAGGGTTTTTAGTGCAGGGATAAGGAGATCCACGTGGCAGATTCCTCTGGCTGCTGTCTAATGAAAGCACAGAACAGATGAAACGAAGAGACCAGTGGAAGGCTGGTCCAGGTCAGAGATGATGGAGGCTTCACTGAGGTGGTAACAGGGGTGGTGCAGAAAAGTGGATGGATTTGGTTTTAGTTTTGGAGGTAGAATCCATAGGACTTGGCTATGAAACAGGAACAAAAGGGAATGTCAGGATTGATTCACAGGTTTTTTGAATGACCACTGAGATTCTGGCTCCTAATTCCAATGCGTGGGGGTTTCCCCACACGGAGCAATTCTTGGACACTAACTGGGTGTCCTACAATGTAACTCAATTTTGATACTTTCCATCTGGAGATAGCCTAAGATTCCACAGGTTTAGGGTTCAGTCCTACAAGACAGTCTTCCACCCCGCCCCCCCAACACACACACTTCAGAGGCTAGTCACAAGCTCAGGTTATCACCTGTGCTTCTGACCAATCCATTATAGATTAGAGGTTCCAATGATCTCTTCCCTGGTTTTGATTAATTTGCTAGAGCGGCTCACAGAACTCAGAAACATTTGGAATAAACTCTGGAACAGCCAGATGGAAGAGATGCATAAGGAAAGAGCAAGGAGCTTCATGCGCTCTCCAGACATCCACTCTCCCCACATTTCCATTGGTTCATCTATCCAAAAGCTCTCTGGCCCAGTCCTCTTGGGTTTTCATGGAGGCTTCATTACACAGGCATGATTGATTAAACCATTGGCCATTGGTGATTGAGTCAACCTCCAGGCCCTCTCCCCTCTCAGAAATAATGGTGGTGGGGGGGTTTGAGTAGGTGGGGGAGGGGTGAGACTTGAAGTTCCAACCCTCTAATCACATGGTTGGTTCTCCTGGCAACCAGCCCCCAGTCCTTAGGTGGCAAGCAAAATCCAACTCATAAACATAACAAGAGACTCCTCTGTCACTCTCAACATTTAGGAAATTCCAAGGGTTTTAGGAGTTCTATCCCAGGAATAGGGACAAAGACCAAATATATACTTCCTTCTTATAAATCACAATATCACATGAACTTGCTGATAATGGTCACTATGATACTAAGAGAGATGCTGAGAGATGTCCTCTCTGAAAGGGCTGTACTATTTGGGCAACTTTCTGATTTTTGAGGACCTCACTGATAGTGTATTTGTGTGATGCTCTTCCTAGTACAGCTATTGGAACATTTGTTTAGACATCCTTCCAATGACCTAGCAGTTAATGCATTTTTTTTTTTAAGATTTTATTTATTTGAGAGAGAGAGAATGAGAGACAGAGAGCATGAGAGAGAGGAGGGTCAGAGGGAGAAGCAGACTTCCTGCCGAGCAGGGAGCCTGATGCGGGACTCGATCCCGGGACTCCAGGATCATGACCTGAGCCGAAGGCAGTCGCTTAACCAACTGAGCCACCCAGGCGCCCAGTTAATGCATTTCTAAGAGGCTTATTCACAATTAGCATTTTGTTATCCACCCTTTGATGTAAATTCTTAAAATAAGGAGGGAATATATGATTAACCCTATATTTACAAGTGAATAAAGTGGATATTATATGAAGTTTTCAGCTTGTAATTCCCATAGCACATAGATAGTATACATTCAGAAACCATGCCTACTCGTGGTGCAGGTGTGGGGGTTTGATTCTTCCCAGAAATGTTCTCTCCATTGAGAACCATAGGGGATGGCAGGCTTCCTTGCTGCTTCTCTGTTCCACTGGAAAGAATTTTTCTAGTTCCCTTCTCACAGATTTGGTGGTTCTTCTATGTCTTGTCTTTCTTTATGTTAATGTCTCATTTTCAGCTCCCTCTTTCATCTAGACCAGGACATATCTTTAGTCCCTGGGGGCATTACAGCCTCTGTTCTGAGCCTCAGTTGTGGCACTTTCCTGGACTGTCAAGGGCACTGGGGATTCATCAACCACCAGGAAGCTAATTCAATCGTTTCAATTCTAAGGACCCATCTCTTGGTGAACGTGGTAAGGACATTTGAAAACGTAGTTATCTGAATGGCTTGAGTAGGTGCCTAGAAACCAGGGATGCCCAACGAAGCTTGCCCCAAAAGGCCATGAGACTTCTCTTTGGAAAGCACTGTCTATTTCATTCATCTCTGGATGATTTAGTTTAGTCCCCTTTGAAGGAACTAAACTTAGTTTTTTTTTTTTACTTCAGGGCACCTGGCTGGCTCAGTTGGTAAAACATGAGACTCTTGATCTCGAGGTCTTGAGTTCAAGCGCCATGTTGGGTGTAGAGCTTACTTAAAAAGAAAAAAAAAACCCAAAACTCCTTTTCTAAGTGTCTTCGCTCCTCCAGTGGCCATAACAAAATACCATGGGGGGCTTAAACAACAGGAATTTATTTCTCACAGTTCTGGAAGCTGGAAGTCCAAGATCAAGATTCCAGCTGATTTGGTTCCTCGTGAGAGCCCTCTGCCTGCCTTGCAGATAGTCACCTTCTCACTGTGTCCTCTGGTCTCTCTTCTTTCTCTTTCCTTTTTTTTTTTTTTTCTTCTTTTCCTTATAGGGACACTAATCCTATCATGGGGGACCAATTGTCATGACCTCATCTAAATCTAATTACCTCACTAAAGCCCCACTTCCAAATACCATCACATTGGGGAGGTTGGGGGGTCAGGGTTTTTCTATACTAATTGGAGGAGGGAAACACAAACATTTAGTCTGTAATACTAGGTGTAACGAGCTCGGACCTTTTATAAATACCATGTCAGGTTTCCTTTTATGTAGGAGGAGGAGAAATAGATTACTTTTATTTTACTTTATTTTATTTATTTGACAGAGAGAGAGAGAGCACAAGCAGGGGGAGTGGGACAGGGAGAAGCAGGCTCCCCGCTGAGCAAGGAGCCCGATGCGGGACTCACCCCAGGACCCTGGGACCATGACCTGAGCCGAAGGCAGACGCATAACCGACTGAGCCACCCAGGCGCCCCCCCCCAACAAAAAAATTTTTGTAAAGCACTCTTCACACCCAGCGTGAGGCTCGAACTCACAACCTTGAGATCAAGAGTTGGATGCTCCACCAACTGAGCCAGCCAGGTGCCCCCTGTTCAAGTGCTTTCTGTGTGAGCCACCATGTCAAGCACCTTGCGTATTGCATCTCATTTAAAGTTCTAACTCACAGGAGCATTATCATCCTGACTTTACAGCTGGGGAGGTCAGGGACATTCTTGGGGCCCTCGGCTGATAAGAGCTGGGGTTGGGAGCTCACCAGGTATTTCTGCAGCAGAGCTTAAAGCCACTGCGTGTATTCCGTCCCAAGGCTGTACCATCTTTAGACCCGAGGTCTGACGATTACATTTGGAAGTGTATTTATAATACTCCCTGGATCTGAATTTGAGGTCAGTTTTCCAATGCCAGGTTTTTCAATCTTTTCTGACAGCCTTTGTCAAATTCCTGCACAAATTGTGTCCAATTTAGCTGCATATTAAAGCTGGACTAGATACTGAAATTGGCCCTCACCAAACTGCTGTGAGTGAATGCCATCGTGATTCGAATGCCAACTATATGCAAGTGAAATATGTTTGCTACAATATGTTTTTTTTTTTAATTTGTTAAGTTTTTAAGTAAGCTCTACACCCAACGTGGGGCTTGAACTCACAAACCTGAGATCAAGAGTTGCATGTTCTATTGACTGAGTCAGCCAGGCGCCCCCAATATTTAGTGGTTTGAGGTGGATAATTGAAGATTGGTGTGGCCCAATTCAAGTTGTTTACTCTTTGGTCATGATAGAAAACTTAAGAATGTGGTCATGTCCCTAAACAGAAGTCCATTTCATTTTGCTTGCTTGTTCTGATTAGACACAAACAAGTTCAAGCTCACTACTGTCCTCATTGCCTTTCTTTTCCAAAATTCTCAGCTTTTACTTTCATTTTTGTCTTTGAATAATTGCAAAATCCAGCCTTCAAAAATAGCATTATCACATATGTGCGCTCCAAATGTATCAGCATTTGTCACAATCAGTCATTTGAAAGGGACACATGCATGGATATTTCCTACTTAAAAATCATTGCATGTAATTGTTTGCCAGATCCTTACCCTGTTACTTTCAGGAGTTGTTCCTTCATGCTTTCCAATTTTAAAATGTTGAAGCAGAGTTCTCTTATTAGTTGATCATCTCTTTAGGGTGAATTCCAAGCATTTTGAGTCGGAGTGCTAGATTGAGCTGCATCAATACAGAGGACCTTGTACTCCTTATCGTGTCCCTCTGCATAATAGCTCACTTGGCTAATGGCTAATGTATCCCTGGAAGGACAGCATTCCCGTGGAAGACAGTGTGAAGGGTGCCCCCTAGGGGATGCAATACTGGTAACTGGGAAGGAAGCACAGCGGCAAGGCCCAGGTCACACTCATTACTGTTAGCTCTCTTCCTTCCTTCCTAGCCCTCTGAAAGCTTTCAGGATTTTTCTTCTTCTTCTTTTTTCTTTAACATCAAGGGTTCCTACATTAAAATACCAGGAGGGTCAATTCTACGTTGGTCAGATTTTTCACTGGGCAGCATTGTCACTCTGTCCTCAGTTGATGTCCATTGAGTGCTCTTCGGTCAGCTCTTCTGCAGGTCCTGCCAGCTACACAGAAGAGCCTGAGTAGGACTGGGGACATTCTCCTGGGAAGCAGTGCTCATGGGGGACGGCAGCGGGGCTGTCCTAAAACTGTATGCTCCATTCTAGAAATGGTATGAAATTAGAATGGGGCTGTTAGGGAACATATGAATAAAAGACAAGTAATATACTCTGAATTCCATTATAGTCCCAAGCTATTATCTAGCTAAAAGAAGACAGAAACTACTCTTGGTAGTTTCATCATTTAAAAATAAATTACACTTCCATTCTTTTTTTTTTAAAGATTTTTTAATCTTAGAGGTGGGGGCGTAGAGAGAGAGAGAAAGCAAGCAAGTAAGGGGCAGGGGGAGAGGGAGAGAGAACCCCAAGCAGACTCTGCACTAAGCTCGGAGCCAAGGTGGCGCTCGATCTCACAACCCTGAGATCATGACCTCATCTGAAACCAAGAGTCGATGTTCAACTGACTGAGCCACCCAGGCACCCCACACTTCCAATCTTATAATAAATAAAAATGTTAAGAATCGACACATTCAGGTCCCTGCTCCGTGAATGTGGCTCAAGGTACAGAGGGCTGGAAATGCTACAGGCTAGGGACTGAAGCAGCTTGGAGATGGTAGATCACAGCTCTTCAAGTCAGTGAGAATGAATGGCCTCCAATAAAATTCCATTGCAAAAAATGGGAAAAGAACAATGTGAAGAGTACAAAGGTTGAGGAGGTAGAGCTGGAATAGTTTGTGGTAGAAAATGTCCTAGGCTGGGGTTCCTGGGTGGCTCAGTCGGTTAAGTGCCTGCCTTCGGCTCAGGTCATGATCCCAGAGTCCTCGGATGGAGCCCAGTGGTGGGCTCTCTGCTCAGCAGGGAGTCTGCTTCTCCCTCTCCTCCCTGCTAGTGCTCTCTCTAATAAATAAATAAAATCTTAAAAAAAAAGAAAAGAAAAGAAAATGTCCTACGCTGACATGGAGTGAATGAGTGAATGGGAAGGGGGAGTATTTCCCAGGGTGGAAGGGATTTAAAGATGCTGATAGTCCTTGAGAACTTGGAAGGAAATTTGATTGTTGCTTCTTAATTTTCAAAAAGCTAATAAAGATGGCACAAAAAGAAAACCTTTATCTGACAGTGAACATGATGATAGCAAATGAGAGTCAACTGACAAATCAAGAGGCTTTGCCACAGTTATCAATGAGAATGATGTTTCCCATGAAATGGAAAGATTTAAGTGAGGCAGACTTAGCAATGGTAATCAAAACCATAATGTTCTCAGATTGTAATTGCTTTTTATGAAGAGAGACTAATTTGACATTTTTGCCTGGAAAATGAAGCTCAATATTGTTTGCATTGAGAGATCTAAATATATAAAGCCAATCTGGATATTGACATTTTTTTCCCCAGTGTGAAAGAATACCTACATTCTCATGAAAACTGAGTATGATGTATTCATTTTGAAGTAGTATTTGAGGGGAGTTGAGGTTTTTGTGTATCAACAGCACTAGTTACTTCAAACAAATAAAAGTGTTCTATAGTTGCTTCATTTATCACAGATAAAAGAATAATCAATACATTGGTCAACCTTGTTAGTAAATAAAATGCGAACGAAATTAAGTTATTTCATATCTAATGTTAGAAAAAATAATGCTCAACTCTGGAAAGCTTCTAGTGAAAGAGCTACATTTTAATTACTGAAGACAGTACAAATTGATGTAACTCTCATACAAAAAAATTTGGAAATATGTCAGGCCATGAAAATGTATATACCTTTTGACCCAGTAAATCCCACTACTGGAAATTTATACAAAGAAAATCAAAAACAAAAGAAAGAAGGAAAAAAGTCACTGTATATAAATATGTTGCAGGAATAAGCAACAAATTGGAAACAAACTAAATGTCCAATGAGGGGAATGGGGAAGTAAATTATACAACAATACAGAATAGAGGTTTTAAAGTTGACAAATAGACTTTATAGCAGCATTTTTTAAAAAAGGCAAGTTACAACACTGTATTTCTGCAATGATTAAAAATTTAGAGAAATGATGCATTTGGAAAAAGATGAAGTGGACATATAGTTGTTCACAGTGATAACATTAGATGTGAATTCTTTCACACTTTATGTCATGTTTTCATATATATCAAGAAATATATTCATACTATCAGATGCATAAATCTTAAATTCAGAATAATTTGATACAGATGTCCAAAAAAAGTGCTTTATGAAAAAGAACATGTTGGGAAAGGTTCTTATTTTGTGATTCCTTTTGTCTTTTTAAGCACACTACTTAGTTAACAACAGATGAGTGGTAAGTTTGTCAAAAATTTCTAGTCAACCAAATGCCCCATGTGCCCAAGTATCTCTATGCCAGACAAAGCCCAGGAAAGAATAATGATGCTTTTGGCCCAGGCTGAGCAGTTACTCTCTCCTATATACTAAGTATTCATCCACAGAATAGTAAAAAATATATATTATATATATTAGGTGCTAGAGCCTAATCCAAGACAAGAATTCAATCTAAAAACTTCTAGAAAGATAATTAAAATAGTTCTAGATTTAATTGTGTTATTCACAAAACTGATGACACTGGAATATTCTCCTCATGTGAAACAACAATCAGTACCAAATGTTATGCCTGAACAAATGTGTAATCATTTTTATGTCATTATTTGTAAGTGCTCCTATGTTTCAAAACTAATTAAATTTGCCTTCAGCATTTTGTTGCAGAGTTTTGGAACCAGCTCCTTTAGAATGCTCTAACAGCTTGATGGCCTTGTCAGAGTTTTCAATATTTCTAAGCAGAGTCTCTAATCTTCTCTTAATTTTCTTCTGATCTTCAAGAGCACAGCCAATTACTATGGACTGAAACTTCTGGTCAACAGGCCCAGGTGGCACCTCGGATGAACATGCACTGTACAGTGACATCAAGTGACTCTTGGCATTTCCCAAATCATCCAGAAACTTACTGACAACCTCATCAATAATCCTGGTGGCATGCTTTAGGGATTCTTGCTGCTGGGGGTTTCTAATTGTTTCTACTGAAACTTCAACGGTGAGCGTTCGTCCCATCAAACGGTTTGCCGTCAGATTTAATTCTTCTCTTTCACCTAAACGTAGAAAGTTTGAAATATCAATCAATATGAGACATAAACTTACCTATGTTGAGAACACTAAGGCATTCATTTGTGGCTAAAACTATTTTCTGTAAGCACCTTGGCTACGAAATTTTTAAAGGTAAAAGTCAAAACTATAGCACATAAGATTAACTGATGAACTGTATTATAATACAGAGAGAGGTTGCAGAATACCTTTCCCTGAAAGTCTTTATTTTTTATTTTTGAGAGAGAGAGAGAGGGAGGGAGAGTGCACACATGTGCACGCAGGTGGGGGAGGCGAAGGGGGAGAGGGAGAGAGAGAATCTCAAGCAGGCTTCACATTCAGCCTGTGAGCCCCACGTGGGGATTGATCTCACAACCCAGATATCATGACCTGAGCCAAAATCAAGAGTCGGGTGCTTGACCAACTGAGCCACCCAGGCACCCCTCCCTGAAAGTCTTTATGTATGGGATACCAGATGACTTCTCAAGTGGTCATGTTTGAAGATGTTTGGGCAGGTATGCATTTGTAACTGGGATGGAGATCAAGTCTTAACATAGAGTGAATAGTGTGCATAACCAGGGTTTTGTGCTGGGTAGAGCAAGAGATCAGACACAGTGGATCTCTTGATAAGGATGTGCATGTAGGGGAGGAAAAATAATTTTCCCTGTACCTCTCTGAGTTCTTGGTTGAGAAACCCTGTAATAAAAGACAGATTAACAAGAAAAAAAGCAGAAGCTTATGAACATGTATACTTCACATGTACATAGGAGGTTTTCAGGGACACTGAGATGGCCCACCTCCCTGAGATGGATGGTCCAAGCCACCATCTTAAAAACCATGTTCAGCTAAGGACTAAGACTTGGAGGGAGACCTTCCCCTCCTTAGTGAGGTTACCAGGAAAAGCAGGATAAACCAAGGTAAGGTTGTTTTGCAGATTTAGTAGAGGCCTTCTGCATAGATAAGAGTTTCTGTGATTTATAGTCATCCTTCTCTTCCTGGTACACAGAGGGAAGCACCCTTGCAAATGGAAATAGCCTTTATAAATTTAAACTTCCCTTACAAAAGAATGACTTCTACTCTGTTTTCAGAGCTTCTCCTGTGTCTGCAGCTTCTCAAAAATAATCGGCTTGAAATAATTCTTATGCCAAAGAGCCATACTTTGGGGTGGCATATTCTGCATGTGTCTCAGAATACAATGCCCCAGTTTTGGCTGAGCAAACTTAGCCATGATAGTGGAGAAAAAGCTGGCCTCAAAAGCAGGCACTGACTTCATCCTTGCCAGGGAAATTTAAGCAGGCCAGTGGTGTAAGTCTTGGCCAGCACAGGGAGGTAATGGTGGGAAAAGGATCCACATTTCATTATTTATATGAAAAAGTCAGCCAACTCCTCTTTGGCCTGTTCTGTAACTCTCTACCTATTCATCGATCTCTGGCGAGGATGGTGAAGAGACTGGCTGGATCTTGACCCCGCAGTGCGTGTCGAACAGTTTGGGGCCTGGAGTTAGACTGCACACTCCTGGCACCAGCTGCTGGCCCACTGGCTTGTCTCGGGGGCCCCGGAGCAACTGAAGTAGGAAGACAGCTGCCAGTGACAGAAAACCACGAGTGCCCTGTTCCTCCCTAGGCAGTCATGCTTTTCATATAGAAATGATAGCACGTTTTTACGTTAATGGGGTTTTACTGGGCCCATAATTTCTTTCCCCTGCATTTTCTCTCCTTCCTCTCCTTAAATTACACCTCAACCCCTCTCTTTTTGTCTTCTCTGCTTCTACAGCTTCTACAGTCCAGTAACATCTGAGGAACTGAAGTTAGGAGTGTGAACCTGAGGTCAAAGGCATCGCCCCTTACTGCTTGGAGCCACCTCTTCCGGAGCTTGGAGGCCTTTTCTACCATTTCCAGCCACGCCCTTGAGGTAGGGGGCAGGCCAGCAGGGTGACCCCTGGGTAAGAGGCTCCCGTAATAAACTGACAGCTGCAGCTGCAGTCCGCGCTCACGGGAAATGCCAAAGCCAAGTGTACGAATTCCTCAAGTCAAACGAAAATGGACCTAAACCCCATATCTTAAACCCCACAAAGGAGTGAAAAGATGAGCTCCCGTCTGTGGAAACGCTCTCACCGTCGCTGATCTGCCTCATGTCCTGGCTATTTTGGATGCTGTGGATCATTTCCAGGAGGATTTCTTTCTCTTGCTCAACGGCAGTTGCTGCTTCTCTCAAAGCTTCCACCCTATATAAATTGGGGAAACAAAAGTTACCACATGGAAGCTTACTTTTCTTCATCTCTCTCACTTGCTCCAACTCAAGTTTAAAGATCACTAGGAACACTTTTCAAAAATTCTTTATCCCTCTTAGGGGCGCCTGGGTGGCTCAGTTGGTTAAACAACTGCCTTCGACTCGGGTCATGGTCTTGGGGTCCTGGGGTCGAGCCCTGCATCGGGCTCCTTGCTCGGCGGGGAGCCTGCTTCTCCCTCTCCCTCTGCCTGCTACTCCGCCTGTTGGTGCTCTCTCTGTCAAATAAATAAATAAAAAATCTTAAAAAAAAATTCTTTATCCCTCTTTAACATTTAAAAAAAAATCTTCTGTTGTTTTAAATCCACCTACCCCACCCCCATTTTCCTCCCCACTCGTATGGCAATCATTCTATTTTGTATTTGTTCTTAACAAAATCTATATTTGTGTGTTCATCTATTTTCAATTTATATCTCACTGTTTCTTTTTTCACTCAGCATTATTTTGTTAGGAACCATCCAGCTTCCTACGTGAACATCTAATCAGTAGCTTACTGCGTAACGCTCCGTGTATATCCGCCTCCGCCTGATTTTACCTCCGCTCTCCCAGCGGAAATGGCTCACTTTGTCCCCTTACTTCTCATCACCACAAAAAAACAAAACAAAACAAAAACCACGCTTCATTGCATACATGTCCTCTATGGACTTGAATGGGAATCTCCTTAGGATGTATCTCAGGGCAGAACTGGGACACAGGGTATGCGCACCCTCAATTTAACTCAGTATTACCACTGTTTTCCAGAAGGGCCAGACTAGACCATTGTCAGGAAGCAAGCATTCTTACCCCCTCAAAGTCCCCTTAGCTAGACTAAGAATCAAATTGACATGGGACAAATTAACAGGAGAAAATCAAATTTAATAATAGGGTACTTAAGGGGAATCCACACAGACAGGGAAATTCCAGACAGTCAGGCAAAATGAGGTGTGTGTTATTTTGAATGAAGGAGAAGGGGGTAAGGGTCTGGGACTTCAGAGAAAAGGAATACACTTCATAGGGTGATAAGAAGAGCAGATGTTTGTTAATTAGATGTTTGCCCCGCCATACAGATGGGCCACTCAGATAAAATTTATCTCTGCTTATAACCCTTATTCTGGGAAAGACCCCTAATTTAGATTCTTCTGTGTGGTTAAGGGAGGGGCAAAAGTTTCTCATGAGCCTGCAGGCTCTCAAGTGCCTTCAGCTCAAAATAACCGACATGCCAAAGTGGCACATTCTGGAGGGGGCCCTGTCCTGAACCCCTTTGCAATATTCCCAGCAGCAAAGCATAGGAATCCTTGTGTCCCCACAGCCCTACCATTACTCAGCATTTTCCAACTTTCTATTTTTTGCCAGTCTACTAAGTATACAGTGATATGTTCGTACTTAGTTTGCATGTCTTTCATTACTAATAATTTTGGACATCTCTTTGTATTCTTGTTAGCCTGTTCATAGCCTTTGCCTATTTTAGTTTTCCTTTTTTTAATTTTTTAATTTTTTTAAAGATTTAATTTATTTATTTGACAGAGAGAGACACAGCGAGAGCGGGAACACAAGCAGGGGGAGCAGGGGAGGGAGAAGCAGGCTCCCCGCCGAGCAAGAAGCCCGATGTGGGGCTAGATCCCAGGACCCTGGGATCATGACCCGAGCAGAAGGCAGGCGCTTAATGACTGAGCCACCCAGGTGTCCCAGTTTTCCTTTTTTTTAAACAGGGTTATTGTTCTCTTGTTGATATGCATACTCAAGGAATTAATCCCACATTAGTTGCAGACATTATAATCATCTCCTTCCATCCTATCATATATGAATTCTGTCTGGGATATCCTTCACTGAATAGATATCCTTACTTTGAAGTGATCAAATTAATCTTTTCTTGGTTTTATTTTGCCTTATGGTTTATGCTTTTGAAATTTTACTTCAGGTCTTCCCATCCTAGGTCATACGGTATTTTCTTACCTTTCTTCCTATCAACTTTATTGCTTTACCTTTCTCATATTTATGTCTTAGTCCATCTAGAATCCACCTGTATGTGTTTAGGTAAGGATCTTATTTTTCTCCAAATAGTGAACTGTTTTTCCCCAACATTATATGCACCAAAAATCCATCTTTCCTCCAATGATTTATAGCTTGTCTACTCTGAAATCTCTATTCCATCCACTAGTATATTTGACTGTTCTTACACCAACACCTATTTTTAAAAAATAGCAGCAGCCGGTGGCGCCTGGGTGGCTCAGTCGTTAAGCGTCTGCCTTCGGCTCAGGTCATGATCCCGGAGTCCTGGGATCGAGCCCCGCATCGGGCTCCCTGCTCCGCGGGGAGCCTGCTTCTCCCTCTCCCACTCCCCCTGCTTGTGTTCCCTCTCTCGCTGTGTCTCTCTCTGTCAAATAAATAAATAAAATCTTTAAAAAAAAAAAAAAAAATAGCAGCAGCCTTGTAATATACCTTAATATTTGGGAGAACCAGCCCTCTGATCTTCTTTAAAGATAACTTAGCTATTTAGACTTTTAATTCTCCATATTAACTCCTGAGTAAGTTCGTTGGGTTTGTCAAAGAACTGGGGTAAATTTGGCATCTTTAGAATATTGTCATTCTATCCAAGGGCATGATAATGTCTCTCCATATATTCAGATCTTCTATATTCTTTATTATAGAGTTTTGAAGTATTCTTAATGGTAGTCTTTGTGGACTCTTTTGAGTGCTTTGATCCTTTGTGGATATTGTTATTGTGAATAATACATTTTATTTATTATTATTATTTTTAATGTTTTTTTTTAAAGTAATCTCTACACCCGGTGTGGGGCTCAAACTCATGACCCCAAGATCAAAAGTCACATGCTGGGACGCCTGGGTGGCTCAGTCAGTTAAGCGTCTGTCTTTGCTCGGGTCATGATCCCGGAGTCCTGGGATCGAGCCCTACGTAGGGCTCCATGCTCTGTGGGGAGCCAGCTTCTCCCTCTCCCTCTGCTGCTCCCCCTGCTTGTGCTCTCTCTGTGTCAGATAAATAAATAAAATCTTAAAAACAAAACAAAAAAACAAAAGTCATATGCTCTTCAGACTGTCAGCCAGGTGCCCCATGAATAATATATTTTAAATTATAATTTCTCGCTGGTTATTGCTGGTTAGAGAAATGCTGTTTTTGTAAGGTTCATCTTGTAATTGGTAATGGATTTATTTATTAATTTTAATGATTTGTCTTTTGATTCTACCGATTCTTCTAGATTTTTAAAAAGATTTTATTTATTTATTTGTCAGAGAGAGAGAGAGAGAGCACAAGCAGGGGGAGCGGCAGGCAGAGGGAGAAGCAGGCTTCCTGCTGAGCAGGGAGCCTGACGCGGGACTCGATCCCAGGACCCGGGGATCATGACCTGAGCTGAAGGCAGACGCTTAACCGACTGAGCCCCAGGCGTCCCTGATTCTTCTAGATTGACAATCATATCACCTGGACAAAATGAGAGTTTTAATCTCTTCCTTTTTAATCCTATTAGCTTCTATTTTTTTATAGTATTGATTAAAGTCCTCTTACTTTATTAAACTGTGGTGATGAGAGAGAGCATCTTCGTCTTTTCGTGAATTTAAAGGAAACGCCTATGTAGGTTTTTGGTATAAAGCCTGTATTAAACTATAGAAGCACGACTTTGCCTAACTCCCCCAAGTACAAACACACATACATGTACTACACATTCATATGAACACACCCAGTCACTAGAGAGCAAGGCTGTGGAATCGTGAGAGCAAGAGAAAAGAAAATCCTATATATTTAAAGTGCTTTGTTTTCAAGGCACTTCTTGTTATGCATTACTCCATATATAAGTTGCCAGTTTTTGCAAGATGAACAGTGACAGACTTATCCTCAGTATTCAGACGGCCTTAGAAACATGAGATCATGGAAGATCTAATCCTGATTGCTGCCGTAAGTGGGCACAGAAGGAACAACTTCACTAATGTTTGAGCACATGTCCATTCCATTTAAGGCCTCCCCTACCCACCCCAACTGCAACATGTTTCCTCAACAGCCATCCACCTGTTAGAAACCAAAATAGCACTGATAGATCAAAAAGTCACAGGGTCTCTTTGTTCCTCAAGGTACTAAAAATATGTTGAACTTTGTGTTTATAAGAGCCAGTAAAAGCAAAGAGCTGGTAAGAATCTTACATGACAAATGTGGCTGGAAAATACAATAAAAAAACAGTATTATATAAAATGGCAATAATACAACAGCAGGCCCACTTCCAGCACCATCCATTACATGCCTACACATTTTACATTAGCAAACTCTCAGACAGATAAACTAGGGCCCAGTAAATATGAGAGAGATTGAGTTGGCACTAATATGAAATATTTATGCTAAAAACACAAACCACGACTCCAGTGTTTAAATGACACAGATAAATCATGTGATTGGTAAATGAGAAGATGCTGAAAGAAGAGATGAATTTTTCAAGACTCACTGGAATTTGTACTCAAATGTACAATGATAGAGAACTGAATGTTATTCAAAAAAGGAAGGCTTCATTTACACACGTTACAACAGCAAGTTCAGGGAGTTGTTAACAAGAAAATGGTTTAAAAGGAGACACTCTAAAAAAAAAACCTAAGTCGATCATATAAGGAAGATATTTTGCCATTAAATGAGACCAAATACAGAACACATCAGATGGAAATTTTGAGTCTTGTGGTTTTTTGGTTTTTTTGTTTTCCCCCAATGCTAGAAATTGCCAGGGTGTTTTCCCTGTGAAAACCAGATGTCATCTTTTATTGGACTTCTCAAATACGTTTTTATGTATACCTTTTTCATTTCATAGCAAAGATAAAATGCCATTCTTCAGAATGTAAAGATTTCAAGGGTTTGTTTGTTTTTTTGGCACCATTGACATTTGCTGTTCCCTCTAGTTGAACCTAGATCTCTACTTAGTTTAAGTAATATTTGTACTGTTTCTCAGCCACTGAGATCTTTAAATTCATCTCAACATACAAATCTGTCTACAACCTTTCCATTTAGTTCTAGAAAATTGTTAGCCATCGTATCTTCAAATATTCCCTGTCTTCCATTCTTCTGGAACTCTGGTGAGACAAGTGTTGGATCACCTCACCTTATCCTTCATGTTTTTTAACACCTCATTTGACAACACTTCTCTTGGCGGAGAAGGGTGGTTCTGTTTTTACTAACAGATCCTAGAAGAGCTACATTTCCAAAATTGGTTAAGAACTTCTCCTCATACCAAGACTGACCTGAGCTGTACTCCTGGAAAACTCTCTGCATGAAACTGCGATGAAGCTGGCTTTGACAAAAAGAAATTTTAGTCAGAAAATTCTTCTGAGGGCAAAACTGAAGTGTACACATTCTTGGATAGTCTTTGGGTCTCCCACACCTCACAAATCTCTGCAGCCTAGCTATCAAAAGGACACATTGCTGAAAGACTTAGAGGCCCGAGATTTCAGTCACGATGTTCAAACCAGCTCTGCCACTTACTGGCTGTGTATCCTTTGAGTAGTTACTTTTTTTTTTTTTTTTTAAAGATTTTATTTATTTATTTGACAGAGAGAGACACAGCGAGAAAGGGAACACAAGCAGGGGGGAGTGGGAGAGGGAGAAGCAGGCTTCCCGCAGAGCAGGGAGCCCGATGCGGGGCTCGATCCCAGGACCCTGGGATCATGATCTGAGCCGAAGGCAGACGCTTAATGACTGAGCCACCCAGGCGCCCCCCTTGAGCAGTTACTTCTCTTTGCCTCAATTTCCTCACTTATGAAAAAGGGATAATGAGCGGGTGGTTGTGACTGAAGTAAAGCAGGTAAAGAGTTTAACACAATGACTGATAGCACTGACTAAAACAGTTATGAGTTAACACGTGTGGTGTGTCTAAGAATTGGTGCTGGCAAACATTAGCTTCATGGTATTTATGACACACTTACTATTATGAACTCAGGCTTATAAATAACAAGAATTGCTGTTTTCATAAAAAGGAAAGGAACAGGCAAATGCTCCTATCATGAATTTATTTGAAAAAAATAATTTTTCTTTTTTTCTTTTTTTTAAGTAAGCTCCTCACCCAGTGTGGAGCCCAACATGGGGCTTGAACTCATGACCCTGAGATCAACACCTAAGCAGAGATCAAGAGTCAGATGTTTAACCAACTGAGCCACCCAGGCACCCCCCAAAAAATAATTTCTAACACAAGTTTTTAAAATCATAATCCCATTTCGTATTTAATATTCTTGTATCCAAGAAACAAGAGTTGGCGAGGATGAGGAAAAAAAGGAACCCTCATGCTCTGTTGGTGCAAATGCAAACTGGTATAGCTACTGTGGAAAACAGTATGGAGCTTCCTCAAAAAATTAAAAATGGGGGCACGTGGTTGGCTCAGTTGGTGGAGTGTGCAACTCTTGATCTTGGGGTTGTGGGTTTGAGCCCCATGCTGGGTGTAGAGATTACTTAAAAATAAAATCTTTAAGAAAATTAAAAATTGAACTACCCTATGATCCAATAATCACACTACTGGGTAATACCCAAAGAATATGAAAACACAAATTAGAAAGGGTGTATGTACCTTTATGATTATTGCAGAATTATTTACAATAGCCTAGTTATGAAAGTAGCCCAAGTGTCTGTCAATACACAGAGCAGGGAGCCCGACGTGGGACTCGATCCCGGGACTCCAGGATCATGACCTGAGCCGAAGGCAGTCGCTTAACCAACTGAGCCACCCAGGCGCCCAAGAGTACACTTATCTTGATGAGCACTGAACAATGTATAGAATTGTTGAATCACTATATTGTACACCTGAAACTAATATAACACCGTATGTTAACTATATTGGAATTAAAATAAAAAATTGAAAAAAAAAAATACTCTCATGGGGTGCTTAGGTGGCTCAGTTCATTGAGTGCCTCACTCTAGATTTTGGCGCTCAGGTCATGATCTCAGGACCTGGGATCAAGACCCACATCAGGCTCTTGCGCTCAGAGGGGAGTTTGCTTCAGGATTCTCTCTCTCTCCCTCTGCCCCTCCCCCTACTCTTTCTCACTCATAAATAAATAAATCTTTAAAAAAATACTCTTGTATCTAAAGAATGCTACAATGATCACTTATACTCTAGGCAATGTAAGATTTTGAGTAAGTTTTCCTAATCATCACCCAAGTATTAAAATACACTGACCACTGAGACCCTTTAATATAAAAATGGAGCTGGTGTTTAATGGGACTGGTGTTAGGAGCTACTCATCAGTACTGTGGCCTTAGGCAGGCCACTCAATCCCTCTGGACCTCAGTTCCTTCATTTCTAAAAGAGATAACATACATGTGCCCTCCTCTACCTCAAAGGATTTTGTAAGGTTCAAATGACAACGTATATGAGAAATGCTCTTTTAAATTACAGGCTGTTGTTCAATATTAACTATGATGTTACTTGTTTTGTGACTCCTGGGACACTGGCACACCCTAAGAAACTTTAAGCAAACTTTTGGCCAAATGATCCATCTCACTCCCACCCCCAACCCTTCATTCCCTGGCTGCCGAAGAAGTCACTGCAGATGGCTGATAGCAGGGGGAAGGAGCTACAACATGACCAGTTTCGGGAAACTGGTGAACAATCAATCTCCCAGGCCTACCATGTTCCCCTCTGCCATCCTCCACAACCCATATCCCAAACATCTTCCTTACCATCCAGAGCCTTCTAGGAGCCACTCAGTACTTGGCACTCAGTAGGTGTTTGATATTTACTGAATTTGACAACCAACTTTTTTTTTTTTAATATTTTATTTATTTATGTGACAGAGAGAGACACAGCAAGAGAGGGAACACAAGCAGGGGGAATGGGAGAAGGAGAAGCAGGCTTCCCGCGGAGCAGGGAGCCCGATGCGGGGCTCGATCCCAGGACCCTCGGATCATGACCTGAGCCGAAGGCAGACGCCCAACGACTGAGCCACCCAGGCTCCCCTACCTATGTTTCTTTTACGAATAAATCGTCTAGGCATGATGCTAGTTCTTAACAATATGGTGCTCTGTGACACTGCCCATGTGCTTTCAAAGGAACTTTAATGGATCATCATTAGCATTTTTTAAAATTTTTACCATTTTCTAAAACACTTCCTTAGATCAGTATTACTTTTTTTTTTTAAGAAACAAAGCTTACAAAAGTCTAAAATTGCTAGAGAAGTCCTTAAAATCAGTAATTTGCACATTTTAACCAGTCTTTCCTCCTCAGCTCAAGGGCTAATTAAGCAAGTTATGATTTAATCACTCGTATACAGTAATCAATTCACTTCACATTAATCAAACATTAGAATATACAAATACTCAAAACCAGAGGCTTTCTTTTAAAAATGAGTACCTAACATGAGGTGTTAATTCAAGTTTGAGAATGACTCAGCTTGAAGAAGGGAGGGGCAACATCCTCCTATTTCCTTTCAGAAAAAATCTTTTCTGACTAGAGGAGAGAGAGCCCTGAAATGGTTAAGAACACACCCTCAAAGTTCTAAATACCCGGGGAGATATGTGAGTTACTTGGAATACTGCTACATGAAAAGACATATTATTCTCAGAGGGACACTACTGATCTTCAGTCTTGTTGCACTTTCTCTGGGGTGTAAACGCATCAAGCTCAACCATGGGGAAGCATTACTTTTCTCTTGCTCCATTTGTCTCATTCTGAGCAGAACCCCAGAATGTGGTTTTGGCTCAGGTTTCTCTGTCTGTTGTCATCCATGAAATCATTGTGGATGGAGAATTTCTCATTTTCTGACTCTTTTCTCAGGGTAATAATAATAATGAATGCCTCAACTGCTGAGATATACTGTGGTTATTAATGCACTTTCTTGACAAATAAACACCTCTTCTTGTTTTGGTATATAAATTGAGGGAGATAAAGACATACATGCACTGCTTCTTAAAATTTTTGGCTTACATGTTTCTTTGCTCACCCAGAACCTGGTGAAAACTGTGGGGGAGAAAAACTGTGTAGTTTCCAGGAGCTGGGGGGCCTTAATAAGATTTTCATTTAACTACACCTGCACACAATTTACACAGTAACTTTGGAGATATAAACGTTTACAGAAGTACATAAAAGTTTTCATACGCCGTTAAGAGAAACAAGGATTTCCAAAATTTACTATACATTATTTAGAAATTGCATACAAGCACAACACTGTATATTACTTAATAAAATCTTATTCAGTAAAGAGGGGGGAAAAAACCCTATCTTATGCTTTCAGGCCAATGACTGGCACTTTCAAGAAGGTATCTTCTATGGAAGGAGGTACACAATAAATACTGAGAAACTAACGGAATGGCTAAATACAGCATGCCGGGGCTTAGGGGGAAAATGAAAGCTGCAGGGTCTTACTCCACCAAGTACCCAGCCACTGTTCACCCCGCAGTCCCTCACCTGTCCTATTCCTCCCTAATCCTTGCTATCAGACACATTCCTGGATTTTTTCTTTTTTGCTCTGCTGTGTTTTGGAGGAAAGAAACTTACCACTCAACATCGGGGACCACTAAATTGCTGCCGCTCTTAAAAAATGCATAACAGGAAAAGAGTAAGTTAAAAACATTTGGGAAGACCACATACTGGCACTCAGAAAATTCTAGAAGTTCTGCAGACCCGGAGTGTCACAGTCTCTAACCTCAAATAACGTCACCATAACTTTTACCTTCTCTGATTTTTCTCCGTTCCCAAACGCTCAGGTCTGGTAATGAGAATGGGGCCACCAATAATGCGCTCACAGGTTTTTGCTTAAATCGAATGGGTTTTCTCTCGGAGAGGAAAATCCACCAAGCGCCGGACAAAACTGCACCATCTCCATGGAGAACAAATCTCAGGCAAGCAACTTCTCCGGCTGCAGCCCGCCCCGGGGCTGTGCCGGGCCGGCCCGCCGCGCACGGCCTCCGCCCGCGACCCGCTCACCTGAGCTCCAGCTGGTCCAGGCTCTCCAGCAGGCGGCTGGAGCGGTCGGCCATGGAGGAGGAGCGGCAGAAGCGCCCCTCGTTGGCTTTTGCGTTGATCTTCGCCTGAGCCATCCGAGCCTCCGAGGCGGGGCGGCCAAGAGGTCACCGGCCTCTCCGGCGGCGGCGAGTGGAGAGTCCGGCGGCCGCAGGCGTCGCCGTCACCGCGCGGGGCGCCCGCCTCCCTCTGACGCCCGCGGGGGGCGGCCCGGGAGGACGCGCCGACATCGCCGCCGCCGCCGCCGCCGCCGCGTGGCCAGACAAGGGCAGGCGCGCCGCCTGCCGGGCTCGGGGCTGCGGTGCCTGGCAGGGAGCGGCTGCGGCTGACGGAGGGAGCTCGCTGGTCACCGGGCGTCGAGGGTGGGCCGCCAGGGCCCCGGGGCCAGAGGAGCAAAGCCCGGCGGCCTCCGAGGCACGTGGAGGGGCGAACGCAGGAAGGGGAGGGCCTAACGTGATCGTGGATCTTTCTCTCCCAACTCTGGACCAACCCTAAGCCCAAGGGAGACCCCCTAGAACAGCCCCCCTACTCTTGTGCGCCCCCGACACTGCAGCCTGAATGTAGCCAACTGCCCACAAGGCTCTGGGTATTTCTCAGTGACGGCTTCGCTTAGTTTCTCCCAGCGCCCATAATTCACGGCAAAACCAAAACCATTAAAAATCCTTTGATAGGCGGAGAAAAGTTTCCTTTGTGGCACAGGTAGCATTTAAGCGCAGCTCCTTGGCAGTCCGTACTTGCCTGACCCTGTCTTGTTACCAGTCCCTTTGGGAATAAAGAAAGCCTGGACACCACTGAAGCTTACAGGGGGAAAAAAAGCTACCCCATCTTTGTCTTTCACACCCAATTTACTTAAATCTCCTGTTAATTAAAAAAGGTGCGGCAAGTCACTAGGGCAGAACTATAAAGGTCAGTAAAAGCGTAACAGGATTGGTGAGTACAGACTTATGTACTTAAAAACTTGTTCTTTGCTCTCATGTCATTATAGCCATATGCCTCGTATTGCAAGGATGAGAATGTACAGGGCACGTAAAATGATAATAGCAGTATAAGCTGAATCACAACCTTTAATCTGAGATCAAAGCCATTTAAATACTTGAACAGAGATGAGGGCCTTCAGTCTGGATTCCAGTTCTCTCTGAACTTAATCTACATACTAATAAACTATTTTTGTAGGGGATTATTTGACCTCATTAAATATATTTTGCCATTATCACAACATAGACTTGGAATCCAAAGACATGTTGTGAATGGTTTGAAAGTCTATCATGTAATTTTAGAATCATCCTGGACTCTTTTTTTCTCTCCTATCCTATAGATCCATGGAATCCATAAGTAAATCCCCTCAGCTCTCCTTTTAGAATATACTAGGATTCTTCTCCCCATTTCCACGGCTAACACTCTGGTCCCAGCCACCATCAATTTTCACCTGGACTACTGCAACATCTTCCTATCTGGTCTTCCTGCTTCTACTTTTGCCTCTGGTGTGTATATTCTCAATATAATAACTACAGGTAATCCTTCCAAAAAAGCCAGATCACACCACTCAGTCTCAGAAATATAATCTTTCCCTTCTCTATTTGCCTTCATTAGTTACCACCACTGGATATACTTGCTTATGATAATAATGGATAACACTCTATCCAACCCTCTCTCCCCATTATGTGCTCCATAAAGGAGTATGGGCTTTGCTTTGCTCACTGGTATATCCCCAGTGCTTAGAATAGTCACTGGCACATGGTAAGTACACAATACTTTGTGAGGGAGTGAATGAATGAATAAATGAATGAATGATGTAATGAAAAGATACACATCTTTATCAATGTTGGAAACATTTACTTTTGATAATAATCCATTTAACTTTCTGTGATATAATCCACTGATTACCTCTCCTCTTTGTGTCTAAATTAAGTTCAAATTATGAAGTAATCTTAAAATGATTTTTAATTGCTTAACAAATCAAAATACAATCAGTGACAATTATTAATAAAAACACTAAACAACCCATTTCTCTTTTTTTAAGGGTCATGATGAAATATCCCTTCACTGTCATATAAAAAAACTTCATTTACTCTCTACTATCCTACTATACACACCACAAAAGCTTAACAGAACATCAGTGTATATCACATATGTGTGTGGCACCTCTAGCAAAGAGGTGTAGATTTCTCTTCCCCCACATCTGTTTCACCACTCTTCGTTCTGGATCATCCTTTCTCTGCTCCTCACTATTGAGCAAGATTGTGGAGATGTCTTTAAGGTCCAGCTCATGACTACCTCCTAAAACCCTGCTTTGAAGATTTAACATACAAATTAAAAGTATAATGTGGTCATTTTGAAAAAATGGCAAATTCTCAACCTACATGTCTGTCTACTTAAAAAAAAAAATGCAAGCAGGTAGGACAGAACTGACATCGTAAGAAATAAAAACACATACTTGTTTCCAATGTGGACTGGAAAGATTATAGTAATAAAAAAAACAGTAATGCTATTTTACACTAAAATATCAAGTTGCAGAGAAAGAAGAAAATTCTAGCCATGATTTTTTTGTCTTAAAGACAAGTATATATTTATAGAAAATTTTAAGTTTGGTATGTAATTACTACTTAAAATCTTTAGGGAAGACATTTCTGGTCATGAAGCACACGCACAAAGATAGTATGACAAGCCCTTCTTAGTCTTCTAATTATGTAATGTTTTTTATTATTCACAATGGAGCCTGACCATTTAAAAATTAAATGTGTAATACCAAATGTAGGAAACTGACAATTTATTTAATGAATAATTAAAATGAAGACACTTCCAATGAAATAAAAATTTTAAAGGTTAAGGAAGATTACTCCTGAGTAAACCATCAACATTATTTTTTGGAAGAATATTATGTTTACACAAATATATATAAAAAAAGACTAATGTTATTAAAAATACATTTAATTCTATGCAAACATTTTGACATCATTCCCTTTAAACATTAGATAATACAAGTCACACGAAAGCCTAAGCAGGTAAAAGGAATGGAAAAGGTTTCTTTTTAATAATTTCAAAGAAATTAGGGTTTTTTTCCTTTGTTTTTTTTAATTCCAGCAATGTGCTGCTCCAATAAAGCAGGACTATACATCTGAGTGAAACCCACAAAGAACATTGCTGGTAAAAGTTTTTAATCTGTTTCCATGATCAGTTTCCATTACTCTCTTCTAATAATCATAAACAAAGATCTCAAAGGTATTCTATATTAGTGCCACATAAGAAATAGAATTTACAGAAAAACTGAGCTATGACTGCTTTATTTATATTCATTTTCACTCCTAAAAAAATAAACTAGAATCATCTGTACAGTACAAATAAAATTAAACAACTAATGCTATTTGGGAAACATATAAACAATAGTCAAGAGCTTCTCTATTTTTTAGTTTTTTAACCTAAATATATAAATTCAAAGTTAACTGGGAAACTGTGATAACTATATTAGAATACATGATTATATCTGCATGAACATGTATTCTATTCCTCTGTACATTTTTGCAAAATAGCACAAAAATACAAAGCAAATATCAGATGCAAAAGCAAAAAAAGCATGTTTCCAAATACATTTGTACTAACAGATTTCTGGTCTCCTTTAGAAAACAAACTCAAGAATTCATTATCCTGAGTCTCTTCAAGGCCACTTGATGTTGTGTGGTAATATCTTTACAATTACATTTCCTCAAGACTTCTTCTAATAGCTTCTTCTAATTCCACATCTGCATTAACAAAACAGAGAATTTTAATATTTAGGGCAGAAAACTAATAAATGTGCTTTATGTAAATCTCATCAACTACATCTGTCTGTTCAAGAAGGAAAGGAAATACGAAGTTGAGAAAACTAGGATGACTTGGCAGTTTCTTCATAAAACTTGAGTATTTCAAATAATGAATATCTGGATATAACCTCAGATTGAATTAACATATGAGCTTACTAAGGAACTTGCAAGTTATTTCCATTTAGGGACAAAAGTCAACAAACTTCTAGGGGTGCCTGGGTGGCTCAGTCGTTAAGTATTTGCCTTCAGCTCAGGTCATGATGACAGGGTCCTGGGATCGAGCCCCGCATCGGGCTCCCTGCTCAGCGGGAAGCCTGCTTCTCCCTCTCCCACTCCCCCTGCTTGTGTTCCCTCTCTCACTGTGTCTCTTTCTGTCAAATAAATAAATAAATAATAAAATAAAATCTTCAAAAAAAAAGTCAACAAACTTCTAGAATCACTGACAAATAATCAGTTGAGGCAATGCATATAAGACTTAAAATAGAAAGGCAAAACCATGAAATGCCAAAATCTCACAGGCATCAACAATTTCGTTTTAAGCTTTCTAGGATCGCAGGCAAAGAGTGAAACTCATGGCTATATAATGTCTTGAGAAGCATATATTATATATATGTACTCATTTAACAAATATTTATTGCATGCCCACTGTATACCAGGCATAGGAATACAATAGTGAACAAGAAAGACATTCTTGGGTTTACAAGTGTTTCTCCATTTCCTGGCCTTCACCAGCTTCTCACACCAGATTTATTTCATCCCATCCAGTCCAAAGTCTCTCAGAGGTCTCCTTGGTTCATAGGTACCAGTGATCCCTCTAAGATGCAGCTACACCTTCCTCTCAGCTGGAACACTGGTGTTATGTTTCTGTAATTTAAAATACTACAGGCTAGGGGTGCCTGGGTGGTGGAGTTGGGTTAAGCATCCAAATCTTGGTTTCAGCTCAGGTCATGATTTCAGGGCCGTGAGATGGAGCCCCATGTCGAGCTCTGTGCTCAGCATGGAGTCTGCCTGGGACTGTCTCTCCCTCTGTTCCCCGCCGCTCTCCTGGTCTCTCTCAAATAAATCAGTCTTAAAAAAAAAAAAAAAAAAGGCATCCAGACATAAAAGGGTACAGACCATGCTCATGTTGTCTTAATATGATGGGTACTGACTCTATGTGGCTATTTATTTTTATTTTTATTTTTTTATTTTTTTTTTTTTTTTAATTTATTTGAGAGAGAGAGCACATGAGAGGGGGGAGGGTCAGAGGGAGAAGCAGACTCCCTGCTGAGCAGGGAGCCCGATGCGGGACTCGATCCTGGGACTCCAGGATCATGACCTGAGCCGAAGGCAGTCGCTTAACCAACTGAGCCACCCAGGCGCCCCGGCTATTTATTTTTAAATCAATTAAAATTAAATAAGATTCAAGATTCAGTTCCTCAGGTAAGAACATTTCAAGTGCTTAACAGCTACACGTGACTATTAGCAACCATACAGCTTCAGATATAGAGTATTTTCATCATTACAGAAAATTCTACTGGACAGTGATGGTCTGTATGATGCAATTTAAATAAAGCTCAAAATCAAGCACTACTGAACTAGTATTTCAAGACATGATAGTGGCCACTAACATTTGGGAAGGAGTGCAGGGGAAGTAACTGGAAGAGGGAATGAGGGGGATACTTCTAAAGTACTGGTTGTTATGGTTGAATTATGTTCCTCCCAAAACATATGTCCAAATCCCTAGTACCTATGAATGTGACCTAATTTGAAAATAGGGTCTTTGCAAGTGTAATCAATTTAAGATGAGGTGACTAGGTTGAGCCCTAACCCAACACAACTGGTGTCCCTATAAGAAAGAAATGCCATGTAAAGACAGACACATGGGTAGAAGAAGATGGCCACATGATGATGGAGGCAGAGATTGGAGTGATGCATCTATAAACCAAGGAGTGCATATGATTGCCTGTTAATAACTAAAAGCGAGGAGAGGGAAAATGGCTCTACAGACAACTTGATTTTAGTTTTCTAACCTCTAAAACCATGAGACAGTAAATTTCTGTTGTTTTAACCCTTCTAGTTTGTAGTATGTAGTTATGGCAGCCCTAGCAAATTACTGTGCTGGTGATGTTTTATTTTTTTAACCTGACGCATGGTTACCAGCTTTGTGAGATGTTTTGTACAATTTTTGTGTGCATTATACAATACACATATACACACACAGAACTAAACACTGGAGAATACCAGCATATAAATTGGGGGGAAAGGATCAGAACTGAAGTGTTCTAGAGTCCTTTTATTGTTGCATAAAGGCAGACACTTTGTAGGTATACTTTAGTCTTTAAATTATATAAATAAAATGTGGCAAAATGCCAATATAACCACAAAAACTAGAAACTATATAATTTACAAACCAATTAAAAGAAAAAGAAAACTAAAAATAAAATAGCAGAAATGAATAAAAAATATTGTCTATAGTGAACTTTTATGAATTAAATCTGGCAGTTAAAAGATGATAAAAACAAAAACAATTAAATAGTTCCACTTCTAATAATAGTGGTGTAGCTTATGTTGGATTAACCCTCCCATAGACAACAATTATAAACTATTTTAAGGCACTGGAGAGCAACGAAAATTAGGTAGAAACAGGACAGAAGCTGATCACCAAAAGAAGCAAACTGCACAGGGTTCAACGTGCAGCTTCATGGTTTTGTTGTGTCGGGGCATTCATCAATCCTTTTGGGACAAGGTAACAGAACTTAACCCAGAAAGCCAAACTCTGTGGCTTAAGGCATCATAGACAGAGTCTGGGTCAGTCATAGAAGCTAGAAAGTGAAGCTGCAGGGAAGGGAGGTTTTGAAAGAAAGGTATCCCAGAAGAAACAACAAAGCAACAGAAGATAGGATCCTCCAAATCTACAGACTCTTAGTGGACTTCTGAACTGTGCACACAAAGGAGAGGATCTAAGATTCTCAGTGAAAAATAACAGGTGGGAAGTAAAAGAAGTAAGCAATTTTAGCTGTTGCTGATGTGGAGGAGGCAGAGTTTGTGGAGTATAGGTCTAGCAAGGTAACTGCTGGAAAAAAACAAAACAAAACAAAATAACATTCCTCAGATAAAAACAGCAGAATCAAAAGAATCTGTGATGTACATCCACAACATCCATAAACATCAAAAAAGGAAAAAGAAATGTAACTCAACAGTCAAGAGGAAGAGTAGCCAATTAAAACAAATCCCCAAGATAATCAAGCTGTTCGAATTAGCAGAAAAGAATTTTAGAAAAGTTCTATTTTCATGGACTTCAGGATGAATGGATAGGAAATCTCAACAGAGAAATGAATCAGTTTTTAAAAAACCAACTAAATGGAAATTCTAGAACTGAGAAATATAGTATTTGAAATGGAAAATTTACTCAGTGAGCTTACAATGGAGAAGGTAGGAAAAAAAGTATTAATAAACTTGAAGGTTGAACAACAGAAATTATCCAACAAAGGGTTGCCTGGGTGGTTCAGTCGGTTAAGTCTGACTTTCGCTCAAGTTCTGATCTCAGGGTCCTGCGATGGAGCCCTGCATCGGGCTCCATGTTCAGCGGGGAGTCTGCTTGTCCCTCTGCCCCTGCCCAATTTGTGCTCTCTCTCTCAAATAAATAAATCTTTAAAAAAAATAAAATCCAACAGAGAAAAAAGATCGCAAGAAAATGCACACACCTGTGGATAAATTAAAGCCACCTAACATATGTATAACTGGAGTCCAAAAGAAGCAAGACCAAGTGGGGCAGAAAATTATGAAGAAATAATGGGTGGAAATTTCAACCCATTATTTCTAAAATTGGGGGAAACAGGTGCCTGGCTGGCTGAGTCAGTGGAACACATGACTCTTGATTTTGGGGTTGTGAGTTCAAGCCTCACGCTGGGTGTAAAGATTACTTAAAAAAATCCTTAATATTGGGGGAAACATATAATTACTAAGAAAACTCGAAGTAGGATAAATACAAAGATAACCACATCTAGGGGCATTATCAAGAACTACTTAAATCCAAGGACAAAGTAGAAATACTGAAACAGCAACAGTAAAAAAAGGACACATTACATACAGGGAAACAAAAATACAAATTATGGTGACTTGTCATGAGAAATAATGGAGGCTGGAAGACAATAGAAGGACACCTTTAAAGTGCTGAAAGGAAAAAAAATATTTGTCAACTAGAATTCTAAAGCTAGAGAAAACATTCTTCAAAAATCAAGGAAAAATAAAGATATCTCATATAAGCAAAAAAGAATATTCATCACTAGCAAAATGAATATTATAAATTTAAAAAAAAAAATCCTTACGGCTGATGAAAGAAAAATGACACTAGAGGGAAACTCTACTGGAAAGAATGAAGGGTCACTAAAAATGGCAGCTGTGAATAAATGTAAAAGGATACATATTTTTTCTTTTCTTTCTTTAAAATTCACAGCACTGTTTAAAGCAAAAAAATAAGATTTTCTGGTAGAATTTATAATACATGTAGATGTAATACATATGGCAACTACAGCATAGAGACTTGGGGCAGGACATAAACTAACCTATAGTACTGGAAGGTTTCTACATTTTAGATAAAGTGGAGTACAGTAGCACTCAATACACTATAAAAAGCAAAAAATATACATTGTAAATCTTTACAGCAACCATAAAAATTAATACAAAGGGCTAAAAAGCCCATAGACCTATTAAAATAGTAAAAACTAGGGACGCCTGGGTGGCTCAGTCGGTTAAGCATCTGCCTTCAGCTCAGGTCATGATCCCAGGGGTCCTGGGATCAAGCCCCACGTCGGGCTCCTTGCTCAGCAGGGAGTCTGCTTTTCCCTCTCCCCTTGCTGCTCCCCCTGCTTGTGCTCTCTCTCACTCTCAAATAAATAAATAAATAAATAAAATAGTAAAAACTAAATACACACAATACAGTGAAATATAGTATTATAATAATCCAAAAGAAGGTATGAAAGGAGGAACTAAAAGATAAAAGAGGGGACAAAGAGAAAACAAAATGGCAGACAAGAATTCAACCATGTAAGAAATTAAATATTAACAGACTAAATAATCCATTCTTTAAAAGTAGAGACTGTTACAGTAAATCAAAAAGTAAGATTGAACTTCATGGTGTCTATAAGAGATGTACCTCTCCCTCTCCCAGTTCCCCTTACCTCCACCCATATGCTCACTCTCTCTCTCAAAAATAAAATCTTAAAAAAAAAAAAAAAAGATTTCATAATAAAAGGTATTACCAGAGATAAAGAACATTTCATAATGATAAATGGGTCAATTCATTAGGAAGACACATCAGAAATATAACAGAATTTTTCAATTAAAAACTTCAAAATACAAAAGAATGGACAGAACCAAAGAGAAAAATAATACACAATTACTGATGAAGAATTTATTATCCCTTCTGCAATACCTGATAGATCAACTAGATTAAAAAAAAATCAGTAAGGATAAAGATTTGATATCAATCACCTTGACCTAATTGACATTTATAAAGCATTCTACACAATAAACACAGAAAACACATTCTTTTCAAGTGCATATGGAATGTTTACTAAGACAGACCACATGCTGGGCCATAAAAATCTCAATAAATTTAAAAAGATTAAAGTTTTACAGAGTATACTCTCTTACCATAACAAAATTAAATTAGAAATGAATACTAAGGGCGCCTGGGTGGCTCAGTTGGTTAAGCGACTGCCTTCGGCTCAGGTCATGATCCTGGAGTCCCTGGATCGAGTCCCACATCGGGCTCCCTGCTCGGCAGGGAGTCTGCTTCTCCCTCTGACCCTCCCCCCTCTCATGTGCTTGCTCTCTCTCATTCTCTCTCTCTCAAAAAAAAAAAAAAAAAAAAAAAAATCTTTAAAAAAAAAAGAAAGAAATGAATACTAAGACATTCAAATATTTGGAAACTACACGATATACTCCTAAAGAGCCAACAGGTGAAAGAAGAAAATCCAAGGAAAATTAAAATATTTCAAATTGAAATATAGCAAAAATACAAGATATGAAAATTCGTGGAACATGGTAAAAGTAGAGGATTGACAAACTAGTCTGTGGGCCAAACCCAGTCCAAAGGCAATTTTTGTAAATAAAGTTTTATTGGACACATCCATATGCATTTGTTTATGTATTGTATATGGCTGAGTAATTGTAACAGAGACAACAGGAACTACAAAGTCTAAAATATTTACCACTTGGTGTTTTACAGGAAAAGCTTGTTGACCCTGGTTTAGAGGGAAATTTATACCTTTAAATGTTTCTATTAAAAAGAAACATTTTAACTCACTAAGAAGCTAAAAAGACAAGCAAACTGAACCCAAAGTAGAAAAATGGAATAAAGAGCAGAAATCAATGAAATTGAAAGCAGCCTCAAGAGAGAGAAATTATCAACTAAAAAAAGTTCATTCCTTGAAAAGATCAAATAAATTGATAAATTTCTAGTTAGACTGATCAGGAGAGAAAACAAAAATCACCAATATCAGTAACAAAGGAGGAAACAGCACCACAGATCCTATAGAAATAAAAAGTACATTTGATACATTTGACAATCTAGGTAAAATGGACAAATTTCTTGAAAAACACCATTCTCTAAAACTGACACAAAATGAAACAAAATCTGAACACCTTTATACATTAATCTATTATCAAAAAACCTCCCAGAAAGAAAATTCCAGGACTAGATGGTATAAAACATTTAAAGAAGGAATAAAATCAGTCTTGGAGTGAGTTCAACAAAATGATGGAGTAGGCAGCTCTAAACACCAGTCCTTTCACAGAAACAATGAAACACAATTAGAAACCATCTGAAACAACTGTCAAATGTCTGAAAAAACCTCAAAGGTTCAGAGAAACCAAGCAAACACTAAATCAAGAAAAAGACAACATAAACACAGTAGGAAAGTTTTGTTGTATTTTTACTTGCCCTTTCTTCACCAAACCTTGACTTGGCAGCAGCGCATATTCCTAGTATGGGACCCTGGTCCCTGGTTCCATATGGAGCAGAGTAGAAGTTACAAATTACTGTGTTGTCTGTTTTAATCTGTGTGTGGGGGCTACAAGAAGGACTGATACAAAGCACTCATCTCTGTTTTTCCTAGCTCAGAACCCATTCAGGACAGAAAAGCACTGAGCATTGCTTAAAACATTGTAAGAATAAAAAATACCACAGCCTGTGGCTAAAGATTATGGTTGGGACATACAACACACTGCCTGATACCCAGAAGGAAAAGCCACAGAAAATCTCTTTGGGAAATCAGAGCATTCAAAAGCACCTACGTAGGGCGCCTGAGTGGCTCAGCTGGTTAAGCGGCTGCCTTTGGCTCGAGTCATGACCCCAGGGTCCTGGGATCAAGTCCCACATTGGGCTCCCCCTGCTCAGCGGGGAGCCTGCTTCTCCCTCTCCCTCTGCCTGCTGCTCTACCTGCTTGTGCTCACTCGCACTCTCTGTCAAATAATAAAATCTTAAAAAAAATAAAACAAAAAAAATAAAAGCACCTATGTATACTAGGGAATTTAGAAAGCTGGGCAAATGCATAGGACAGGATGCATGCTAAGAAAATACTTGAAAAGACCCTAAGCTTTCACCACTGGGTGATCTGTACATCAGTGTAAGCCTGGCTAAATATTGAAGAGTTCTAGCACAGAGCCAATTTGCAAACACTGGGAAAGGTGTTTTTCTGTTGTTTGTTTTTTTAAGCTTTTGGTATTCAAGGCAACCCCTGGGAAAACACCAGCTGAACACAAACTAAAAGAACAGAAACTTAGGGGCATCTGGCTGGCTTAGTCGAAAGAGCATGTGACTCTTGATCTCAGGGTTGTGAGTTCAAGCCCCACGCTGGGTGTAGAGATTACTAAAAAAATAAATAAAACAAATAAAAAGAATAGATGCTTAGATACTTCAATGATCAGACATGACAAGAAATACAGTTTTTTGCAAAAATATTACTGACCCTGGAACAACATGGGTTTGAACTGTGAGGGTCCACTTATATATGAATTATTTTTTTATAAATACAGTATATTACTGTAATGTATTTTCTCTTCCTTATGGTTTTCTTAATATTTTTATCTGTAGATTATTTTATTGTAAGAATACAGTATATAGTACATATAATATATAAAATATGTATTGACTATTTTTTTTAAAGATTTATTTGAGAGAGTGAGCACATGCACAAGTGGGGGGAGGGGCATAGGAAGAGGGAGAGGCAGACTCCCCACTAAGCAGAAAGCCTGACATGGGGCTCAATCCCAGGGCCTCAAAATCATGACCTGAGACACTTAACTGACTGAGCCACCCAAGCGCCGCTGTGTACTATTTTCTGTAAGACTTATTTATTTTAAGAGAGACAAAGAAAGAGAGGGTGTGAGCCTCTTTTTCTCTCAAATGGACAACTGTAGCCTTCAACAAAACAGCACTCTGGGGAAGAGACAGAATATGATTTCCAGAGGTACTATAGTATTTGCATACCCAGTTTTCAACAACAACAAAAACACAAAGAATACAAAGAAACAGGAAAGTATGGCCCATTTAAAGGGAAAAAAAAATGAGTTAAACTGTCCCTGAGAAAGCCTACACATTGGACTTACTGGACAAAGACTTTAAACCAACTATCTTAAATATGTTCTAAGAGCTAAAGTAAACCATGGACAAAGAACTAAAGGAAACCAGGAAAACAATGTATGAACAAAATGAGAATATCAATAAAGAGATGGAAATTATGAAAAGCCACTAAATAGAAATTCTGGAGCTGAAAAGTACAACTAAAATAAAAAATTCATTACAGGAGTTTAACAAATTTAAGCAAACCGAAAAAAGAAACAGCAAACCTGAAGACAGAACAATTTATCCAGTTTGAAGATAAGAAAGAAAAATGGGGGGCACCTGGGTGGCTCAGTCGTTAAGCATCTGCCTTCAGCTCAGGTCATGATCCCAGGGTCCTGGGATCGAGTCCTGCATTGGGCTTCCTGCTCCATGGGAAGCCTGCTTCTCCCTCTCCCACTCCCCCGCTTGTGTTCCCTCTCTTGCTGTCTCTCTCTCCGTCAAATAAATAAATAAAATCTTAAAAAAAAAAAAAAAAAAAGAAAAATGGAAAAAAGCAAGCAGAGGCTAAGGGACAGGTGGAGTATCATCAAATGCACTAAGATATGCAAGCAACCAATACATGTACTGTTTACCACGTACCAGATTATTCTAGTAAGATAGGTATACTAGTATTCCCATTTTTTAAAATGAAGAAACTGACACACAGTGAAGTTAAATAACTTGCCCAACATAACCTGACTCATAAGTAGCAGAGCTGAGTTTTAACCAAGGCAGTCTGAATTCAAAGTCTGCACTCTATACCACCATATTATGTGGCCTCTATTTCCCCTGTCTGGTATACAAAATAGATTATAGAGGATCTTTATGATTGGCATGGGTAGTCAAGAGTCTGATACTGGTCTACAGAGAATAACAAAGAATGAAACAAATCATGGTGGTGGAAGGAGAGGGTAGATAAGGGAAACTACCATTCCTCAAGGTAAAAGTCACAAGCAGATTTATCAGGCCTTTTGCTACCATTTGTCAGGCATTTAGAGTGTTATGTCGGGAAGGGAAAGAATGAAAAGAGGCTTAAGAAGTAATTTAAACTTTTCTGAGTTTTGCTGTTAGGTCTGGACTAAAATATCACTTTGCTTCCATGGTGTAGGGGCAATACAATCACCCACTCTTCTCCCAACCAAATCGCCTCTATCTTAATTTCCCTTATTCAGCTATAGAGAGATGGGTCCTGGTAGCTCTAACATGTTCTGAGTTTGTTACAAGTTTATTCTTCAACAAACAATTATTTAGTGCCAAACACTAGGTGCTAGGTGCTGTCAAAATAAAAACAACAACAAACATAATCTTACTTCTAAAGAGGATAAGAGAGAAAAATTTTAAATCTACCTGGTATGGTTCAGAGGGAGCCTAGAGAAGGCAGTAGTTCACTCTCTCTAAAGTTGGTAAATCGAGTACTGACCATCCAAAACTGTCTACACAATGTCAGTTCTCTATGGGTTCAACCTAAGAGATGATATTTGAGCTAGTTCTTGTTGGGTGGAAGGGGATAAAGAAGGGCATCAGAGGAAACTGTGGAGGAAACATATCCCTTAACTTAATAGGGAACACTGTGTGTTTCTCAAACTTATTCATAAAAAGCATCAGAAAATAAAGCACATATCTAACACTTTGATTTTTCCAGTTGATTTTTCCTACCTCATAACTACTTAAAAGTTTAGAGAATCTTTTCTTGAATTCTTTAATAGTAATCCTTTTGCCAAACCAAAGAATCACAAAAATGTAAAAACTCTCCTAATCATAAAATAACCATAGATAACAAAATGTTAGAAACTCTGGTACACATTGCATTATACATATCTCAGATTTCCTGGATTAACTAGGAACCATAAAAACCGTGAAGGCTTCCCAAGAGTGGTTATTTAAAAGTTATGATTTTGTGTGGCATCTTCCATGGGATTAGTCATGAGTGGCAAATAAAGGTTGCCAAGTCTAAACTACTTAGATGCTCAATGGTGTTTAACTTTTAGTGGCCTTGATAAACAACTTAGGTGGCAGGTTATTTATTTATTTATATTTTATTTATTTGAGAGAGAGAGCGTGAGCATGAGCAGGGGGAGAGGCAGAAGGAGAAACAGACTCCCTGCTGAGCCGGGAGCCCAATGCGTGACTCAATCCCAGTACCCTGGGATCACGGCCTGAGCTGAAGACATGCTTAGGAAGGCAGACGCTTAACCGACTGAGCCACCCAGGCGCCCCTTGTTTGTTTTTTTAACCCACAAAACTTCTTTCATTTGTTTAACTCATTATGTGGCTGCTAAGCAGTGAGCTAGATCTTGAAAAACCATGTTGGGAAAACAAGTTGGTCAAAAAACTTGCTTCTAATTAGGCTGTAGATTTACTGCCAATTTCGCTTAACCACTGAATTTTGGCTGTAAGAAAGAAAGATTAGAGTTGCTTTTTTTTTTTTTTAAGATTTTATTTATTTATTTGACAGAGACACAGTGAGAGAGGGAACACAAACAGGGGGAGTGGAAGAGGGAGAAGCAGGCTTCTCGCTGAGCAGGGAGCCCGATGCAGGCCTCGATCCCAGGACCCTGGGATCATGACTTGAGCCGAGGGCAGATGCTTAACGACTGAGCCACCCAGGCGCCCCAGATTAGAGTTTTCTACTTCACTGAATGGATGAATAAATTTCACTGCCAGATTCAAATTCCCAAACTCCTAATAGCACAAAGCTCTAGTATACTCTTAATTAAACTAATTGCATTATATGAGAGATCAAGCAAATACACAGAAAACAAATCAGCTGAGCCATTTTGTCTGTGCTTGTTTAGCCATATTTTCCTCCCTACTTTCTAGTCTCCACATTCCCACTCTCAAATCTCCAATAACAAATACTTTATTGGAATATATATTAAGGCTTCTACTGTTGTCCTTTAATGTTAAAGGTGCCAGTATAATGGTTTCAGTTCTTCTGTGAAGCTTAAACTATTCTCTAAAATCACTGTTTTGTTTTTCCCCATGGTTATTAAGAAGCACAGTCTGTTATACAAAAACCAAAGTGAATAAATGGGCATATGCCAACCAAATAGTGGTACAGCCAGGAAATGACTTGATGTGAAGTTAATACAAAAGTTCTTTTTAACCTATGGAAGAATATAGCTTTTCCTTTAAGAAGAAAGAAAATAATTTATAGAAAGTCTATTAATATTCACATGTAAGTGCTTGTTTTCATAATTCTACTGCTTAACATTTAATATTCTTAATTTAATACTACTCAAAATAAAGAAAAATTTGGAAACCAAAACCTTCTCCTAGCCCACTTGCAAACTTTTTCTGCAAGGGGTCAGAAAATATTTTAGGCTTTTGTCCCTAACTCATCTTACATGGGAAAATGCAAACTCTCCTTTAAACAAGGAAAAAATGTTTTTGAAATTCAGGGGTAGGAGGGAGTAGGTGAAGAGCAGGTGAAGAGGCAAGAGAGGGAGCAATTAAAAAACATGCAGATATAGTCAAATAGAAAAAGGATTAACTTCATTAGGTTACCTTCTGTGGATCTCAATTCTTCTTCTGTTGAAGTATTTTTTATACCCAGGTTATCATCACTGTCACATTCTGTAAGGCAGAATCAATAAATGCAAATTTATTTCTGAAAAAGTTACTGTGCCATAACTTATGTATTCTCAAACAATCTTATTTTCGATGACCACTTCCATACCCAAGCTTACTAATTACAATTCATTATTATACCTCTTTCCTTGTAGGTTTGCTTTTTAAAAATGCTTACCAAATACTACTTAAATTAAGGGGGGGGGGGAGCTAATGAAATAGTCAACTCAATTTTAGCTCTGTATTCAAATCATTTGAAAAATTTCTTTTAGCACAACTGTTCATGAAATATAAAATTCTATTATTTAAAAAACTGGAAATTAAGAAAAGCTAGTATGCTTGTTTAAATCTAGCAAATAAATTCCAAAGTTTAATTTGCATGAAATCGTCTTAAAAATTTTTAAGAATGGTAAGATAAAACTCTTATTTTGAAAATCATGCATTCATTGCTACAGAGACCATAGGTTTAAATTAGCAATGCCTCTGCACGGCACAAACTCACTTACCTGACATCTTAAATACTTTCATAATGAAAGACCTAACTCTATAAAAATGACACTGGCTGACCAGGTATTGCCAAAGTCACTTAAAATTTGAACCAGTGACCAAATATTGGATTTATCACTTTAACTACATTTAAGTCAATATATACATCACAGTGACTGAATCAGGGTTTAAATAACTGAATATAAGTCATATGCACATATTTGATTCTGTGGAAAATATGTAAAAATTCAAATATACATTTAAAAGATAAAGATTTTTTAAGTGTTTATAAATGAAAACCACTATATTTCACTTTGCTGCAAAAATTTGTTTAAGTCATCTTTTGCCAGTCTAGCAAAAATATTGTTGTTGTTGTTGTTGTTTTTACAATCTGTTATATACACCTAGGAATTCCAGTATTTCAAGCAATGTTTTAGGGAAATAAAACATTCCATTGACAATCTGAAGAACAATAAATTAAGCCTTAAAACATTAGAAATAAAGAGAAAGTACCCAAGGTTTTTGTTATTACAATTCAAAGTTAATGCCAGTCAAAAGAAGCATGTCTTAACTGGACTAAACAATTCATCATTGCATACAAGGCCTAAGGCAAAACTGTAGGTTTGAATCACAAGGATCAGCATGAGTCTCAGCTGCAAAAATTAAAAGGGTTTCCTTTCCCTTAAACAGCACCCCCTGAAGAGCAGAGAAAATCATGAATATTCTTTCCTATTTTCATTACCTTAAAAAGAATTGTATCATATAGATTTTTAGGATGTTGCCCAAAACAACAACCTATAGTCAGTCTCATTAACAGGCTGAAGAAACAGGCAGACAGACTTAAAATTAAGTTCAACAATTATTTTATGTAATGCCTCCTGGATAGAGCACGATGCTACTTCAATCAGCCACATTTTCACAGCATAGGTGAACTTTTCTGTTCAATATTTAAGATGGTTTTAAAAATCTGTGTAATTGGGGTGCCTGGGTGGCTCAGTCGTTAAGCGTCTGCCTTCGGCTCAGGTCATGATCCCAGGGTCCTAGGATCGAGCCCCGCATCGGGCTCCCTGCTCGGCGGGAAGCCTGCTTCTCCCTCTCCCACTCCCCCTGCTTGTGTTCCCTCTCTCACTGTGTCTCTCTCTGTCAAATAAATAAATAAAATCTTAAAAAAAAAAAAATCTGTGTAATTGATATGGCTCTATAGATACCAACTATACTTAAGGCTTCCTTCCACCCATTCATTCCAAAATGAAAACATAACGTAAACAGATATAACAAAGTCCTAGGTCTTGTGGTGTTAATATTCAAAAAAAATTATCTTAAAGCATAGTAAAATCTGTTTTCAGTGTGAATTCACTAATTCATAATATCTTCTGTTCAAGTTCATCCTTGTAATACCTAAGAAAAAATATCTAGGTAAGTTAATACTTCACATAAAACTGCAAGGAAGATGTTTACTAAAGAACTATAAGCAACTGAACACACAAAACTGTGTTTTTAAAAAGAAAATTTTACATAAATCAAGTCAGTGTTCTTCAACTAAGTTACAAGATCTGGCTAAGTTGTGTTATATTTAAGAGCCCACAGAATTTTTTATATAAGCAATTGTCACCAATGATATAATAAAAAATGGTAATGCAGAAATTCAGTCACAGAAAAGTGGGGCTGAGATAGGGGCTTCTTTGTTTAATTATGAGATAAAAGGGAATTTACTTCATTGTGCTGATCACTTTCCTTAGCTATGTTTAACATATAATCAGAAATATCAGAACCCACAATCAAACCTCTTTATTTTCTGCCCCTCCCATGCATCTTCCTAAATATTAAAAAAAAAACAAAACACAACTCTTATATTTGGTATCTTTACACAAACTCTGCAATGTCATTACACTGCAGCAAAAAGTCTCTCATTATATTTTTCAAGGAAATGGTTAGAGTCAATGATTCACATTGAATTCTCTACATCACAAAATCAGACATTTGTGTCAGTAAAAGCCTCAGCCTTAGCAGGAGATACTGATAAGGAGAAAAATACTTGCAGGTAGCTTATTTTAACCTTTCTGGACCTCTGCTCCCTCATCTATGAAATGGGACAATCTAACACATCCTACCTCAAAGTGTTGCAAAGAGAATTAAATAACATGTGGAAGTTATTCTTTAAACATGTTTTTAAACGTCTTCAAACATTACAAATATAAAAAGTAGCTAGCATTAGTGGCTGGCACATTATAGCCTTCAATAAAGATTAGTTCCCTTTTGGGGAGTCTGGGTGGCTCAGTCAGTTAAGCATCTGACTCTTGATTTTGGCTCAGGTCATGATCTCAGGGTTGTGAGATGGAGTCCTGCCTTGCCTCGGTTCGGCGCTGGGCATGGAGTCTGCTTAAGATTTTCTCTCTCCCTCTGCCCCTCCTCGGAGCCTCCCTCTCTTAAAAAAAAAAAAAAAAGTTCCCTTTCTTTTATTTTTACATTTTTTTTAAAGTAAGTTCCACACCCAAAGTGGAGGCCAACATGGAGCCCAACGCAAGGTCTAAAATCATGACCCGGAGAGCAAGGCCTGAGCTGAAATCAAGTCAGATGCTTAACCAACTGAGCCACCCAGGTGCACCCCCGCCCTTCTCTTCTTTAAAACATTCAAAGATTTTATTTATTTGAGAGAGAGAGGGTGCGAGAGTGTGCGGGGTGGGGTGGGAGGGGGTAGGAACAAAAGGGAAGGAGCAGAGGGGGAGGGAGAGGGACAAGCAGATTCTGCACTTAGTACAGAACCAACTTGGGGCTGGATCCCATGATCCTGAGATTATGACCTGAGCCAAAACCAGGGGTTAGCAGCTCAACCAACTGAGCCACTCGGGTGCCCCTCTTCTTTAAAACACTTAAGTGACAAGTTATAACCGCATTTTTGGAATATGACTCAAGTTAGAATCAACATATATTTGTGAATAAAATGTAAAAGGTCCAAAAGAAGAGAAAGTCTACCTGGCTCCTCTGATTAGAATTACTAGAAAGGATCCATGCATCTTGGCAAGTTTTAAAACAGTGAGGAGTACACTATAAAACAGAACTGATAAAGGATAAGGGGGCCAAAGGTGTCAATTAAGGACAAATTAGTAAATGTTTTAAAATATCTCTACAGGGATTTATATTTATACATTTATCCTGTGCTGGAATCCTGATGCTTAGAAGGAGAGAGATTTTTATAGGGCAAAAGCCATGACATTTTCAAATCTCAAACTTAAGTCTATAGGCTTACTTTGCTGCAAAAAGTAAATGACTTACCCTAAGTCAGAGATCTAAAAAAGTACCAGTAGTAAAGCTACTTAGCTGTTCCCTCCATGCCAAGCTAAAAAGTAATACCTTATGGCCAACTGGCTGGACATTCATATCATTCATATCAGCCACTCTGAATACCTTTATTTTTACTGAGATAAACACCACCTGAAAAAAACCTTCCATTAACTGAAAAACTGGCAAAGACTAAAAATAAGATATCACATAATCACTGATTCTCATGACACTATTCAACAGATTCTTCCTTGTTTATACAGGAAGCTCCAGTCTAATATCACTTTCTGGTCCTACTAATGGAAAATTTCTGAAAAGTTAGAAAGAAATAAGAGGTTCAAACTTTTACCATTTGTCTATGCTATGATGGAGACTTAAAAAAACTGAAAAATCAGCAGACTGTCTCTAAATCAATGATTAATATGAGAACTTCTCACTGGATGTTACTTACAGTATGAACTGCTGTCATATCCTAAGGAGACTTTTGTGGTATGGTTGGTAACTAGGAGCCTTGAGACCACAAATCCCCTGAAGTTGCATGTGATATTATATATACATGTTCATTTTTGAGGAAAGAAGCATTGAAAGCTTTTGTCAGATTCTCAAAAAGGTCCACTGATTCCCACCCCAAAACCACACTGCCTTAAGAAACTGTCTAGCTGTCAAATCTGAAGATAGGAACACTGTGCTAATAAGCTAGAAGGAAGGAGTTATCCTGGCATTCTTAGAGTAACCAAAAGTACCTAAAGGCCCAAGAAGAATTATAGTATTTGTGGACATTGAGAAATCTTCTAAGTCCCAACATGTATCAAATATCATTTTTAAACAAATACTATTATTCTACTATTTACAAAGCCATTTGTTAGGAAAGGTGATAGAATAAAGTTATCCAAGGACTGTTCTTTGATTTTCTCATTACAAAGTTCACTACTAGGCAATCTGATGTCTTTAAGTCTTCCATAAAAAAAAAAAATTGTCTTAAACTGAATCTGAACATACTGTGATTCAGTATAACTTATTTTTTTGAATTTTAGAATTAAGTTACAAAAGCATCTTCAAATCTAGGTCTAACTGAAACATCATGATTTAAGGACTATACATATCTCTGGCCACTTAGTTTTAATAATTCTCATTGCTTTTAAAATGTAGTGGCTAGGGGCGCCTGGGTGGCTCAGTCGTTAAGCGTCTGCCTTTGGCTCAGGTCATGATCCCAGGGTCCTGGGATCGAGCCCCGCATCGAGCTCCCTGCTCCGCGGGAAGCCTGCTTCTCCCTCTCCCACTCCCCCTGCTTGTGTTCCCTCTCTCGCTGTCTCTGTCAAATAAATAAATAAAATCTTTAAAAAAAATAAAAAATTAAAAAATTAAAAAATAAAATGTAGTGGCTATAGCACATAAAAGATGCTCAACATCACTAATCATTAGGGAAATGGAAATGAAAACCACAATGAGATACCACTTCACACCCATTAGGATGGCTATCAACAAAAACAAACAAACAAAACCTAGAAAATAAATGTTAACAAAGATGTAGAAAAACTGGAACCCTTGTATACTCTTGGTAGGGATGTAAAATGATATAGTTGCTATGGAAAACAGTACAGAAATATCTCAAAAAATTAAAAACAGAACTAGCTTATGATCCAGCTATTCCACTTCTGGGTACATACTCAAAAGAAATAAAAGCAAGGTCTTGAAGAGATATTTATACATCTGTGTTCATAGCAGCATTACTCACAATAGTTAAAAACATGGATTCAATGCAAGTATCCATTGATGGATAAATGGATAAGCAAAATAAAGTCTACACATACAATGGAATATTGTTCAGCCTTAAAAAGGAAGGGAATTCTGACCTTTGCTATAACCCAGATGAAACTTGAGGACATTATGCTAAGTGAAACAGGCGAGGCACAAAAAGACAAATGCTGTATGATTTCACTTATATGAAGTATTTAGTCAAAATACTATAGAATGGTGTTTTCCAGGGGTTGGGAAGTTTTCACAGTGACAATTACAAAAGAGATGTTCCCCAAAGCAGCAGCATAGGAAAAGGAGAAAAAGGGTCGGCCTTGGGTGGCAAAGATAAAAATTTAAGTACTTTACAGGATATTAAGTAGATGTTGTTAAGGACTGGGGACAGGATGGCAAAAGAATAAAAGAAAAAGATTAAAAAAAAAAAAGCAGCAACTAAAGATAAGAAAAGCAAATGGATGAAAACAAAAATTACAGAATAGGAAGATAAAATTCAGTACTAAGGCATGACATAAATATGTAAAACAGAGTCGATTTTCCTTTAAAGAGCAGTTGGGCTAGTAGATTAATGATTCCTAACTTTGCAGAAGTAAATTCATCCACTGTAATTCAGTGATGAGAGCAAAATTCTTCAGAATGGGTTTTCAATCAAGATGTGGCTCCAAACACGCTGAAAGAAAAAAATAGCTAGGAGGAGAGTTGGAAAACTTAGGGCATATAGTAAAAATGCCAAAAATAGTTTTTCATTGAGGTCATACATCAGTATCTTCAAATCTTAGTCATGGCTGCAAACCATTAGGATATTTAAAAATTTGTTCTTTTCTTCTACCATATTTCAGAAATTACGAAAAAAAACTCATCTGAATCCCTAGAATTGCATCCTTTCTTAAATACTTCTTAGTGAAACTGAACATCAGCACACCCTTTCACTGAACAATATCAGAAAGTCAGAGAAAACGTGTAAATCCTGGGAATAGGACAGGAGGTACCGACCTCTTCCAAGTAATTAAAGATCTCTCAGGGCTTCATTTTTGTCCCTGTCAACCTCTTAAAATTGTCTTTTTTTTTTTTTTTCCATATTATTTATTGCTTTCTGGTTTAACCTATAAGCAATTAGCTTTCTGAAAAAGTGAAGATAAATTTGGTATTTTAGAAACAGTGAAAATCTGGATTCTGAGCTTTGCAAAATTGCACTAACATATTTCAAATCATGAATATATATTTTATATACATGAATACAGATTTTATCTAATAGATCAGAAAAGGCTCCAGAAAATTCTAAAACACTAAAGAATGAGAGAAAAGTAAAAAATAAGAAATATAGAAGTATGAGAACACGATGCTCTAGTGAGCAGCCAACAGTTCACTAGTGGACAGCAGTTTATTGGTTTCTCTCAGCAGTGAAGTCTCCTCCTCTTGGGCGGTTTGCACTGTGACTGCAGCTGCGTACCTTTGGTGGTATCAGATATGCTATTTAACAAGGCACACATCATATCTCCCTCTAAATGGTGAGGGTTTAGTATATGTGCTGGCCTCTGAGTCTTCTTAAATTGATTCTCTAGCTCCAGAAAACCTTGATCTCCTGAGAGGATGGTGAAAGGAATTTGCTTGGGTAGTTGTTCATCTAGACGGCCAGCCTAAGTTGGAACAAAATGCATATGTTGATAGAAATCAGTACTTGAGGTTTAAATTAAGTTACATCTATTTCAGAATGAACACATACCTAGAAAGGTGTATTTATTTAAGATTTTATTACTTTTAATTTTTTAAAAAGATTTTATTTATTTATTTGACAGAGAGAGACAGCGAGAGAGGGAACACAAGCAGGGGGAGTGGGAGAGGGAGAAGCAGGCTTCCCGCCGAGCAGGGAGCCCGATGCGGGGCTCGATCCCACATGACCTGAGCCGAAGGCGGCCGCTTAACCGACTGAACCACCCAAGCGCCCCATGATTTTATTACTTTTTAAAATGAATCTCTATACCCAACGTGGGGCTTGAACTCAACCTTGAGATCAAGAGTTGCATGCTCCACTGACCGAGCCAGCCAAGCACCCCTAGAAAGATATATTTAGCTTGTTTTCTAGCTCCCACCAAAGTATGATATAAAGATCTCCTTCAGAAATAAAATATACCATATTTAATCAGATGTAAAATGCCATCAATTATCAGATATTTTATGTGCCACCAAGAAAGAAAAAAAAAAAAAGCCAAAAGAAGTACATAAAGCTGGAATGCTATAAGGGCTACATACTTAATCTAAGGGTAATACGTAAGAAATAAATCTGCCATAGAGAGAGCGTAAGCAAGGTAATTTGCATAACTCAATCTTAGCACTGAATAAATGGAAAAGGAAATGTCTTATGGTTTAAAATGTAAGCAGCAGCCAACAAGTTTGCAGAGAGGGACAGTACCTGGCTGGCTTAGTCGGTAGAGCATGTGACTCTTGGTCTTGGGAGTCATGGGTTCGAGCCCCATGCTGGGTGCAGAGATTACTTAAATAAATAAAAAACTTAAGGGGTGCCTCGGTGGCTCAGTTGGTTAAGGGTCCAACTCTTAATTTTGGCTCAGGTCATGACCTCAGGGTTGTGAGATGGAGCCCTGTGTCAGGCTTCACACTGGGCATGGAGCCTGCTTAAGATTCTCTCTCCTGCCCTCTCCCCCTTGCCCCTCCCCTCTTTCTAAATAAATAAATAAATAAATAAACTTTAAAAAAACACACACAGAAATACCTAAAAAACAAATTTGCAGAGTAAATTCATGCTATCAGTGTGATACATAAATCCTTAAGCAGAGAATTTAATTTAAAATGGGTCTCAAGATTGGTAGCTTCTCTAGGTGACTGGCAGAGAAGCAAATGCAAATCCCATCTAGACCAATGGTGATTGTTAAGGTGCCCCCCAATTTCAGAGGTGTTAAAATGTCAAAGTATCTTAGCATACATCAAGTACAATGTCATCTCTTGACCGTTATTCTATAAATAGTTAAGGGTCTACAATGAGTAGCTGACAGTCTGCTAGGATTTGGGGAAAAAGGCAGTAAATAAGTATGATATGGGCCCTTGCCCTCATTAGTCATAAGTAGAACCCAATGCAGAAGGTTTTATACAAAAATACAGCACTGAAGCATGCTCTATAGGTGTCATTATGATCCAAGTGGAAAGGAAATTGCAAATGGGTCCTAGATTCATGTTAGATTTTTAATAAAACACTCACTCACATGCATACATATGGCAAAATCAGCAGCATCTTTCCTTTTACTACAACGAGGATGAAGGAAGAAGCATCCAATCCTATTCAGGTAATTATAGATCTTACAGTTGAGTGGAGGCTTCCAATTGGTGTTTCCTCCTATTATTTTTAGAAAAGGCATAAATGATAGTCAAACAGAAAAAAAAAAAAAAGAAAAGAACACTAGATACAACTGAAAGCTCAAACATGAAAAAACACTATTAGAGAAAAATTTTTCTAGAGGGTAGGTACTAGATTAGAATGCAGAATTCAATTCTAGTATGGGTATCACCATTTTGTTGCTTTACAAAATCTTGGCAAAATAGGCCGACTTCCTTCAATCTGCCTATTCATCTGGAAACACAGAGGTATGTTAGTGAGAATCAAAAGTAATGTGTGTGATAAGACTCTGAATGGTATACTTCTATAAAACCATATTAGTGGTTTTTTTCACAAATATGTCAAGGCTACTCAGTGGATAGAAATTACGGGCAATCAGCAAAGCTAAATTTACTAAAAGACTGTACTGGATAACTTTATCCAGGTCAGTACATTTCTATCTTAAATCCAATCCTCCTCTTTTTATGTTGTTCCCTATCAAACATGAAGTTTATTGGATGTTCACTATACTAACCTTCTGTAAATCAAAGAAGTCTCTCTCCCTGTTTGGTCAATGGTTTGTAAAGAGATATTTAGATGAATACAGTAAGGATGAACTGAAGAGGCAGTTGTGGCATGTTGAAAATCATACTAGTTCTGTAGCCATGAGGCCCAACCAAGTTCAAAAGCTAACTCTACTATTTATTAGTTTTATACTTTGGAAAAAAAATAAACTCAGCATACTTTCTTATATTTTAAAAAGGAGATAAATATAATAATCAGTAAACATGAATTAATACCAAGCATAGTACCTGGCAAACTGCAGGTGTTGAATAAAGGTTTTTTCAATATGTATCTAAAGATCCACAAACTTTAGGTCACCAAAGAGAGTTAATATTTACCACACAGAAATGTAAAGAGAAAAATATTCTAGCAGAGTAGCTATAATGCAAAGTGACAATATTCTAATTATGTTTGTATGTTCTAATCAAGAAGGTTCAAGAGCAGTCCTTTTAACGTGACACATATTCTAATGGAAAAAAGAGGAGAGGGTATCATTTCAAATGTTTTCCTTATCAACCATACCTTGAAAACCCCAAATAAATGTTCCTTGGTTAAGATGCCCTGGCAGATGACCAAAAAAGTTTGACCAGTTATCAAAGTCTACAAAGACTATATGAGTCATGGTTCGCAGATAATCCAAATCTGGAAGCTCAACAACTTCTTCATCTGAGAAGAGAGAAACATTAACCTGAATTTGGTTAAGAATTAGCTAAAAACATTTTAATTGCTCAAGTTTAAAAGATATTAGAGACTATACAAAAATGTTAATTTTAAATATTATTAATTTCTAAACCTTTTCATGAAGTCCAAACTTGTACATGACACGGTATACTAACACCAAATAAAAAATATTCTGAACATTTCAAAAATTTCATTATTCTTTCTATATATACATGCCACTGACCCTAAAGCCTGCCTTTCTTTTTCTAATTTTTTTTTTAAAAGACATATTTATTCAGCATCATGATGAGGGTATCACATTTAGCAATCAACAGCATAGGTGTTAAAAAAAAATCTGTATTAAAATCCTTTGTTGGAATGCTTTTTTCCATAGAAGAGAAACTAAAACAATCTGTTATATTAGTCACAAATACAGTGCTCGAGATTTTTTGCCCATACACATGAGTATTGTCTCAAACATGTCTTCTTTGTAGCAGCTAGGCCCTGCCACCACTGTTTGGTTGAGTTCACAAATCCGTTGTAACATGCAGCTTCCCTGTCACTTCTCTGGCTCTTCTCTCCTGCTAAACTTCGTTTCCTGGCAGTAATTAAAACTTTCTGCCACCGCTATGCCACTGCTGCTGCTGGAACTGCCATAGCCATGTTGGTTTTGTGGTTTGGAAAAGTACTGGCCTCCACCACCACAGGGGCCAGAGAGTCTGCCTCCAAAATTTCCTTCTTTCATGGGTCCAGAATTTCAAGATTGATTGGTTGTAATTGCCAAAATCATTACAGCTTCCACTACCTCCAAAACTGCTCCCATCATTACCAAATCCATTATAGCTAAGGATTTCTTTAAAAGTAATTTATACAAGGAATTTTTTAAAAAATAATGTACTGGAGGGATGCCTGGGCGGCTCAGTGGGTTAAGCGTCTGCCTTCGGCTCAGGTCATGATCCTGAGTCCTGGGGTAGAGTCCCTCATTGGGCTCCTTGCTCGGAAGGGAGCCTGCTTCTCCCTCTGCCTGCAGCTTCCCCTGCTTGTGCTGCTCACTCTCTGTCTCTCTGACAAATAAATAAAATCTTTAAAAAGAAATAATGTACTGGAGAAACTAGAAGACCAAATTTTGAGGCTAAATAACCAAAATCTTGTACCATCCATCAAAATAAAATTTCAAGGTTATCTGTTAAGAACTTCTCCCACCAGAAGTTTCTTTTCCCAATCTAGACTGATTTATTAGTAACCTGTCAGCTATGTTAAAAACCCTAGAGAGCATGGGCGCCTGGGTGGCTCAGTTGGTTAAGCAACTGCCTTCGGCTCAGGTCATGATCCTGGAGTCCCGGGATCGAGTCCCACATCGGGCTCCCTGCTCGGCAGGGAGTCTGCTTCTCCCTCTGACCCTCCTCCCTCTCATGCTCTCTGTCTCTCATTCTCTCTCTCTCAAATAAATAAATAAAATCTTAAAAAAAAACAAAAAAACCCTAGAGAGCAGAAATGAAATAACCTACAACCCTGCTACCATAAAGTGGTGCATAAGAGGTCCTGGTAGCACACCAGCACCTCCCACCATAAACACATCTTTTCTTGGTTCTCTTAGATTCTTTCCTCTTCCACCATTTTCCAACTCTTGTTCTCCATCCCTCTCATTTCTTTCATACTTTTCTATAATGATAAGGCCTTGAAGTTTCTAGTGGTTAGCAATGTAAACCTTAATATTTTAAACTATTTTTAAAATGACTAGGTTTTACTCTACCTAATAGAGACTCCTTCAAATATACTACTGTCATCTCCTCCCCATTTCCAAGCCACCCATCTTCTTTTATCTTTTCTTAAAATTCTTAGTAATTGTAGGGGTCCCTGGCTAGCTCAGTCGGTGGAGTATGTGACTTGATCTCCGGGTCGTGAGTTTGAGCCCCATGTTAGGTGTAGAAATTACTTAAAAAATTTTTTTTTTAATTCTTAGTTAACTGTAGATTTAGATACTACAATCATCTACCAAACACAGACCAACATAAATTCCCAAAAACTAATCGGAAAAACAAAAGAAAAGCACAAGAGAATATAAAAACAGTGTGATCACTGCTTTACTGTTTGAAGTAGAGCTGAATGGGTCAGTAGCAGGTCATGTAATCATTTCTTACATAAAACACGCCATGACTAAAGATGATACTGAGATCTACACATGCTATAGAGCAAGGCTGCATAAACTCAATAGTTCACAAAAATAGTTTATAAAAAAATTTTAGGGGCACCTGCGTGGCACAGTTCATTAAACGTCCAACTCTTGGCTTCGGCTCAGGTCATGATCTCAGGGTCATGAGATCAAGCCCTGAGTCGGGCTCTGTGTTCAGTGTGGAGTTTGCTTGAGTTTCTCTTTCTCTCTCTCCCTGTGCCCCTCCCGCTCATGCGTAAGCTTTCTCTCTAAAACAAATAAATCTTTAAAAAAACATTTTAGCCAAAATTTTCATATATCCTCCCTGTCCCCACTATATATTGTATAATTTACCAAAATCTAATATTTATTTAAAAGAATATACACTTAAAATTATACTTCTAAATGAAATAAAAACATTGTACCCTTCTAGACTTACTCAGTCTTATCACATGGTGCAAGAAGTCAAGTCTAGAGTAATTACAAAGGAATCTATACCTCAGTTTTCTCCCTGGTTTCTTGCTACCACTTGTAACTTCTTTTTTTTTTTTTAAAGATTTCATTTATTTGAGAGAGAGAGACAGAACACAAGCAGGGGGAGTGGCAGGCAGAGGGAAAGGGAGAAGCAGGCTCCTCACTGAGCAGTGAGCCCGATGCAAAGCCTGATCCCAGTCCACTGGGATCATGACCTGAGCCAAAGGCAGACACCCAACCCACTGAGCCACCCAGGAGCCCCTGTAACTCTACTTCTAATTGCCATTTTAACTCTAAGTAATAGTTTTGCTTCCAAGAAAATCATAACAAAAATATACAAATTCTGAAGTGATCTTTAAGACTTCTCATACTTATAAAATTAGGCCAAAATATGAGGATGTGGAGGAAAAGGAACCCTTCCTTATACACTGCTGGTGGGAATGCAAACTGGTACAGCCACTGTGGAAAACAATATGGAGGTTCCTTGAAAAATTAAAAAGAGAATTACCATATAATCCAGTAATTCTACTCCTGGATAGTTACCCAAAGAATATGAAAATACTAATTCAAAAAGATATACGCATCCCTTTGTTAAATGCAGCATTATTTACAATAGTCAAATTATGGACACAACCCAAGTGTCCACTGATAAATGGATAAAGATGACATGGCATGTATGTGCATTTTATATATTTATATATATATATATATATAAACAAAATATTACTCAGCCATAAAAAGGAATGAAATCTTGCCATTTGCAACAACATGGATGGATCTAGAGGGTATAATGCCAGAAAGACAAATACCATAGGATTTCACTCATGTGGAATTTAATAAATAAAGGGAAAAAAAGACAAAAAACCAGATTCTTAAATATAGAGAACTGGTGATTACCAGATGGAAGTTGGATGGGGGGATGGATGAAATAGGTGAAGGGCTTAAGAGTACACTTTATCATAACGAGCACTGACTACTATATAGAATTGGTGAATCACTAATATTGTACACCTGAAAACTAATACGTTAACTACACTGGAACAAAAAAAAAATTTTTTTTTTTTTTAAAGATTTTATTTATTTATTTGATAGAGATAGAGAGAGGGAGAGCACAAGCAGGGGGAATGGCAGGCAGAGGGAGAGGAAGAGGCAGGCTCCCCACTGAGGAAGGAGCCCGACGTGGGGCTCGATCCCAGGACTCTGGGATCATGACCTGAGCCGAAGGCAGCCGCTTAACTGACTGAGCCACCCAGGCGCCCCTAAAAAAAATTTTTTTAATAAAAAAAGATTCAGCCAACAACAACAAAAGAATAAAGTCAAAATAGAAACAAAAAGAGTTCACTTGATTTATCTTTTTAATGAACCTAAATCTAAATGATAAGAATCTAAATGTTCAGGATAACTTTCAAATCTGACTTTCAGAAAGACTATCAATTTCCATCATCTCTCAAAATTCCCATGCTTTCTGTAAAAGAAAATGTTATCTTAAACACATTGTTAAAAGCTAATATAGACTCGGGGCACCTGGGTGGCTCAGTTGTTAAGCGTCTGCCTTTGGCTAGGGTAATGGTCCCAGGGTCCTCAGATCTAGCCCCGCATCGGGCTCCCTGGTCAGCAGGAAGCCTGCTTCTCCCTCTCCCACTCCCCACTGCTTGTGTTCCCTCTCTCGCTGTCTCTCTGTCAAATAAATAAAATCTTAAAAAAAAAAAGCTAATATATACTCTTCGTCCCCTTAAGTTTAGAGTAGTTGAATATTTAAATATTAATATTTATTAGTGTTTAGGAATATACATCCCTAAAAAGTGTACACACTAATTAACTGATCATCCTACCATGTTTCTTACTTCAAAACTGAGTCATTATTAGCTTTCACAAAAATGTCTACAATACACGTATGTTTCTCTATCAGCATATGAAATTTGCACAGACATTAGAATTGAAAAGCCATACCTATATTCTGACAGCCTTGGTCATTCTCAGCTCCTTTCTCCACGTCTGAATTTTTTGGATGGCTTACTGTCTGTTTCAGTTTTCTCTCCGTACGTGAGGCACTGGCAGCAAACTTGTATAGGCTTGTTTTCTCAGATCCAAAATGAGCCACACTGGGTTTCCGTAAAAAGCAATGTTTCCTATGGAAGTGCTGCTGAGCACTCTCAGGATCATGAAATGCTTTAGTGCAGGTGCCACACTTGATCACATACTGTTGCTCCTCTTCCTCCTCACTGTTTTCTTCTCTGTGCACTTGATGGATATGAGTGTTAATGTCGGTTACGCTCTGTGCTGTTGCTGAACACAAGCTGCAGCGAAACCACAGTTTACCTTTATCCAACATGGTGTGGAGACATCTACTATAATCTTCCTTTCTGTTGACTTTACAGATGTAACTCTCACGGCAACCACAGGTTAACAAGTTACTAGTCTCTATTACTGGAAAATCATTCTCAGTTTTAATTGAAGTTTCAGTTTTTTCAGGCACAAACACATAATCTATGCTGTGGTGCTCCTTATAATGACTTAAAAATGCTTCTTCCACATTAAAGATAAGATCACAAAGCCCACAGAAGTACTTAACCTTTATTTCATTGTTATGCTCATCTTGGCAATGGCGGTATAGTGTTTCTACCTTGTGAAAAGTCTTTTTGCAATGAGCACAGCTGTATCTATGAAACTGGTGACTTGCTAAAGACATGCAATGCTGTTTTACACATTCTTGGGAATCAAACATATCTTCACAAATTCGGCATTGCCATTTACCCCTTGGAGGACTGTTTGCTGGAGAATGATCAATAATAGTAATAGTTGAAGAAGGAGTCTCAGCAGTCACATTACTCACCAGTGTTGTAGAAGATGAAGGCAAAGTTTCACCTTCTACCTCATCTGTCTCATAAAAATATCTGTGTCCATTATGAAATTCAGTCACGTGTGCCATGATAGTCTCTTTTCTCGTTAACTCCTTTTTGCATGTCCGACACCAGAAAAGAAAGTTATTTAAATGTGCTCCTCCATGAATTCGGCTCATGTGTAAACGGATGACCCCTGAATCTTCACACACCTTTCCACAGACCACACACTTATAACACATTGTGTTTGCTGAGAAAACATGCTTTTCCACTGCGTCTTCACTTGGGAATCGTTGATGACATTCACAAAACCAAGTTTTTACAACTGACTTTTCTTTCTGAACACAAACTATACCTTCATGGCTTCTACCTTCTAAATTCATCTTCTTTTTTGGAACAGTGGTGCAATCTTGTGAGCTAGATTCTCGAACAGACATAGTTCTTTTAAGTGATGAAAATTTTGATTGATCTAGTAATAGATGCAAGTCAGAAGGAGGTTTGTTCCCTTCACTGCTGTGGCAATAAAGTAAGACTGATTCTTCCATTGAGGTAATGACTCGGACTTTGTGCCCTGAATTCTGCTTGTGATTTCGGGTACTGGTTTCATCCATAAAGACTTGCTTGCAATTTGGACAATAACCTCTTAATACGAATTTTTCTGCAACTTGGGCAATGCTCTTCTCAGCTATAGCTACAGGACCAGCATTTCGACAACGAACTCTAAATTGGATAAAAAAAAATAAACTCTTTCGTAAGTACTTTCTAAATACAGTAACTCTGCTTTTTCATAGGAATTATAAACAATGTACACATAAAATACTGAAAGATATTTTTCAATAAAAATGCAGATAATAGAATAATTTCATCTCAAAATACCTGAGTATTACCTACATTTTGTCTGTTTCTAATCCATATGCAGAATAGTAAAACTAAAATCAAGATTAAAAAATTCATACAAGTATTTGGAAAATGAATCCCTAACTCTTTAGAAGTTAAACAACAAATTTCTAATAAATCTATGGGTCAAAGAACAAATTAAAAGGGAAAAGGTAAAATATTTTTAAATGAATGAAAATGAAAACAGCTTATCAAAATCTGAAGGTAAAGCCATGCTTAGAGGAAAATTTATAACTTTAAATGTTTATATAGAAAAAGAAGCTCCAAAGGCAATTTAAGCTGCTACCTTAAGCTAGAAAAGGATAAGCAAATTAAATCCAAAGTTTAAAGAGCAGAAATCAACAAAGTAAAAAATGGGCAAACAATAGAGAATCATCAGTAAAGTCAAATTCTGGTTGTTTTTAAAGATGAACAAAAATCTATTTGAGACAGATTGTAAAAATAAATATAAAAGCTAAAAATAAACTTAAAAAAAAAAAGCTGAATTTCATAAAAAATGAAGTAAACAAAATATATTCCTGAAGCAAGAATAAGCAAAGGATTCTCAGACAGGACAGAGAAAACAACCATGAAAAGAAAACTACTAAATTACACTTAAGGAGATTAAAAGCTTCGGCTCATCAAAAGACATAATATGAATATATAAAGTCTAGACTGGGAGAGAATTATATTCATATTTCTGACAAAATATTTGTATCTAGAATACATCAAGTACCCCAACTCACTATGAAAAAAAAGCAAACAATCCAATTTTTAAACTAGGCAAAAGACTTAGATATTTCACAAAGATAAATGAATGACCCATAAACCCAAGAAAAAGTGCCCAACATCATTGTTCATCAGGAAAATGCAGATTAAAACCATAAAGAGACACTCAAAAGAACAGCTAAAATGAAACAGACTGGCAATACCAAACCTTTGCAATGATGCAAAATAACTGGAATTCTCATACCTTGTTGGTACAAACACTGGGAAAATATTTAGTAGTTTCTTATAAAATTAAATATACACCTACTCTTTGATCCCAGCAATTCCACTCCTAGATATTAGTCCAAGATGAATGAAAACCTATGTCCATAAGACTTGTACAAAATATATACAGCTTCATTCACAATAGCTAAAAACTTTAATCCAAACGTCCATCAACATGAGAATGAATAAACAAATTGTGCTGAGTTCATGTAACAGACTACTACTAACCAATAAAAAGGAACAATGTCTTAAACAATATAGATGAATCTCACAGATAAAATGACAAATACAAAAGAGTACATACTATATGATTCCATTTACATGATGTTCTAAAGATGAAGCCAATGCAAGGTGGAAAAAATATCAGAATAGAGACTAGAGGGGTGAGAGGGTGGGTAACGACTGGGAAGGGACACTTCCCACATTCCCGACTGGAATGGAACTTTCCCGACTGGAATGGAACTTTCCACAGAGAGTAATTATTATGATAAAAGTGTAGGTTAACAGATGTAGCCATCTGTCAAACTCACAAAAGTTAAGGTGTGTACACTGCAATGAATTTAATTTGTATCTCAAAAACAGAACTTCCAAAATAATGAAGGGAAATAAGGAGCATACAGATGTATACATAAAACAAGAATGACAGGGAGGAAATATGGTGGAGGAGTAGGGGACCCTATTTGAACTGGTCCCCGGAATTGAGCTGGGTATCTACCAGACCACTCTGAGCACCCACGAAACCAGCCTGAAATGTAAGAAGATCTGGATCTCTACAAACAGAATATCACAGGCGGTTGGTTTCGAGGTACGAAGGTACGAAGCGGGGAGCCGTGGGACCGCGGGCAGATATCGGACGATAAACAGCAGCGGGAGGGTGCCTGGCCGTGGGGATCCTACACCACCGGTGAGCGACAGCCTCGCACGCTGGGGACGCGGCACAGACTCGGAGACTGGTAGCGGCAGGGAAAGGACTTTAGGGCAGCCCCTGGGGCGGAAACCCGGAGCAGTGGGGTCGCGTGCGTGTGAACTGGGAGCGGCTGGCGGTTTTAGAAGCAAAAAGGACAGAGACGTGCTCCGACCTGGAGGCAGGACTGGGAGCACTGCGGAGGGGCGCACAACCGAGGCCGCTGTAGTTTATAGCAGCAGGGACAGAAACGGAGACAGTGTGGCCTGCAGAGCTCACTGAAGAACAGACTGTGATCTCTCTGCTCTGAGGCAGAGGGTTGGAAATGATCTCTTCCACTCTGACTGGCGGAGGAGACGCAGAAAGCTGCCAGGGAAAGGCGCCAGAGAACAAAAGCCCCAAAAACTGATTCCCGCTGAGCCCATCCCCCGCCACAGGGGGGCAGGGCAACTCCGCCCAAACAGGGTTGCCCGAGTAACAGTCCGGCAGGCCCCTCCCCCAGAAGACAGGCTGGGAAAACAACAGGCCAGCAACCCTAAGGTCCCAAGAAAACAGGTGCATCTTGCTTGGGTTCTGGTCAATAATTTGGACTCTATACATTCTCTCAAACACCCATCAACAGAATGACTAGGAGGAGGAGTCCCCAAAATAGAAAAGACTCAGAGATTATGACTTATGCTGCAGATTTACAAATGGATGCAGATATAACCAAGATGTCGGAGATGGAATTCAGGCTAGCAATTGTAAAGACAATGGCTAGAATGGAGAAATCAATTAATGACAACACAGAGTCTCTAAGGGCAGAAATGAAAGCTGAATTGGCAGAACTTAAAAATGCTATCAATGAGATCCAATCCAATCTAGATAATCTAACAGCTAGGGTAACTGAGGCAGAAGAGAGAATAAGCGAAAAGAGGAGGCCAGGGAAAAACAACTCAGTATCCATGAAAATAGAATCAGAGAAATAAGTGACACCATGAAGCGTTCCAATGTCAGAATAATTGGAATCCTGGAGGGAGTGGAGAGAGAGAGAGGGCTAGAAGATGTATTTGAGCAAATCGTAGCTGAGAACTTCCCTAATCTGGGGAATGAAACAAACATTCGCGTCCTAGAGGCAGAGAGGACCCCTCCCAAGATCAAGGAAAACAGGCCAACACCCCGGCATGTAATAGTAAAATTTGCAAATCTTAGAACCAAGGAAACCATCTTAAGGGCAGTTAGGGGGAAGAGATTCCTTACGTATAGAGGGAGAAACATCAGAATAACGTCAGACCTATCCACGGAGACCTGGCAAGCCAGAAAGGCCTGGCAAGACATATTCAGGGTACTAAATGAGAAGAACATGCAGCCAAGAATACTTTATCCGGCAAGGCTTTCATTTAGAATGGATGGAGAGATGCAGAGCTTCCATGACCAGCAGAAACTGAAAGAATATGTGACCACTAAGCCGGCCCTGCAAGAAATATTAAGGGGGGTTCTATAAAAGGAGAAAGACCCCAAGAGTGATATACAACAGAAATTTACAGGGACAATCTATAAAAACAACATCTTCACAGGCAACATGATGACAATTAATTCATATCTTTCAATAATCACTCTCAACGGGAATGGCCTAAATGCTCCCATAAAACGGCACAGGGTTGCAGATTGGATAAAAAGACAGGACCCATCCATATGCTGCCTACAAGAGACTCATTTTGAACCTAAAGATACATCCAGACTGAAAGTGAAGGGATGGAGATCCATCTTCCATGCCAGCCGACCTCAAAAGAAAGCTGGGGTAGCAATTCTTATATCAGACAAATTAGATTTTAAACTAAAGTCTGTAATTAGAGACACAGAAGGACACTATATCATTCTTGAAGGATCTATCCAACAAGAAGATCTAACAATTGTAAATATCTACGCCCCCAACATGGGAGCAGACATCTACATAAGCCAACTGTTAACCAAAATAAAGTCATACCGATAACAATACGTTAACTGTAGGAGACCTCAATACCACTCTCAGCAATGGACAGATCATCTAAGCAGAAAATCAACAAGGAAACAAGAGCTTTGAATGATACATTGGACCAGATGGACCTCATAGATATTTACAGAACATTCCACCCTAAAACAACAGAATACTCATTCTTCTTGAGCGCACATGGAACTTTCTCCAGAACAGACCACATACTGGGTCACAAATCAGGTCTCGACCAATACCAAAAGATTGAGATTATTCCCTGCATATTCTTAGACCACAATGCTTTAAAACTGGAACTCAATCACAAGAAAAAATTTGGCAGAAATTCAAACACTTGGAAGCTAAAGACCACTCTGCTCAAGAATGGGTCAACCAGGAAATCAAAGAACTTAAACAATTCATGGAAATCAATGAGAACGAAAACACACTGGTCCAAAACCTATGGGATACTGCAAAGGCAGTCCTAAGGGGGAAATACATAGCCATCCAAGCCTCACTCAAAAAAATAGAAAAATCCCGAATTCACCAACTAACTCTACACCTTAAAGAACTAGAGAAAAAGCAACAAACGATGCCTAAGCCAAGCATTAGAAGGGAAATAATTAAAACTAAAGCAGAGGGGCGCCTGGGTGGCTCAGTCATTAAATGTCTGCCTTCGGCTCAGGTCATGATTCCAGGGTCCTGGGATCGAGCCCCGCGTCGGGCTCCCTGCTCGGCGGGAAGTCTGCTTCTCCCTCTCCCACTCCCCCTGCTTGTGTTCCCTCTCTTGCTGTGTCTCTCTCTGTCAAATAAATAAAATGTTAAAAAAAAAAAAAAAAAACTAAAGCAGAGATCAATGAATTAGAAACCAGAAACACAGTAGATCAGATCAACGAAACTAGAAATTGGTTCTTTGAAAGAATTAATAATATCAATAAACCACTGGCCAGACTTATCCAAAAGAGAAGAGAAAGGACCCAAATTAATAAAATTATGAATGAAAGGGGAGAGATCACGACTAACACCAAGGAAATAGAAACAATTATTAGAAATTATTATCATCATTTATATGCCAATAAACTGAGCAATCTAAATGAAATGGAGGCCTTCCTGGAAACCTATAAGCTGCCAAGACTGAAACAGGAAGAAATGGACAACCTGAATAGGCCAATAACCAGTAACGAGACTGAAGCAGTGATCAAAAACCTCCCAAAAAACAAGAGTCCAGGGCCTGATGGATTCCCTGGGGAATTCTACCAAACATTCGAAGAAGAAATAATACCTATTCTACTGAAGCTGTTTCAAAAAATAGAAACAGAAGGAAAACTTCCAAACCCATTCTATGAGGCCAGCATTACCTTAATCCCCAAACCAGGCAAAGACCCCAACAAAAAGGAGAATTTCACACCGATATCCCTGATGAATATGGATTCCAAAATCCTCAACAAAATCCTAGCTAATAGGATCCAACAATACATTAAAAGGATCGTCCACCACGACCAAGTGGGATTTATCCCCGGGATGCAAGGGTGGTTCAACACTCGCAAATCAATCAATGTGATAGAACACAGTAAGAGGAGGGAGAAGAACCATATGGTCCTCTCAACTGATGCAGAAAAAGCATTTGACAAAATACAACATCCTTTCCTGATTAAAACTCTCCAGAGCATAAGGATAGAGGGAACATTCCTCAAGTTCATAAAATCCATCTATGAAAAACCCACAGCGAATATCATCCTCAATGGGGAAAAGCTGAGAGCCTTTCCCTTAAGATCAGGAACACGTCAAGGATGCCCATTCTCGCCACTATTGTTCAACATAGTATTAGAAGTCCTAGCAACAACAATCAGACAACAAAAGGAAATAAAAGGTATTCAAATTGGCAAAGAAGAAGTCAAACTCTCTCTTTTGAAACGACATGATACTTTATATGGAAAACCCAAAAGACTCCACCCCCAAATTACTAGAACTCATCCAGCAATTCAGTAATGTGGCAGGATACAAAATCAATGTACAGAAATCAGTTGCTTTCTTATACACTAACAACGCAACTGTAGAAAGAGAAATTAGAGAAACGATTCCATTGACAATAGCACCAAAAACCGTAAGATTCCTCGGAATAAACCTAACCAAAGAGGTAAAGGATCTATACTCTAGGAACTACAAAACACTCATGAAAGAAATTGAAGAAGACACAAAAAGATGGAAAAATATTCCATGCTCATGGATCGGAAGAACAAACATTGTTAAAATGTCTATGCTACCCAGAGCAATCTATACCTTCAATGCCATCCTGATCAAAATTCCAATAACATTTTTCAAAGTGCTGGAACAAACAATCCTAAAATTTGTATGGAATCTGAAAAGACCCCGAATTGCCAAGGAAATGTTGAAAAAGAAAAACAAAGCTGGCGGCATCACGTTGCCCAATTTCAAGCTATATTACAAAGCTGTGATCGCCAAGACAGCATGGTACTGGCACAAAAACAGACATATAGACCAATGGAACAGAATAGAGAACCCAGATATGAACCCTCAACTCTATGGTCAAATAATCTTTGACAAAGCAGGAAAAAACATGCAATGGAAAAAAGACAGCCTCTTCAATAAATGGTGCTGGGAAAACTGGACAGCCACATGCAGAAGAATGAAACTCGACCATTCTCTAACACCATTCACAAAGATAAACTCAAAGTGGATGAAAGACCTCAATGTGAGACAGGAATCCATCAAAATCCTAGAGGAGAACATAGGCAGTAACCTCTTTGACATCACCCACAGCAACTTCTTTCAAGATACATCTCCAAAAGCTAGTGAAACAAAAGCAAATATGAACTTTTGGGACTTCATCAAGATAAAAAGCTTCTGCACAACAAAGGAAACAGTCAACAAAACAAAGAGGCATCCCACAGAATGGGAGAAGGTATTTGCAAATGACACTACAGATAAAGGGCTGGTATCCAAGATCTATAAAGAACTTCTCAAACTCAACACCCAAAAAAACAAATAATCAAGTCAAAAAGTGGGCAGAAGATATGAAAAGACACTTCTCTGAAGAAGACATACAAATGGCTAACAGACACATGAAAAAATGCTCATCATCATTAGCCATCAAGGAAATTCAAATCAAAACCATATTGAGATACCACCTTACACCAGTTAGAATGGCAAAAATGGACAGGGAAAGAAACAACAAATGTTGGAGAGGTTGTGGAGAAAGGGGAACCCTCTTACACTGTTGGTGGGAATGCAAGTTGGTACAGCCACTTTGGAAAACAGTGTGGAGGTGCCTCAAAAAGTTAAAAATAGAGCTACCCTATGACCCAGCAATTGCACTCCTGGGTATTTAGCCCAAAGACACAGATGTAGTGAAAAGAAGGGCCATATGCACCCCAACGTTCATAGCAGCAATGTCCGCAATAGCCAAACTGTGGAAAGAGCCGAGATGCCCTTCAACAGATGAATGGATAAAGAAGATGTGGTCCATATATACAATGGAATATTACTCAGCCATCAGAAAGGATTAATATCCAACTTTTACATCAACATGGATGGGACTGGAAGAGATTATGCTAAGTGAAATAAGTCAAGCAGAGAAAGTCAATTATCATATGGTTTCACTTATTTGTGGAACATAAGGAATAGCATGGAGGACATTAGGAGAAGGAAGGGAAAAATGAGGGGGGGGGAATTGGAGGGAGACATGAATCATGAGAAACTATGGACTCTGAGAGACAAACAGGGTTTTGGGGGGGGGGGAGGGGGGATTGGTTAGCCCCGTGATTATTAAGGAGGGCACGTACTGCATGGGGCACTGGGTGTTATACGAAAACAATGGATCATGGATCACCACATCAAAAACTAATGATGTATTGTATGGTGACTAACATAATAAAATTTAAAAAAATAATAATAAAATAAATAAATTTATGCAAAAAAAACCCCCCCAAGAATGACAGTGTTGATTATTATTAAAGCTGGGGTAATGGGTAAATGGAAGTTCAGCATACTATTAACTTCATTTCTGTTGAAATTTTACATAATAAAAAATTAAGAATAAAAATAACAGGCAGAACCAGGATTTCAACTCATGAAATATAAGTCAGAACCAGGACTGTTAAACTTAGTAGTTACAGAGTATATACAGAGAATTTTATTCTACTGCCTCAAGTTTATTGAGAACGTATTTTACTTCAAGGTTTGTGAAAATAATTGTTTTATTTAAACAAATGTTTTATTTAAACTTTAACAATTGTCATTTAGTAGATATAAACTTTTAATACATTTTAATGGTATAACAGGAAAAACAGACTAAAAGACACAGCATCTAAACAGAAAATACGTACAGACTTTGTTTAGATCATGATTCCAACAAACCAAATGTAAAATAAAAAACTTCATGAGATAATCAGGGAAATTTGATAACTGACTAGTTTTTGATGCTATTAAAAAATACCAGTTTTTAAAGGTGTGATAACAGTATTACAGAATTAAAAAAAAAAAAGTCCTTACCATTTATAGCTACATACTGAAGTATTTATAGATAGAATGACATGATTTACTTTGAAATAATAATTTGCAGGGGGTGACAACAGAAATGAAACATGACTGCCCTGTGTTGATAATTACTGAAGCTGGGTGAAAGGTACACTGCTTGATAATTTCCATTGTAAAGCCAATGATTATTTGATAAATTTGGCCTTTCACAGAAATTTAATCTTTCATATGTATATGATACTTTTCATTCTGGCTGACTTAAAGCCAAGGTTCTATTTTAACCTGCTCCTCCCCTATATACATACTACTCACATAACACACAGAGAAAAATACACATAGAGCTGTTCATTTTACATTCACAGCAATATCAATATATCCACGTTCTCCACACCTTTAACTTCTCTTATTATGCTAAATTTGATTAATTTCCAGACTAATGTACATTCTCATTTTAAAAGCAGAGAAACATAAAATAGAAAAGTATTTGTTGAATCCTCCCTCTGGTAAAGAGCTACTAGGGAGGGGCGCCTGGGTGGCTCAGTTGGTTAAGCAACTGCCTTCGGCTCGGGTCGTGATCCTGGAGTCCCGGGATCGAGTCCCGCATCGGGCTCCTTGCTCGGCGGGGAGTCTGCTTCTCCCTCTCCCGCTTCCCACCTCTTGTGCTCTCTCTCTCAATAAAATAAATAAAATCTTTAAAAAAAAAAAAAAAAAAAAAAAAAGAGCTACTAGGGTAGGATTCCCTTAAGCCCGACTAATCCTGTACAAACCTGAAATGGGCAGTGAGCTCCATGTGGGAACGTAGTGTCTGGTGGCAGGCCACACACTTAACTTGAAATGGGACATCTTTGCACAGAGAGATCAGAAGTTTCTTTGCAAAAGACGGAAATGATATTGGATGTGCTATCCCCTGGTCATCTGAAAGACAAAATAAACTATAACTTGCAAAGATTTGAGTAGATAGCAACCTAACCTTCCTCCCCTTTGCCTTTCTCAACACTGGCTGGCATAAGTAAAAGATTGTTATTTACGTGATAAAAATCTAAGGAAAGTAATTTTCTAGCTTTAAGTGCAAAAGTTGCTGAACTCATGCTCAAAATCTGAGTCTTAAATGCAGAGTAACATCCAACTTCCCAGATATTATGGATATATAAAAACATCATCCTAAATAAATATTTTCTTCCCAAGTTTCTTCATTCCTCAAAGTAAGTAAACCTGTTAGGTGCAGATCAATATTGAGAAATCTTTTTAGAAAAATAAAAATGAGGACCATCTTTCACTTTTATGTCTTCAATCTAATGTGAGGATAAGTTTTCTCAAGAATTATCTGAGAAGTATGGTAAATCAGCAAAGATTAAAGTAGTTCAATAATTTTCAGAAGAGAGTATTAACATACCACCCAGTTTAAAATTCTGACGGAAATGATTCTTTCCAGACATATGCTTCAAACACTCATCCTTGCTGCTAAAAAGAAGGAAGCAATTTGGACACGCAAAACACTGAATAATCTGAGGAAGAAGGTTGTTTTTATGTTCATCATCTGCAGCTTCCTAAAATACAAGGCAAAGCTGTATTACAGACAACTAAAATCAATATTCAATCTTTTAAAATCAATTTTCAAAATTTATTTATTTGGAATATTCTGTATCAGGTTTTAACATGAAAACTTTTCTTCCCTGAGTGTGAACTATGGAATTTTTATCATAAATGAGGTTCCATATGTGAATTAAAAATTTTTTTCTTAAAAACAAAACTTGACCATCTTTCTGTGACAATAAATATACATTTACTTTTATGTTTTTCCTTTTTTTATATACATCTATGTTAATGGATAAATGTTTTCATATCACATACACTTTTTCTTCCATTTTTCCTTCTTCACTCTACTCTGCAATATAACCTACGTTTATGTGTTCTTCCATAAATGTCTCCATGCTTAATAATTTACAAAAATATATAGAAATAAACATACAGGGGACTGCCATTGTTTGACCAAATACTGTCATCTTACAGACTCTTCTGCCGCTTAGTTTCTCTTATTCCACAATACCTAACGGAAATCCCCCCAAATCAACCGGCATATCTCTAATTCATTCTTCTCAATGGTGGCAAACTATTCCAGTTACTAAGACTTAGTCAACTATTCATTTCCAGGCTTTTCTTCTCTTGCTACTATAAACAATGGTACTGTAACCAACCTTAAACACATATCCTTATTTATAGGTGTGTTTTCTCATTATTCCAAGTGGCACCATTGGGTTAAAAGGTTTAGTACTTGAATATTAAAGGATACGATACGATAGATTTTCAAAGAGGCTCTATCAATTTACATATTCCCTAGGAGTGACTGAACCTGGCACAATAGCTCCTATAGATCATTTTTTCATTTTTGCAGTCTGACAGATATTGTGATACTCATTGTTACCTTAATTAGTATTTCCTACTAGTGAGTCTGAGCACTTAATTCATACAATTCTATAGATATTCCATATTCCGTGGATTGTTTATTCATATCCTTTGTTTCAATCATTTTTGTTTTCTCCTCTTCTGGTCAACTTGTATCTTTTCTTCATTATCAAAACTAACTGTGCCATGCTCCATTTTGCAAATACTTTTCAAACATCTATTAATTTTATATGTGGTCATTTAAAAATTTTGACGTAGTCAAACAGGTATGTCTTTTCTAGTGTCCAGAAAGTGTCCAAACTTGGTTAAGAGGCTCCTCTATCTCAAAACTAAAAATAATAAAAAAAAAATTTTAAGTAAATTCTGTCCCCAATGTGGGGCTCGAATTCATGACCCCAAGATCAAGAGTCATGTGTTCTACAGACTGAGCCAACCAGCTGACCCAAAACTGAAAATATTTTAAAGTGTATATTTATATGTATGTGTGCTTGTATATATATATAATTTAACATCTTGTTAATGGTCTTTAGAATAATAGCCTTAAAAGTTGTACTGTGTCTTCTTAAATTTACTATCATTAACATTAGGGATATAGAAATAGTATATGTGGGATGCCTGGTGGCTCAGCTGGTTAAGCGTCTGCCTTCAGCTCAGGACATGATTCCAGGGTCCTGGGATGGAGTCCCACACTGGGTTCCTTGCTCAGCAGGGAGCCTGCTTCTCCCCCCTGCCTGCCACTCCCCCTGCTTGTGCTCTCTCTCCGACAAATAAATAAATCTTAAAAAAAAAAAAAAAGAAAGAAATACTATATGTAGTGTTTATGAGATGCAACAGAAGGAATAAGAAATTCACATCTGTATTGAGCACATGTAAAACATCACATTAGGGTTTAAAATCTAATAATCTCACGAATACTATTTTCATTATTTACAAATGAGAAAACTAAAATGTAGTTTTCCTCCAATCAAATAGTACCCTGGGAAGAGAGAAAACTACCATTCAAACATAGCCTTATATGTTGGTTATAAATTCCTTGCTCTTTCCACTACTCCCCACCCCATTTTAATGTTGTGAGTGCCACACAGAAGATAATATCCAAGAAGATACTTTGCATTCCAATGAGAAGGTTCTAAATGAGAGCAATAAAGGCATTTCCTAAACACAAATTTATAGAAATGTCCCTTACTTGAAGAACGCTAACAAAATAACTTTTAGTTCAATTGTGAGTCATAAATGGATTCAATATAAAGCTTGTTTAAAGTGTTTGCTCAGTAGAACAAGAATGTGATTCTATATAAAATTTTATTGAAATATACCTACTGCAAAAGTATAGCATATTTCCTTGTACAAAGAAGGGGAAGGAGTGGGAAATAGGATGTCTCATAAGTTAAAGTACTCAATTCCTTTCTACAATTATATTTCTGATTACATTAAAATAAAATACATCATATACATTTGTATACATAAAAAAAGTTAAACCACAGCATTATTTCATACCCACTAGGATGGCTGTTTTAAAAGGCACACAATAAGTGTTGTTAATAATGTGGAGAAATTGGAACCTGCATATATTGCTGTTAAGAAAATAAAATGGTAGTGTGTTGTTGGGTAACAATTTGGCAGTTCTTCAAACAATTAAACATAATTATCATATGACCCCAAAATTTAACTTAAGAAGACATACGTCCACATGAGGGTTTGTACATTTACATTATTCACAATAGCCCAAAAGTAGAAATAACCCAAGTATCCAACAACTGATGAGTTGATAAACAAAAGGTGGTATATTTCCAAATGGAACATTACTTGGCAATAAAAAGGAATGAAGTATTGATATATGTTACAGCATGGATGAACCTTGGGGTGCCTGGGTGGCTCAACTGGTTAAGCGTCTGCCTTCGGCTCAGGTCATGATCCCAGGGTCCTGGGATCGAGCCCTGCATTGGGCTCCCTGCTCCGTGGGGAGTCAGCTTCTCCCTCTGCCCCTCCCCCTGCTCGTGCTCTTTCTCCAATAAATAAATAAAATATCAAAAAAAGACCCATGGATGAACCTTGACAAAATTATGGTAAATGAAAGAATCCTGTCACAAAAGGCCACATATTATAGGATTCCATTTATACGAAATGCCCAGAAAAGGCAAAACCATAGAGACAGAAAGTAGTTTACAGATTGCCTAGGGTAGGGAAGATGGGCTAACAAGAGGGAGAAATCACTTTCAATGATAGAATGGCCCTATTGACCCACAAATGACACTGAGGTACACTGGAGCTTACAATATGTTCTCCACCACCTCCACACCTCCCTCCACCACGACCAAAAAGGGAGAAAAGCAGGAAGCTATCTAGTGGTATACCCAATGAATGGCTTTAATGTCAAAACCAACTAGACGCTTGTTACTCAAAGTGTGACCTAAGGACCAGCAGCACTGGCATCAACTACAAGCTTGTTAGGAATCTTGAATCTAAGGCCCACCTCAGATCTAGTATAAGAACTTATATTTTAACAAGATACCCAAGCGATGAGTGTGTAAAGTTTAAGAAGCACTGGCTCAGACAGAAGAAATTGGAGATGAAAGGGAAAGAGGAGGGAAGCAAGGCAAAAATGCAAATTGTGATCATTTCATGCTCTTTCATTGAAGAATGCCAGCCTTACAAAATAGAATTCATAGGCATACAATCTTCTAGTGACCTCTTCTGGCTGATTTAAGATAGGCAATTATAATCTAATGCATACCAGTTTCCTTTAGAGTTCTTGTGATGGACTCTCCAAAGAATAATAAGGAGAATTATTTTTTTAAAAGATTTTATTTATTTGACAGAGAGAGAGAGAGGGAACACAAGCAGGGAGAGTGGGAGAGGGAGAAGCAGGCTCCCCATTGAGCAGGGAGCCCGATGCGGGGCCCGATCCCAGGACACTGGGATCATGACCTAAGCCAAAGGCAGATACTTAACAACTGAGCCACCCAGGTGCCCTTAATAAGGAGAATTCAATGAGAGCTATGTTAGGTCCTAAGTGCTTTATATAATAGTATTATACTTTCATCAATCTTGCATGTAAGTATAACAATTCCATTTTAGAGACGAAGAATAAAGCTCACAGATGTTCAGTAACTTCTGAGTACATATAGCTAATAAAAGTGACAGTAGAATCCAGGTCTGTGTGACACCAAAGCCTTTGTTCTATTTTACCATAATCCTTCCCAGAAAGCTAAACATCATAAATTTACTTCCTGGAGACAAGGTAAAACAGCATGAAATGAGTGATTCCCAGAAAAAAAAAAGAAACAAATTAATGATATTTGGGAAAACACAAATGAGAAAATTAATTTTAAGGTTAAAATACCTATTCAGATTTACCAAAGAAAAAAAGATAAATATGCTCATTAAAATAAACAACACACTAATGGCCTGGAATAGGAAAACATGCCCTGAAAAGACTCTAGTTTTGAAAAAGGCAGAATATTAGTGACCACCTGAAAACCCCCCAAAAATTACATAATAGAGTCCTCTTGTATCCTTTTTCTTTTCTCTCCTCAAACCTTTGTCACAACAACAGAAAGCCCTATCATTTCTTTTAGATTAACTTTAAGGTCTTTATGCTAAATGCCATTACCTAAGCAGAGCCTTTTTTCATCTCAAATTACTATAAAGTCACCTAAACTGGTCACCTTTCTGCACCTATGAATCCACCCTGAACACTGCTACCATTCTAAATCACTCCGTCTCTTTGGTCTCCCTAAAAAGGGAAGTAATTGGGTTCTAGAATTAAGAGTCCTAGCTCTAAAAGTCTAAAGCATTATTTTCATCATATCATTGTCCTACAACAGTAACCTCTTAGCAATATTAAGGTTACCACATGTGTTGGTAGTCCCCAAGACTATCCCCAGGTTTGATGGCTTGCAAGGATTCAGAGCACTCAGCATATAGCTGTACTCAAAGCTGTGATTTATTACAGGTTTTTAGCTACCAAGATATTTAAAGTGGTATTGTTTTTAATAACAGAAAAATTGAAACAACTGATACATATAATAGGAAATTAGATGAACTATAATATATTCATACAGTAGAATGTTATTCATTGATTTAAAATTTATGCATTTATTCAACAAATATTTAAGAATTCATGTTTACAACACACTGCTTTTCTTATATAACAATTCAGACACTTATATAAAAATATTTATAAATGTTTTTGGTACAGTTATAAATCAGATGGTTTTCTTAATTTTACTTTCTGCTGCTTCATTATTAGTGTATAGAAATGCAACTGACTTCTGTACATTGATTTTGTATCTTGCTACTTTACTGAATTCATTGATCAGTTCTAGCAGTTTTTGGTAGTCTTTAGAGTTTTCTATATTAAAGTATCATGTGATCTGCAAATAGTGAAAGTTTTATTTCTTCCTTACCAATTTGGATCCTTCTTATTTATTTTTGTTGTTGTTACCTAATTGCTGTGGCTAGGACTTCCAGTACCATGCTGAATAAAAGTGGTTAGAGTGGACATTCTTGTCTTGTTCCTCTTTTTTTTTTTTTTTTAAAGATTTTATTTATTTGACAGAGAGAGACACAGCGAGAGAGGGAACACAAGCAGGGGGAGTGGGAGAGGGAGAAGCAGGTTTCCCGCCGAGCAGGGAGCCCGATGCGGGGCTCGATCCCAGGACTCTGAGATCATGACCTGAGCCAAAGGCAGATGCTTAACGACTGAGCCACCCAGGCACCCCTCTTGTCTTGTTCCTGACCTTAGGGGAAAAGCTCTCAGTTTTTCACCACTGAATAGATGTCAGCTGTGGGTTTCTCATATATGCCATTTATTATGTTGAGGTTATGCTCCCTCTAGACCCACAGTGTTGAGGGTTTTTATCATGAATGGATGTTGTACTGTCAAATGCTTTTTCTTCATCTACTGAAATGATCATGTTTTTTATACTTTCTCTTACTGACCAATGCTTTTTCTGCATCTACTGAAATGATGTTTTTTATACTTTCTCTTATTGTGAATATTGAACCAACTGCAGGAAAAACAATAAAATATCTAGGGCACCTGGGTGGCTCAGTCATTAAGCATCTGCCTTTGGCTCAGGTCATGATCCTGGAGGCCCAGGATCAAGTCCCACATCGGGCTCCCTGCTCAGTGGGAAGCTTGCTTCTCCTTCCCCCACACCCCCTGCTTGTGTTCCCTTTCTCACTGTCTCTCTCTGTCAAATAAATAAATAAAATCTAAAAAAAATAAAAATAAAAATAAAATATCTAGGAATAAACTTAACCGAAGAGTTGAAAGACCTGTACTCTGAGAACTATAAAACACCTGAAAGAAATTCAAGATGATACAAAGAAATGAAAAGACATTACATGCTTAGGGACTGGAAGAACAAAAATTATTAGAATGTCGATAACTATCCAAAGCAATCGACAAATTTAATGCAATTCTTATGAAAGTAACAATAGCATTTTTCGCAGAACTCGAAAAAAAAATCCTAAAATTTGTATGGAATCATAAATGACTCTGAATAGTCAAAGCAATCTTGAAAAAGAAAAGCAAAACTGGAGTTATCACAATTCCAGACTTGAAGTTATATTACAAAGGTATAGTAATCAAAACAGTGTGGTACTGGCATAAAACCAGACACATCGATCAATGGAACAGAACAAAAAACCCAGAAATAAACCCACAATTATATGGCCTTCAACAAAGGAGAAATTAATATCCAGTGGGAAAAAGACAGTTTCAACAAATGGTGTGGGAAAACTGGACAGCTACATGCAAAAGAATGAAACTGGACCACTTTCTTTCACCATACACACAAATAAATTCAAAATGGATTGAAGACCTAAATGTGAGACCTGAAACCATAAAAATCCTTGAAGAGAGCACAGGCAGTCTCTCTGACATTGGCCATAGCAACATTTTTCTAGATGTGTCTCCTGAGGCAATGGAAATAAAAGCAGAAATAAACTAGTGTTTATTTTATTTTATATTTTATATTATATTTATATTATATATTTTATATTATATTTATTTTATACTATTTCATCAAAATAAAAAGTTTCTGCACAGTGAAGGAAACAATCAACAAAACTAAAAGGCAACCTACTAAATGGGAGAAGACATTTGCAAAGGACATATCTGATAGGGGTTAGTATCCAAAATATATAAAGAATTTATACAACTCAATGGCCAAAAAAGAAATCATCCAATTAAAAAATGGGCAGAAAACATGAACGGATATTTCTCCAAAGAAGGCATCCAGATGTCCAACAGACACATGAAAAGATGCTCAACATCACTCATCATCAGGGAAATGCAAATCAAAACTACAATGAGATATCACCTTACATCTGACAGAATGGCTAAAATCAAAAACAAAAGAAACAACAGGTATTGGAGCGGATGTGGAAAAAAAGGAACCCTGGTGCACTGTTGGTAGAAATGCAAACTGGTGCAGCCACTGTGGAAAACAGCATGGAGGTTTCTAAAAAAGTTAAAAATAGAACTACCCTTTGACCTAGTAACTGCACTACTGGGTATTTACCCAAAGAATACAAAACACTAATTTAAAGGGATACTGCACCCCTATATTTACAGCAGCATTTATTGTAAGAGCCCAAGTATCCACTGACTGATGAATAAAGAAGTGGTATATATATATACAACAGAATATTACTTAGCCATCAGAAAGGATGAAATCTTGTCATTTGCAACAACATGGATGGAGCTAGAGAGTAGAATGATAAGTGAAAAGTCAGTCAGAGAAAGACAAATACCAAATGATTTCACTCATATGTGGAATTTAAGAAACAAAACAAAAGAGCAAAGGAAAAGAGAGAGTGAGAGAGCATGAAACCAAGAGAGAAAAAAACTGACGAATACCAGAGGGGAGGTGGGTATGGAGATGGATGAAATAGGTGATGAGGATTAAAGAGTGGACTTGTCATGATGAGCACTGAGTGTTTAAAATAAAAACTTAAAAAAATTTTTTTCCACAGTGAACATATTGTACAATTAACATTCTGTAATGTTAATAAGTCATTAAAGATATGTAATTTCAAATATGGTAAACAGTTATTACAGAACTGTATATTATACAGATTTGAATATGCCATGAATCAACTTGTATCCCTTGAGATTTAATGCTTAATGAGAGTTACATAAAATAGCCTTTTAAATACTAGATTTCTTAATACTACCATTAATAAAGGAATCATTATTTACTACATGCTCCAACATTTCAACAGGCAGTGAAAGGCAGTGGACTTAAGATCCAGGTTCTAGTTCTCAAGATGAGCATCTTGAACAAGGTTAATTCCACAGAGCAACTCCATCAAGGGAAGGGTTTCTTTGATAATCTTTAGGACTGCTGGCTTTCAGTAATCAAGTTTACCTGTCCACAAAAATTTAACATTCCAAATAATTTTATTCTCCATAAACAATCACAATTTTGATCCTTATGTGTATCTTTGGTGATCGGTGATTGTAGGTGACTGTAGGTGATTAAAAGCAGCAAGAAAACACCTATATCGAATTCCATGGTTCTCTAGAAAAAAATACCTACTTAACTTAGGACATGCTCTTCTTACCTTAGCAAAAAGGTGATCCCTATATTGCTGTTGAGTAACAAAATTTTTGTAACATACTACACAAGCAAAGGAATTGATGAATGGTCCATGCAGTGTAATTGTTGGATCACATGGAGAGTGATCAAACCTACTCAGCAAAAGAGAGGTAACATTAGAAAAGTCCACATTTTAGGAGCCACACTATGTTGCTTCATTTGTTAAGCATTTGTTCATTTGTTTACACACACACACACACACTCTCAGAAATTTATACTTTTCTATTGAAATATCAAATAATGTTTTTCATCTTCAAGAAATATCAAAATGGCTCCTTGATGCCATGTAATCCCTTCAAACAGTGATCAATAGTTAGCTCAAGATTTCATAAAAGTACAAGATCCAATAAAATGGATAAAATAAATAAAATGTACCCAAGATCCAATAAAATGGTGAAATTCCAATTTGAAAATTATAGAGCCATCATCTTTTCCTTTTTGCCTTATTTACCACAAAATTCACAAATAGTTGCGAATGAACCATGGAATAATAATCTCATGTCAAGATTCTGGCACACACCTGTTTCTTAAAAATGGCTTTTAATCCCTTTAATGTTCATTTTCATCATTTAGTAAGTATGTGCCATTTTACAATTGAAGACTTTTAATAAAAATACTTTAGATATGGTATGCTACCCAATTATTTGTAGAATGCTGAAGCTCCCTCTAGGAGCCTTTATACATAGGTTAATGCATAAGTAGGGTGAGATATCTGGAAATGATAATGGCTAAGAGCCCCCAAACTCTCAACTCCCATCTTTAAACTATTAGAAGGAGAAACTATGAAGGTAAGAATGCTTAATGCCTTTAATATTGCCTTCCCTTGATATTTATTTTTTCAAGCTCTACTATTCGAAAATTCAGTAAATTAATAAGGTGGGTTTCATAAATAGAATATTTATTATGAATTTTGCTACATTTGGCTTGCCTTTAACATTTGTTTTGTAATACCATATTAGCTTTCTTTAGGCTAGACCAAATATCTTTAAGTGCTTTGTGTCTCTTGAAATTTGTATTTATGGGCTGGATTTCTCTAAAACTGATTCAACTGCATATCAGTGTAAAAAATCTGTTCAGAATTTTATGAGACATATTAAAAATAAATGCATACTTAAAGGCTATATGCCTTGAAAGAATATAACTAGAAAAAAATCTGACTTTAAGCCTTGTAGGAAACCTAAGAAATGTAAATTTAAAATAACTATCATAACAGCACAAAACAATTTGAGTTTGGAATATAAAGTTATGATTATAATGGCACAGGTGTATCATGCTTTCATTTTATGCAATCACATTGTAACTCATTTGCTCTTTAGCAACCATTATTCTATCATACTCACCTTTTTAAATGTCCTAAGAGAAGGTGCCCATTATCAAATTCCTTGTTACAGTGCATTATGGGACATAAAATTGGTTTTCCAGACACCCGCATTTGGCCTCCTCTTCGGAATGAACTTTTTGTTCCAGAATTAATTGTTCCTGTTTTGAGTCCTGTATCATTGGAATACAAATTCTTATGTTCCTACTTCAGATACTTGTCCTTGGACTGGTAATCAAAATTATGACAAAATGAGGGGTGCCTGGGTGGCTCAGTCGTTGGGCGTCTGCCTTCGGCTCGGGTCATGATCCCGGGGTCTTGGGATCGAGCCCCACATTGGGCTCTCTGCTCGGCGGGAAGCCTGCTTCTCCCTCTCCTACTCCCCCTGCTTGTGTTCCCTCTCTTGCTGTCTCTCTCTGTGCCAAATAAATAAAATCTTCAAAAAAAAAAAATTATGACAAAATGATAAAAATTATGATACAGCATCAACTGGGTGATCCTAATTGTAATTAAATGTTTACTGTCTTTCTTATAAAAGATATGATCACTAAAAATAAACAGGTGTTTGGGACAAGTAAAGCTGTTAACACTTTTTAAGATTTTTTTTTTTTTTTTTGAGAGGGAGAGAGAGAGAGAGGACAGAGAACTCCAGTGAGCTGGGACGGGGGAGAGGAGGGACTGGTTGGAGAGGGAGAGCAAGAATCAAGCAGGCTCCATGCCCAGTGTGGAGCCCGATGCGGGCTTGTTCTTGCAACCCTGAGATCATGACCTGAGCTGAAGTCAAGAGTCAGACACTTAACCGACTGAGCTACCCAGGTGCCCCTAAAAGATTTTATTTTTAAAGTAATCTCTACACTCAATATGGGGCTCGAACTCACAACCCCAAGATCAAGAGTTGCATGTTCTACCTACTGAGCCAGCCAGGAGCTCCTTTCTTTCTTTCTTTCTTTCTTTCTTTCTTTTTTTTTTAAAATAGGTGAGGAGACAGGATGCCTGGGTGGCTCAGTTGGTTAAGCGTCTACCTTCGGCTCAGGTTATGGTCCCAGGGTCCTGGGATCAAGTCCCGCATCTTGCTCCTTATTCAGTGGGAAGCCTGCTTCTCCCTATGCCTGCTGCTCCCCCTGCTCGTGCTCGCTCTCTCTCTGAGAAATAAAATCTTAAAAAAAAAAAATAGGTGATGTGGATTAAGTTTATTTAATTAATTTTTTTTTAAGTAACCTCTACACCCAATGTGGGGCTTGAACTCATAGCCCTGAGATCAAGAGTCACACACTCTACCTACAGAGCCAGCCAGGTGCCCTGAAAGCTGTTAACATCTTTAAATTAACATTCTCTTGAGGAAAAAAAATGTGTTTAAGTTCAATAGCCAACAAATGTCAAAGATCAAATACTGGTTAGAAAATCAGTTGCTCTACAGAACCACTACCTCCCTTTTCATTTATATAAACTGGCAAAGATCTTCTCATTCTTTTTTCTCTTTTATCTATCTTAAACATATTAGACAGTTTAGCTATATCATAAAGGACCTGAGTTCTCTGAAAATTATGTTAAAGAATGCAACTGGGAGAGTGGGGAAGAGTGGAGAGTTCAGGGAGGCAAGGGGAATAAGAGTGGTACTTTCTGGGGAAGCCAGGTGTTGATCAATTAGTTCCAACCTGGATATCAAGTAATACAGGTCTCATTAATAAATTCACAGAACACAAACCAGAGATTTACTTATTGTTATTATCTTTCTCTTTTCTATTTATTCTATTTTATCCCTTTTCTTTTTCTCCTTTCAAAGTCTGTCCATCATTACTTTCTCTTTTTTTTCTTTTTCCTTTCTCCTTTCTCTTGGTTAAAAAAGTAAACTCTGCACCTACCATAGGGCTGTACAACCCTAAGATCAAGAGTCACATGCTCTACGGAATGAGCCAGCCAGGCACCCCTCTCACTAGTTTTTCTTAATCTCCCTTTATCCTGGTCCATTCTTCATTCCCTTTCTTTCTTTATAGTTTTCATCTTACAGTCACACACTCTTATAGACTAATACCCCCGGCCAATTTTGTTCCAGGGAAATTCCCAATGCTTGATATATGATGGAAAATTTAGAGTTACATTATATAAACCATGAAATGTAAAACTGCTAGGATTCTGACCATATATCAGGCAGTTATATACAGATGATTTGATTATGGACTCCCTTGTATTATTATTTCTTGTGGATTGTTTCAATGCCTTGAATATTTCATACAACAGAAAACTGGGTATTTATCTTTATGGCAGTTTCTACAAAGCCCCTAAGGATTTAAATAGAATGGATCATTATTCTTTTATCATCACCTAATTTTAAGATCTTCAAATGGTTATTATATAAATTTAAGGTTTCAATTGTTTTCCTGCCGTTTGAGTCCTTATGGGGGGGAGGGGGAAGGCTTCCATTAAAAGCTGCCAAAATGCTTATAAATGTGTTCTGCCAACAAACAATGAACAGTATAGCATTAATCATATTTTAATCTTAAAGAGGCATTAAATGACAATATACTTTTTTATCCTTAATTTTTTTATGTAGTCAGAATTAAGACAATTTTTATTTATTGTCCATCCACATTCTAGATATTGCCAATTAAGACCTTTATTTAGGGGCGCCTGGGTGGCTCAGTCGTTAAGTGTCTGCCTTCGGCTCGGGTCATGGTTCCAGGTCCTGGGATCGAGCCCCGCATCGGGCTCCCTGCTTGGCAGGAAGCCTGCTTCTCCCTCTCCCACTCTCCCTGCTTGTATTCCCTCTCTCGCTGTGTCTCTCTCTGTCAAATAAATAAATAAAATCTTAAAAAAAAAAAAAAAAGACCTTTATTTAGCCAAATAGAGGCTCTGGATTAAAATAAAATTGGAGAAAACAATCAATTGAAAGAAAATAAGCTTTGCCCATGGAAAGGCAAAATACAGAAATTTAAATAGCTTTTTTCTTTAAATAGAATAGAGAGTACTGTTTTAAAGTTACTAAGTATTCAAATGTATGCAAACTGGCCTAATTATAAAAGTCTATAAAAGATGAATTTCAGTAGAGTAATTATAAATAAAGTGCTTCTAATCAAAGAGCTGAATTACAATAGCTGGATACTTTGGAATAGATTAAACAAGTCCCTTAATGCTACTCAGAAGTAGAACCTCACTTTTTACAATTAAAGAGAACAATGACTCATTTCTGTTTCCCCAACTATACCCTACTCAAACATCTCAGCACTCTCCAAAGCTAATTTACGGAATAGCACCATATCAAATATAGCTCAATGCTAAAGCAGCTGTCCTAGCAATAGATCCTAAACTTCAGTGTTACAAGTGTTGTTGCAGGGAGCAGCAAAAAAATAAAACCACCACATAAAAAGAGCATAACTAAAGACCTTAACTCAAGCTTATCAGCCACCAATGAATCAGGTGTGTCCTGAAGATATAGAAAATACTAAGTTCTGTCAAGAATCATAAAGACAGGGGCACCTGGGTGGCTCAGTTGGTTATATCTGCCTTCAGCTCAGGTCATGATATCAGAGTCCTGGGATTGAGCCCTGCATGGCGCTCCCTGCTCAGCAGGGAGTCTGCTTCTCCCTCTGTGCTCTTGCCCTCTCTCTCAAATAAATAAAATCTTTAAAAAAAAAGAATCATAAAGACACAGCTAAATGAGTCATTTGTTCTGACTTGACCAGACAAATCATAAACAGATGCTCATGAATTCATTTTACAGTGAATTAAAATATTCTGCCAATCTGGAGGCCAAGGATCAGACCTAAAGGGTCTACACAGGACTTCAAGGTGTTATGAGATAAACTACTTTTAGAAGAGATCTTAAGAGATCATAAAGCCTTATAGTTCTACTCCATTTTCCTATCAAAATTACCTAGGAATCTTCCCCAAACTACAGATACCCTAGCATTATCTCTGGAGATGAGCCCCAGGTATATATTTAAAAGCTCCCAGGTGATTCTGATATAGCTAAATTAAGTCATTAACTTCTACTGAGAACAGAAGCCATCTCAAGAGGGATTTTTTTTTTTTTTTAAATACGAGCCTTAACAAGAACACCCGAAGAGGCAAAACCATTTACCATAATTTCTAAGTATCTTTTGCTAAAGTAGGTCTCGAATGCCAAGCAGCTCTTTTATTTAGTTGAATGACAGTCACATTTGGAGCCCAAGTTCTACTAGGCTTCTTTTCTGTGTTCATATGCAAATGTTTATAGCCTACCTTGGATAATATTCAAACAACATTGAGTATCTCTAAGCTGAGCACTCTTCTTAGGTACGCACACAAAAAAGGATTAATAAACCTTGGTCTCTGTCCCCACAGAGGATGGAGTCTGATGGAAGAGACAGGCATACAAACCTCTTAATCCAACGTAACAGGGGAAAAACTGTGTCAGAGAACTTTGGAATTATCAGTGGTAATTTGATTCAAAGAAAAGCCCTCTGAAAACTTTATTTATATTTAAAGATTTAAATTTTTATATTTGAAATTTGTATTTAAAGATTATTCATTTGGGGTGCCTGGGTGGCTCAGATGGTTAAGCGTCTGCCTTCGGCTCAGGTCATGATCTCAGGGTCCTGGGATCGAGCCCCACATCGGGCTCCCTGCTTGGCGGGGAGCCTGCTTCTCCCTCTCCCTCTACTGTTCTCCCTGCTTGTGCTCTCTCACTCTCTCTGTCAAATAAATAAATAAAATCTTTAAAAAAAAAAAATAATAAAGATTATTCATTTGAGAGAGAGAGAGAATGCGAGTAGGGGGGAGGGGTAGAGGGAGAGAGAATCCTCAAGTAGACTTCCCGTTGAGCATGGAGCCTGATGCAGAGCTCAATCTCAGAACCCCAAGACCATGACCTGAACCAAAATCAAGAGTCAGATGCTTTTTTTATTTTTATTTTTTTATTTATTTGCGAGAGAGAGAATGAGAGAGAGCACGAGAGGGAGCAGGGTCAGAGAGAGAAGCAGACTCCCTGCTGAGCAGGGAGCCCGATGTGGGACTCGATCCCAGGACTCCAGGATCATGACCTGAGCCGAAGGCAGTCGCTTAACCAACTGAGCCACCCAGGCGCCCCATCAAGAGTCAGATGCTTTAACCGACTGAGCCACCCAGGTGCCCCTGAAAACTAGCTTTAGAACAACAAGATATCTAGGTTCAAATTGAGCAATGCATGCTCATTCTCATGACTTTTTGCAATTAAATGTTCTGCTGGATTAAATCCACAGCCAAGGTTTCTGTGGATATCCCAAGCCTTTTAAATGCTCAGTGTTTCTTCTACAAACAGGCTAGAAAAGTTGCCGTGGTAGAAGTGAAAACAAACAAACAAAAAACAAAACAAAACAAAAACAACTCCACCAAATTATCTGGTGGGGGGAAAGTGTTCCATAGTGACTCTTTTGGGAATCTCAGGTCTGCAGAATTAGTGAAGAAGCTACCCAATGCTTTAGATGCCTCCCATGTGGACATGTCCTTATAAAATATCTACACAGGCTGTACTGATGAATGAATAAGTAAACACTAATCCTTTAGATCTCAGCTTAAATTCTATTTCATTAAAGAAGTTTTCCTGACTTCAAATAACCTATTAAAACCCCTCCCATAGACACATGCACTATTTCACATAACTATGAAATAACATGAATAAATAAATGAGCAATATCTAATGAGGTCAAGGATGACCTATTATATTCAAAACCTACTTCTGTCAATGTTGGAAGACAACTGATAAAGTAAACCATTATTAAGTATCACTGAAACTGGGTGCCTGGGTGGCTCAGTTGGTTGAGCGACTGCCTTCGGCTCAGGTCATGATCCTGGAGTCCCGGGATCGAGTCCCACATCGGGCTCCCTGCTCAGCAGGGAGTCTGCTTCTCCCTCTGACCCTCCCCCCTCTCATGTGCTCTCTCTCTCTCTCATTCTCTCTCAAATAAATCAATCTTTAAAAAAAAAAGTATCACTGAAACTAAATTTTAATACTTTATATACTTATTAGCAACTGAATAATACAGATATAACCCCTTAAAGCTTTAGGGAAGCTCAGTAACCTCAGTGTTCCACTCTGATTTCTAAAGAGTACCTGGCATTTTTAGCCACTGGTCCACACACAGTCTTGCTGCTTCTGTATCAGAATGTCCTCGAATAAATTCCAATTCTTGTAACCCGTGAGCATGCTGAAAATCGATTTTTTCCTAAAGGTATTAAGAGGAAAATCAATTAACCTATAATTACTAATCTGATTTCCTTGAGAAAAGGATTTTAACACATCAGTGATCAGAAAATATTGATTATCCTTTATCCCTGTAACTCCACATCTAGACATCCCAAAAAGATAAGTGAAAACAAAGGTTCATGCTCTGAAATGTTGATCCCAATGTCATTTATATTTGCACAAAGTTTGCTATAACCTACATCTCCAACAATAGGGTACTGTTTAATTATGGTATATACATTTCATGAAAGTCAATTAGAAACACTAACCAAACCTTCAGTGAAGCAGAAATATATTTTTTATATCAAGTAGGTCACCAAATAGTATTAAATAAATGAGACCAAATATAAATAAAGATTAATTTCAAGCTATATGTAACTGTATCTGCAGAGGGGGAACAAAGGTTGAAAATACATAAAACGTTACTATCTCTGGGAATGGAAATATGAATGATTATTTTCATTTTTAAACTTTTATACATTCTTTTCAAAGTTTCCACATACAGCCTGAAGTATACTGAAGCCTATTAAATATTTGTTCAGTGAACAGTATTAGTAAGAGCAGATTTCATTAGTACTTAGCATGTGCCAGTATAAAGCATTTATCAGCATCTAGATCTAGGGTTGGCAAACTTCTTCCATAAAGGGCCAGACAGTAAATACTTTAGGTTTTGCAGCTCAACTCTGCATGAAAGCAGCCATAGACAACAGGTAAACAAATGGGCATTGCTATGTTCCAATAAAATTTTATTTACAAAAACAGGCAGTAGGCCAGTGCCAACCATGAAACTAGACTTACGCTTTAGACTGTTAAAGTCTCTAAATCCTCCTATATATTATTTATAAATCTATTTGCATAATCTCTAATCATGCTGTATCTAACAATACTTATTCACCACTTACCATGTGCCAGGCATGATTCTAAAAGCATAACAGATTTCATTCTCACAATAACTCTGTGAAATAGGTACTATTATTGTTTGCATTTTAGGATGGGAAAACTGAGGTACAGAAGGGTCAATAAATTGCCTAAGGATAAATAACAATGCCAGATTTAGACTCTCACAATTTGATTCTAGAATCCATGCTCTTAACCAGTACACCATATTGCATCTCAACAAGGTTTTGTTCTTAAAAAGAAATCAGTCACAAATGTTAGATTTGTAAGATATAGGCCAGAATAATGAATGGCCTAGTAAGCAATGCAACAGGATACTCTATCAGAAATGGCAAGGAGGGGAACAGGGAGATTCAAGATTTCAATCGGAAATAAATCTTCTACACAACACTGTTCAAACTACAGCCATAGAATACTAATTTTCAAAAATGTTAACAAGCATTAAAAAAATTCTCTATAACCAAATTAAGTATATAAACACTGATTTTAATACAAAATTTAAAAAGTTCCTTTAGGGCAGGACTTCCAAAGCCTTGAAGTGTTAATGTGCATGTAATATGCAGTATCTCAACAAATCAACAAATACTTTTTTTTTCAAAGCGCATCCTATAGTAGTATTCCAAATAACATGTTTGGAGAACAAAGCTAGTTTATCCAAAGAAAGCAATATGACAAGCCTCTGGCAGACTCTAAAGACATTTTCTAATGTACAAAATTAAACCACTTATCAAAGCTCCTTACAAAATCTATCACAAAACTCTTAATATAAATAAGATCAAATACTACTAGATGCCAGCTAATAGCCATTTATTTTAAAGAACTGCCAAAAATTAAAAATAAACAGGTTTTTAAAGATGTTCTCTGCCGTTTTTTACAATAGAATTTGAACTCTGTGGCCATACATAGTCAATGCTCAAAAAACATTTATTGGCTTAAGTCATCCTCTAATTAGCCACACTTTTCCTTTGTTACAAAGCTTCTTCCACAAACCTGAGGGTTATATCCCTTCTTGCAAGTCATCTTAACTCCTAGAGTATCAATGAGCAAAGCTGGTAGCTGTTCAACTAGTCAAGACAACATTATCTCTGAAAGTGATTTATCCAGTGAAGAGGGTTTTTGTTCTTGTTTGTTTGTTTGTTTTAATTTTAAATAGGCACCGTACCCAACATGGGGCTTGAACTCATGACCCTGAGGTCAAGAGTTGCATGCTCTACTGATTAAGCCAGCCAGGTGCCCCATATCCAGTGAAGATTTTAATGAATTTTCTTTCTTTCATTAAAACCACTCCATCACAAAAGAAAAAATTCACCATAATAGTAATACATCAATAATTCACAAAGGCCTAAGAATAGTTGGAAGTTATTTTCTACTACTACCTAGTTTTAGTGAGAGTTATCAGCCACTAGAATTCCTCAAGAATCTTTTTATTTTAGTTTGATTATCTTCCTTTCTGGATAGTTCCGTTTTTCTTTCCTGTCATCGAGTTTTAAAAAACAAGTTATCCATACAGGAAACCAAATTTAAAAAAATCATAAATGGATAGCAAGCAATGAACTAAGATATCTGTTAGTTGGTTTTTCCCTTAGAAAAGAATGAAATCTAAATATATATATTTATTCTTTAAAATTGGTTAAACAAGAATTTCAGAATTTCAGAAAACTTTCTTCAATGCTGAGATAAAGTCTTTAATAGAATGAATGAGGGGCGCCTGGGTGGCTCAGTCGTTAAGCGTCTGCCTTCGGCTCAGGTCATGATCCCAGGGTCCTGGGATAGAGCCCCACATTGGGCTCCCTGCTCAGCGGGAAGCCTGCTTCTCCCTCTCCCACTCCCCACTGCTTGTGTTCCCTCTCTAGCTGTCTCTCTGTCAAATAAATAAATAAATAAAACTTAAAAAAAAAAAAAAGAATGAACACTTAACATGAGTGGAAGCTGAAACTACCCTTGAGAAAAGCCTCAGTTACCATAGTGCCTGTAAGATTCTGAACTCATTACAGACACTTTATTATCTATGTGGGAACACTTCCTGGAAAAAGAAGCTAGCATCATTCAGGAAATATGTGGAAAAGGACAGCTTGCAAATCATCCCTCTGTCAAAGAGATTTTCCCCATAAACAATACACTTAACATAGTTTTGGGAAAGAATCTTCCTTAAAATTGAATAGTATTTCTGCCAGGAGAGAAACAAACCTATTTTTTATATCTCTATGCACTAAGCATTTTACTTACTTATGTATGTATGTATTTAGTTATTTATTTGCAGTAAGCATTTTAAACATACAGCTAGAATATTATGCTCTAATTTAATTGGTATTACATTATAAAGTCTCCAAACAAATCTACTTCTAAATGTAAAGAATATTAATTTATTCTATACCAGATTAGGAGATACTAAACAGAGGCTATAGAAATATATAAATTCCTCTATGATAACCAATGGACAAGGAATCAAAACACAGATCTTAAAATTAAAAAATCATAGTGCTTATCTTAACTTGGAAGATCATCTCCAACTCCATCCCTTTACAGATTAAATAAAGCCCAAAGTCTGCAAAAGCTAAGTGACCGGCTGGAATCCAAACAGCTGCTGGCAGAGCCATGATTTCAATTTCCTTTTTTTTTTTTTTTAAGTAAGCTTTACACCCAATGTTGGGCTTGAACTCAGGACCCTAAGATCGACAGTGGCATGCTCTACTGACTGAGCCAGACAGGCACCCCTCAATTTCCATTTTTAAACTCCTAGGATGAAGCTTTATTTACCCAACTCATCAACTTTCTACTCCTAATAAACATCTGTCAGTACTGAGGGATTTTTTATTCAAAAAAAATTTTTTAAGTAAACTCTACTCCCAATGTGGGGCTCAAATTCACGACCTCCAGGTCAAGAGACACGTGCTCCACCTACTGAGCCAGCCAGGTGCCCCAGTATTGAGAGAATCTTTAGGTAATTCATCCGGGGCCTTCTAAAGCAAGTGAAGAAAAAGATTTATATCATTAGAGATTCTAAATTAGGCTTCATTTTCCACATAGCAGCTCTTCTACAAACCTGATTAAAATTTCTTCCTTTTAGTAATAGATTTAATCTGAACGGGCAGGCTGAAGTTTGAGAAAGTGGTCTGATTCTATTTAGTAGAAAATAACCTTTTAACACCTTATGTCTACAAAAGCACCAATAAACTCTTTTTCACTCTTGTGATATAGAAACCAGAAACCCATAATTGTTCACCTGCTATAAAGAAATCCCATGATTTTTAATTCCCCAAAATAAAGTCCACTCAATTCTATTCTTTCTCCTATATACATATATGATCAGAATCTATCAAACTAAAGACAGAGATAATGAAAGCTATCATGAAGTACTGAAGTGATGAGCTATCTAGAGTCCATGCTGAACTTGGATTCAGTTATACATTTTTTGAAGACAAATTTCTGTTACTGTTTTATTATAAACAATTCCATGATTTGGTAAAACACCACTTAAAATAGTCACATACCCTGAATGCTCTATTCTTCTCTTCCTTCTGCTGTTTCTCCACTTCAACATGGCGGGCTAGACGAGCCAGAGTTAAAGCAACTTTATCCTTCTGATGGTCAATATAGTCTTTATGCTTAACATTATCCTATAATTGAAAAAACAATTTTCATTTCTTTTAAATAACAAAATTAGCTTTGGGATAATGATTTCATTTACTAAAGAGTTATTGTGCTAAAGAACCATTTACCTTTTTTTTTTTTTTTTAAGTTTACTTATTTAAGTAACCTCTACCCCCAACGTGTGGCTCAAAATCAGGACCCTGCGATCAAGAGTCACATGCTCTTCCGATTAAGCCAGCCAGATGTGCCAGGAACCATTTATTTTTATCATCAGCAAATTTCTAAGAAGGTGTCTTATGTATTTTATACTTTATATGGTATTTTGTAGGTCAGCCAACTTTCCACCAGCATCTGTGGTTTTCAAAATGTTAGATACACTAACTGCTAAGACAATTTATCATCTTTATTTACTTTATAATCATCTGGATACTGAAGGGTTTGGTGTTGCTTTGCTCTGAGTCTATAAGGTAATGCCATTAAGCCATTAGTCCCCCCCTAAAAGGTCTAACAGTACAAACATCCTTGGTTTTGGTTTTTCAGTAATGCCAGAACAATATTTATTTAAGAGAAAATGATTTAAAGAAATAGATCTAACTTCCAGTTTCTGGTCCACCATCTCTCTACTCTATCCTGACAAGTAAAAAGCTGAACAAACCAAGAAGTCAACAGCTCTTCTTAGATCTCTTTCTTAGACTGGAAAAGTGAGGTTACAGTGTAAACCGGTGCTCCAAAAAAGAGAGACAGAGGGGAAGAGGCAGAGGATCACAAGTTAATGGAGCAGAAACCCATGAGTGGAAACCTCAGCAGAAACCAGTATTGAGGAAGAACCTGAACTATAACTGATGAATTGCTGGACACTCAATGGGATAAGTCTAAGAGTTAAAAACCACAAGATGACCCAGTCACGGAGAGCCCTCACACTTCTGTGAGTTTATCTCCCAGAGTTCTACCAGGTTCTCACAGTAAAAACTGGAGAAACATCCCCTCACGCTTCCAGCCGGGGGAGAGGAAAAGTAAGCATTTTTAAATATGCCAGAGCATTCTGTTCTTCTTAACAAGACATGCCCTCAACAAAAACTATTTTACCAGAATGTACCCCGGTTGTAGGAATTTTATTGGAGCCTAACTAACCTGGGAGAATGGAAATTCACAATTCCAGGCCACTCTAGCCATCCTTCCCGCTTAAAAGAAGGGATTGAGAATCAGTGCTGAAGGTCACAGTCCAGGGGCATAAGCTCAACAAGACTGAGGCTTAATCACAGGACTACAGAGTGCTACCACTTCCCTGTACCTTACCACTACTTTGTAAAGGCCCATTTACCACAGCCCCTTTTACCTAATACATCATGTCTACCTTTCAACCAAAACATACAAGGAATACTAAAAGGCAGAAAAACAGTATGAAGAGTCAGAGCAAGCATAGAAAGGCAGACATGACAGGGATGTTGGAATGATCAAGATAAGGAATTCAAAACAACTGATTAATGTGCTAAGGGCTCTAATGGAAAAAGTAGACAACGTGAAAGAACAGATGTGTAATAGAAGTAAGAGAGATAGAAATCCAAAGAAAGAACCAAAAAGAAATGCTAGAAATCAAAAACACTGTAACAGAAATTAAGAATGCCTGTGATAGCCCCATCAGTAGACTGCACACTGCTGAAGAAACACTCCCTGTGCCTGAGGGTATGTCAACAGAAACTTCCCAAACTGAAAAACAAAACAAAAGGATTGAAAAAACACAAAATGGAATATCTAGGAACTGTTACAAAAAATGTTATATATGCATAATGAAAACACCAGGAGAAAGAGAGAAAGTAACAGAATATTTGAAGCAATAATGGCTGAGAATTTCCCCCAATCAATGTGAGACACCAAAATGCAAATCAAGGAAGAAATAAAACCCTCTTTGTTCACAGATGACATGACATTTCTAAGAAAACAACATGCAAATAAACAGTAGTTAGGGGTGAAATAACCTATGTAATTAGATATTTATAGCAGCTTTATTCATAATGGCCAAAACTTGGAAGCAACCAAGATGTTTTTTAGTAGATGAATGGATAAACTGTGGTACATCCAGATGATGGAATATTATTCAGTGCTAAAAAGAAATGAGCCATCAACGGGCACCCGGGTGGCTCAGTTGGTTAAGCGTCCGACTCCTAATTCTGGCTCAGGTTATAATCTCAGGGTTGTGAAATCCAGCCCAGCCTTGGGCTCCATGCTGGGCATGGAGCCTGCTTAAGATTCTCTCTCCCTCTGCCCTTCTCCCTCCCACCACCACCCAAATGAGCCATCAAGCTATGAAAAGACACGGAGGAAACTTAAATACATATTACTAAATGAAAGAAGTCGATCTGAAAAGTCCACATACTGCATGATTCCAACTATATGACATTCTGGAAAAGGCAAAACTATGGTTACAGTAAAAAAGATCAGTGGTTGCCTAGGGTTGGGGGGAGGAAGGGATGAGTGGCAGAGTACAGAGGATTTTTAGTGCAGTAAAATTATTCTGTATGATATATGTCCACTATAAAGGTGGATACCTGGGGTGCCTGGGTGGCTCAGTTGGTTAAGCATATGCCTTCGACTCAGGTCATGACTCCAGGGTCCTGGGATGGAGTCCCACATCAGGCTCCCTGCTCAACGGGGAGCCTGCTTCTCCCTCTGCCTCTGCCTGCTGCCCTGCCTACTTGTGCGTTCTCTCTCTGTCAAATAAATAAATAAAATCTTAAAAAAAAAAAACATCATAAATTTGTCCAAACCTACATAATGTACAACACATCAACAGTGAACCCTTAGGGTGATAATGATGTATCACTGTAGGCTCATTGATTAAAACAAACATTACTTTGGGGGACGTTGATAAGGAAGGAAGCTATGCATGTGTAGAGGCAGGAGGTATATTGGAAATCTCTATACCTTCCTCTCAGTTTTAATGTAAACCTAAAACTTCTCTAAACAATAGTCTATTAAAATCTTTTTCAACTAGAAAGACTGGGTTACTACCTAAAATACACTCTTTAGGCAAATCAGTCATGTATGTACAACCCAAATTTTATCTACAGTGGGACAGAATTGCAGAAACCATGTCAAACAACAGGTGTGATTTTCCAAGTACACAAAACTTACACAGAAGTGAGTATACATATAAAAAGGCCAAAATGGTATTTTCAGTATGAGGCTACATCTTTGCAATAAGAAATACTCACAGAATTACTCTGGGTGCAAGTAGTTCCAACTCACTTTCCCACTACTTGGTCAGCCTACACCCTTGTACCAGGTTAATAGATGACATTCTCCTAACTTCAAAATATTCTTTTACAAGTCACAGGACAATGCAGCTTACTAGAAATGAGTCACAAAAAGCTATTTATCTGAGCTCCAATCCTTTAGTAAAGGTACATTTACCTGTTTTAAAAGCAAATTAAATGTACTCTTTGGGAAGACAAAAATATTATCTACTTCAAACGTTGATGCTACCTTGAGAAGAAAATTTAGAGTAGATCCTAAAAGAATCTTTTAATTTAAGGAAGTTAATAATATTTAAACATGGGCCTAGAGTATGTTATTTTTCCTGACACAGATACATTTTTAGGTTTTTTTTTTTATTAAAAGATTTTATTTATTTAATTGACAGAGAGAGACACAGCAAGAGAGGGAACACAAGCAGGGGGAGTGGGAGAGGGAGAAGCAGGCTTCCCGTTGAGCAGGGAGCCGGATGCGGGGCTTGATCCCAGAACCCTGGGATCATGACCTGAGCCGAAGGCAGATGCCTAATGACTGAGCCACCCAGGCGCCCCCATTCTTTAGGTTTTAAACTCTAGCAAAAGTCATGCTTGGTCATAATAACGCATGAGGTAGACAAAAGTATAAATTAGGGTTTACCTATAAAAATACATTGTTGGATCACAATATTCTGGGGATAGAAAGGCGGCCATGTTTTGGATTAACTAAAGTAATCCTAATCCAGGAAGAGCTACCTTTGAATTTATGGTTCTACTATCATTTTACTTTTTCCTAGGCCACCACAAAACAACCATTCTGAAATATTTTTTTTTTTAAGGTTTTATTTATTTGACAAAGAGAGACACAGTGAGAGAGGGAACACAAGCAGGGGGAGTGGGAGAGGGAGAAGCAGACTCCCCGCTGAGCAGAGAGCCCAATGCGGGGCTCGATCCCAGAACTCTGGGATCATGACCTGAGCACGACTGAGCCACCCAGGCGCCCCTGAAATACTTCTGGAGTTATACTCATTCAGGAAGACTTTACATAATATTTATTCTTTTTAAAGTTTCCTTTAAAACACAATTAATGATTCTCTGCTTTACATTATAAATTATAAATATACTCTGGACACAAAACTAAATGAAAACTAAAAGTTTGAAACACAGAGATTACATATATCCAAAGGGAAAAATTTTTAGTAATTCACTTGTCACAAAATTTTTTTTTTTAAAGATTTTATTTATTTATTTGACAGAGAGAGAGAGACAGCGAGAGAGAGAAGGGAACACAAGCAGGGGAAGTGGGAGAGGGAGAAGCAGGCTTCCCGCTGAGCAGGGAGCCCGATGTGGGGCTCGATCCCAGGACCCTGGGATCATGACCTGAGCCGAAGGCAGACGCTTAACGACTGAGCCACCCAGGCGCCCCAACTTGTCACAAAATTTAAGTATGAACTTTTTTTTTTGAAGATTTTATGGATTGGGGGGGGGGGGGGGGGGAGGGGGCATGGGGGTAAGGGCAGAGGGAGAAGCAGACTCCCTGCTAAGCAGAGAGCCTGATGTGGGGCTAGATCCCAGGACCCTGGGATCATGACCTGAGCCAAAGGCAGACGCTTAACCGAATGAGCCACCCAGCCGCCCCTTAGATAAGAACTTTACTCCCTTCAAACTGTACTCATAGACTTGGAAGATAAATTATTTAGCCCTTTAATCAACATTAAAACATTTGTTTAAATCTCTTCAACTTCATTCTAAAATTAATCTCTGGCCCTAGAACATTACTCTTTGGCGGTCAAATAAGCAAAACCTGCTGGTATTACTGTTTGCTAAAATTATTTTCCTCATATTTAGCTATCAGTAGCCTACGTTATCTTTTAATTAACTATCTGGTTATGTTAATAAAAAAGATTACTTCTGTGATTCCCAACTAATTCTGATCTATTTATCATCTTTCACGACTTTGAAGGGCTCAAAAGACCTAACAGCTCTGATACTGAATTCAAAAAGACATTTAAAACTGAGTTTGGTTTCCTTCTCTTCTTCCTCCATGGGGAAAGTTTCTATTTTCTTCTTAAATACAAAAACGAAAATAAAACAGAACAAAAATCCTCTGGCTACCTATATGGAAAGCATGTAATTAGAAAGACAATTTACTAGGAGTAGATAAAAAGGAATGAATGGTAGAGCTAGAGAAAGAATGAACTTCAACCTTGAAACGCCACCATTTATGAGAAAAATGAAGTACTTAATATAAATGTTTTCTCCTAAAATGGGGAAAAATTATTATATGAGGCAGGGGATGATACTCATATGATTATTTTTCCATCACAACTTAGGTTTTGGAATCAAGGTTGCTGGTTAAAGCCAGGTACAAGTAATGGGTTATTTATGAACACTCACTCTCTCCAGAAAGCTAAATCCCTTGGATTTCCACTGTTAGTGATCCAAGATGAGGGGAAGCCTCTAGATCTTACTAAATTATATAGTTCTGTGGTTCTGAGAGAACATATACACATTGGAAAAACAGAGATCATGGATATTGAAATATATCCTAGGGATTTTACCTATTAGGTCACAGAAGGCCTTATTTTGCATAGAAGTATAATAGGTAATTCAAGGAATCAGTATGTTCAGAAACAAATTTTAACTTATCAGAAGGCAAGGGGGAAAACACTGCAGGCCACCTTGTTACTAATTCAACTGCAGAACCAAAGCTATACTATTATTTGTCAGGAATATGGGCAGAAAGTGAACTCGTTTCAGCCTAGATGAAAGTGTCTTAAATGTTTCCTGTAGAATTAAGATGAAAAGGGGACACCATAGTCTTAGGTTTGGGAGTTTTCCACTATTCCATTAGTGTCAAAATACTGAACTGTAATTTAATGTGAAATTACAAAATTCTAGGACTGTTCTTCTTAGATTTGCCAATCTTCCCCAAAGCCTGTTGTATTAATAAGCATTTAGGTCCTTAGAGCTTTTCTAAGGTCAGACTTTCAGACTGTAAATTCTCAAGCTAGAAATGGAATTGGCTCTCAATGTAAGAATGGTAAAAATAAAATGTTAGCAGCTATAGGATTTTCAGTCATTCTTCTTGAAACACATGCTGTGGTCACCCTGTATTAACTTCCATATTAGATACTATTAAAGAATACTATTGAGTCCACAGTGATAGCAAATGAGCTGTAAGAAAATGCTATTCACTCAGTTATTTTTGGGGAGAAGGATAGGAAAGTCTTAAGAAACATACTGGGGAGGAGAGAGTCTATTTGCCTCTATTTTAGATCACTCCCTGCATCAATTTTTCTTCCATAACCTCTCCCCTCCCATTGGGGAAGTTGTGTGGGATCCTCACAGAATTAAGGAGAAAGTTGTGAAGTCAGAAAACATTAAAAGGCAAATTCTAATTCAGTAACTATGAAAAAATTTTAAAAAATAACGGTTTTAATAAAAAAAAATGATATGATTAAAATAATAGTCTGACACAAAAAAATCTGTGGATGATCAGGAGTTGGAAGGTTACAAAATGAGGGTCACATGGGGTACAGAAAGAAAAGCTGTTCCAGAACCTCAGAAGCCAGGCTAATATGGCCTCTATGATCCTGTCTGTGCTCACCTTGGACATTATGACTTCTTATATCCTCCAGTATATTCTTTACATTTTTTAAAAAAGATTTTATTTATTTATCTGAGAGAGAGAAAAAGAGAGAGAGTGGGAGCACAAGTAGAGAGGGAGAGGGAGAAGCAGACTCGCCACTGAGCAGGGAGCCCAATGTGGGGCTGGATCCCAGGACTCTGAGATCATGACCTGAGCCGAAGGCAGATGCTTAACCGATTGAGCCACCCAAGCACCCCTATTCTTTACATTCTTTAAATCTAAAACTCGGGTTGTAGAAAGCAAATCTGGGTTGTGTCCTTCAAATGGCAGTCAGATTAAGAATACTGGTTAAATCTGAGTACACATATCCATGAAAGTTAAGCATGTACAGGCGTACCTCATTTTTTTTTTTTTTAATTTATTCATGAGAGTCAGAGAGAGAGAGAGAGGCAGAGGCAGAGGGAGAAGCAGGCTTCCCGCCTAGCAGGGAGCCCGATGCGGGACTCGATCCCAGGACCCTGGGATCATGACCTGAGCCAAAGGCAGACATTCAACCATCTGAGCCACCCAGGCGCCCCGGCATACCTCATTTTATTGCACTTTGCAGATACTGCATTTTTTACAAATTGAAGGTCTGTGGCAACCCTGCATCCAGCAAGTCTGTTGGCACGATTTTTCCAACAGCATTTGCTCACTTCATGCCTGTGTCACATTTTGGTAATTAAGATATTTCAAAAATTTTCATTATTATATTTGTTATAACGATCTGTGATCTTTGATGTTAGTATTGTAATTGTTTTGGGGTGCCATGAATTGCACCCATGTAAGACTGCATAAACATTGTGTGTGTTCTGATGGCTCCACTGACTCGCCATTCCCTTGTCTCACTCCCCTGCCTTAGGCCTCCCTATTTCCTGAGATATAAATATTGAAATTAGGGCAATCAATAACCTGATGATGGCCTCTAAGTGTTCAGGTGAAAGGAAGAGTTGCACACACATTTATCACTTTAAAAGCTAGAAATGATTAAGCTTAGTGGGAAAAGCATATTGAAAACCACGACAGGCTGGAAGCTAGGCCCCTTGCACCAGTCAAATTGTGAATGCAAAGGAAAAGTTTTTGAAGGAAATTACAAGTGCTATTCTAGTGAACACATGAATGATAAGAAAGCAAAACAGCCTTACTGCTGATATAAGACCGTTTTAGTGGTTTGGACAGATCAAACCAGCTACAACATTCCCTTAAGCCAAAATCCAATCCAGAACAAAGCCCTAACTCTTCAATTCTGTGATGGCTGAGAGAGGTAAGGAAAAAGGCAAGTTTGAAGCTAGCAGAAGTTGATTCATGAGGCTTAGGAAAAGTTGTCTCATAATATCAAAGTACAAGATGAAGCAGCAGGTGCTGAGGTAGAAGCTACAGCAGGTTACCCAGAAGCTCTAGCCAAGAGAATTAATGAAGGTGGCTGCACTAAGCCACAGAATTTCAATATGGATGGAACAGCCTTCTATTGGAAAGGAGATGCTATCTAGGACTTTCATAGCTAGAGAAGTCAATGCCTGGCTTCAAAACTTACAAGGACAGGGGCACCTGGGTGGCTCAGGCGTTAAGCGTCTGCCTTTGGCTCAGGTCATGATCCCAGGGTCCTGGGATCGAGCCTCACATCGGACTCCCTGCTCAGCGGAAAGCCTGCTTCTCCCTCTCCCACTCCTCCTGCTTGTGTTCCCTCTCTCGCTGCGTCTCTGTCAAATAAATAAATAAAATCTTAAAAACAAAACAAAACAAAAAAACCAACTTACAAGGACAGGCTGACTCTCTTGTTAGGGGCCAATGCAGCTGGTGACTTTTTTTTAAGTTGGAACCAATGCTCATTGACCATTCTGAAAATCCTAGGGCCCTTAAGAATTATGCTAAGTCTACTCTGCCTCTGCTCTATAAATGGAATAAGGCCAGGATGAGAGCACATCTGTTTACATGATGGTTCACTGAATATTTTAAGCCCACTGTTGAGACCTACTGCTTAGAACAAACATTCCTTCAAAATTTGACAGCTCATTGACAATGGACTGGTCACCCAAGAGCTCTGATGGAGATGTACAGTGAGAGAATGTTGTTTTCATGCCTGCTAACACAACATTCTGCAGGCCATGGATCAAGGAACAACTTTAATTCTCAAGTCTTATTATTATTATAATATATTATTATATATATCTTATTATTAAGTCTTATTATTTCTCTGTAAGAATGTAAGCTGCCACAGATAGTGATTGCTCTGAAAGACCTGGGCAAAGAAAAATGAAAACCTTCCAGAAAGGATTTACCATTCTAGATGCCATTAAGAACATTCATGATTCATGGGAAGAGGTTAAAGTATCAACATTAATAGAGTTTGGAAAAAGTTGATTCCAACCTCATGGATGACTTTGAGGGGTTCAAGACTTCCATGGAGGAAGTAACTGTAGATGTGGTAGAAATAGCAATTGCTGAGAAATGGAATTAGAAGTAAAGCCTGAGATGTGACCGAGTTGCTGAAAGCTCATAATAAAATTTGAACAGATGAGGAAATGCTTCTTATGGATGAGCAAAGAGGTTTCTTGAGATAGAATCTACTCCCTGTGAGGATGCTGTGAAGATTGTTGAAGTGACAATAAAGGATGTAGAACACTACTATGCTAGAGAAATCATTCCTGAAAGGTAGAGTTAATCGATGTGGCAAACTTCACTATTGTTTTATATTAAGAAATTGCCACAGCCACCCCAACTTTCAGCAACCACCAACCTGGTCAGTCAGAAGCCATCAACATCAAGGCAAGACCTTCCACTAGCAAAAAGATTAAGACTCACCAAAAACTCAGATGGTTAGCATTTTTTAGCAATAAAGTATTTGTGGTCTGGAACCAAACCCGTAGTATCTCCAAGGTATGCCTATACAGGTGAAAGTAAGCAAGAATTCTTTTCTTCTTTTTTTTTTTTTTTTTAAAGATTTTATTTATTTATTTGAGAGAGAGAGAATGAGAGACAGAGAGCATGAGAGGGAGGAGGGTCAGAGGGAGAAGCAGACTCCCCGCTGAGCAGGGAGCCCGATGTGGGACTCGATCCCGGGACTCCAGGATCATGACCTGAGCCGAAGGCAGTCGCTTAACCAACTGAGCCACCCAGGCGCCCGAATTCTTTTCTTCTTGAGGACAAAATGTTTAAGGTTTAATGTGGTGTGGTAGAGTCACAGCAAAAATTCCAAGTCTAGAAGCAGGTATAACTTGGGAAGGAAAGGAAGAGGGCTTTCCTATGGATCTAATCTGGAATGATGGGATTCAATGGGTCAACCTAACTGGGGGCAAAAGGAAAAGGAAAGCCTGGCATAGGATTCCCTTATTTTGTCAAGTAAGGGCATTTTTTTTTTTTTTTAAAGATTTTACTTATTTATTTGAGAGAGAGAGCACAAGCAGGTGGCCTGGCAGGCAGAGGGAGAGGGAGAAGCAGACTCCCCACTGAGCAGGGAGCCCTACATGGGGCTCGATCCCAGGACCCTGGGATCGTGACCCCAGCTGAAGGCAGACCCTTAACCAACTGAGCCACCCAGGCCACCCATGTAAGGGCATTTTTTAAGGAACTAGTATCAATGGTCACCATGATTTCTAAAGAGTAAGCTACAACACCTCAAACTAATACTTTAAAATTTCCCTTAGTAGTCTCATACTAAACAAATTTATCTTATAAAAAACTAGCTGCACCACCCTGATTTTTCTTTTTGCTACAGACCAATAACACCTCAAACTTGAAATCAGTTCAGTTGAACTTAAAATTGGTTCTGACCATGAACTCAAAATCCTGATCATAACAGGAGTCACATTCAATGCAAATTCCATATTTAGACAAAATTTTCACCAAAGTAATTAATACTTTCACTTACTAATCAAGTTTAAGGAGCTAACAAATATTTCCTGGAAACTATTAAAATTTTTAACATTAATGTGAAACTGATCTACTTGCTATGTGAACTGTAAAATAAATCATACAGTATCAACAGACTAATGACAAAACAGCACAAAATACCACTAATCAATGAACCTATAATCTGTATATATTTCAATGTTTTCTTTCCCTCACTTATATTTAAGTGAAAATAATCTTGTCTTTTATTAAAATACGTAAGTAAAATCTAGAAGGCTAGAAATCAAAATGTTAACAGTAGTTTTTCTGTCTGGAGAATTTTTCTTTTTTTCATTTTCTAGTATTTCTACAATCAGCACATGTAATAAAACTAACAAATTCAATTTGTAACCAACAAGATGGAATAATGACAAAAAGTACTGAGGATCTCACTCTTTTGTTTGGGAATAATGGATTTGATTTAAATTAATCCCTTACAAAAATATAAGTTTAACATTTATCCTTCATAAAGGTAGATGGAAATTTTATATCTAGAAGGAAAATAATCTGTTAGTAAATTGTATTTAACTTTTTTTCCCTCTCCAGCTTTTTCTCTCTAGAAATCCAATGACTAGGCTACATTATTTTCCAAACCTAACAGAAAGAGATATTAATCATAACCAAGGCAAGTCACATTCAATTCAACAGCCTTAATGACTATTGGGAAAATATATTTTACATAGTTTTGATGTCAAACACCATGACTATTTTAAACCAAAAGCACTTAGCTAAAACATACTTAAAATTTTGTATTTTTCTTTAAATACATATATGCTTAAAACAAACTGCAAAGTACACATACTCATTTGTATTTTTAAGTGTACTTAAATTATTAAAAAGTACAATTAGGCAAATTAAAAATTGAAACTTAAAAATATTAGCTTATTCTGCTATACCTGACCTTTCTCTTTTCCTGTTTGGGATATAAGACTAAAAGACTCTTAACTTTTCCAATGACCAAGGTAATTTCTCATTGTTTAATATACTTATTTGCATGGAAGCTAATAATGTCTCAAAAGTAATTTTTACTAGAACTAGAATTTCACAGGTGGGCTTTCTTCTGGAATTCATCTACAAATGCCTGTTTCTTGAACCATTCACTCTCAATCCTTCAGAGTATTATGGTTTAAGAAGCCAAGTGCCATATACTTGCCAACTCCCCTGTGGTAGTAAAGAACTGGGCTTGGTACTGAATGCTGAGAAAATGGGCTATAATCTGTTTAATAAACTTTTTTAAGGTCTCATGAATAAATATTTTTCAAATATTAAATACCAGGCATACCTTTCATTTTAATTTTACCCTTCATCTGCTCAGCCAAAAGTTGAGCTTCTAAGTCACTTCTTAACTGCCATAAACTAGCTAAACCAGTTTTCTAAAAATATTTGCCAAGATCAAGTCAAAGGAAATGCAAAATTAAAGGAGTAATTCTGCTTTTGTAAAGCAATTTCTAGATGCACAATACTGAAAAAAAGCAGGGTTTCACAGAGGAAATTATCATTTTACAATAGTTTGTGGCATTATATCATTTTGAGCCTTTTTTTTTTTTTTAAATATTTTATTTATTTATCTGACAGAGAGAGACACAGCAAGAGAGGGAACACAAGCAGGGGGAGTGGGAGAGGGAGAAGCAGGGTTCCTGCCGAGCAGGGAGCCTGATGCGGGGCTCGATCCCAGGACCTGGGACCATGACCTGAGCTGAAGGCAGCCGCTTAACTGACTGAGCCACCCAGGTGCCCCATTTTGAGCCTTTTTTATAACGAGCAACTTTTTATTTTAAAATCACTGCTTATCTCTAAAAAGCACTTTAGCTTTTGAGTAACTATCAAATTTGGCATTATACAACATTACTTTTTAAATGGAAATACGAATATAGTCAAAGGATCTTCCCTTTGAAATGGACTTTCACTTCTGTACAGGGTGATATAAGCTAGGAGAAAATACTCTATAAAAAGAGTTATCCAGAGAAGTGATCACAACAACCCAGTTCCCTATCTGACTCACCAAAAGCACTTTTCTGGCTACAGAATAGCCAGTAATAAGTTAAGATGAATTTTGTAGGAGGTATGGGGGAGGGACAGGGAGAGGGGATATAGAGAATAATCCAAGGCAGAGGTTTATTTGTTGTTGTTATAGTATCTCCCCGAATGTCAGCTGACACAAACTAGTCAGCGGGGCATCCAATGGAGAATGATTATTCTAGCCATTATCCTTATCTTCTGTGTAAAGAAGGGATCCCAAGTTTAAAGAAAGCTCAAAGGAGCAACCTACTGCACAAGTGGAATGAATTAACTTTGTAAATCATTAATTATAGCTATCCATCTGACCAGTGCACTTGGGTTTGAATAGAATTCCTGAAACAACTGCTTTATTCCATACAAACTCAAATTTAAAAGCCTGCTTATTATTGCCCATCCTAAAGCTGTGGTCCATAGTTTGCATTCCCAGAAGTTCTGTTTACCAGAAGCCCCTTTTGCCCAACTTATGGCTCAAACCACCCCCAAAAATAACATTTTGAAAAGCAACAATTTTTCTCAAGTATTTTATATTCAAATACAGAGAGAGCAGAAGGGATAAACACAGCAAAGCAGTACAATATTTATTTACCATCTCCAGCAGCAAAGCTTTGGAACCAGGAAACAACCCTTTTGTACAAAGCAATCATCTTCCCACCCCAACTGGTTATTGTTTACAAATACAAAGTACACAGAACATCTGCTTTATACGGCAAACTTAAAAAAACATACATACAGATATCCCCCGTTCTGTAAAGTACTTTACTCAGTTAAGAAGGCTAGTACCACCAAACCTATTAAATAAGATTCTTCCTCCTGTATTGTCTTTTGGGTAAATTGCCAATATCTATACTTACAAAAATCCCCTCCTAGGAAGAATGACTTTGATTCTCCTTCAGTACAGGACCATAAAAAACAAAAACAAAAACACAACAAAACAAAAACATTTGGAAGTTGAGAATTTTTAAGTATCTCTGAAGTTGCAAAGGGGAATATAACTTTAACCCTGAGTGCCACTGCTATAACTCTGGCACAGAAAGAAAAAGGATGAATTATGAAGAGAAAAGGTGAAAGTGGCAACAAAAGCAAGAAAAGAAACTCAAATCACAGAAAAAACAAACAGGAAGTTGACAAAATGTGTTTTGGGTGCTGCTGGAGATACCACTGGCACAAGGTTCACGGGTCTGTCTTCAATACAACACCTCCAAACTCCAATGAAGCAACATTTTTAGAAATACCTTAATTTTCCCCAAGTCTACCCTCAAATTATCTGTAAGCCAACGTACAGGGAAATGAGCCACATTTAGCTACACTGAGGACAGAATGCCAATAGGAGGTCCTGAAGTATGCAACTGTATACCCATAATGGTCTGTCACATTCCACTTCAGTGTCATCATCCCGTTCATCTTCAAAGTTGTTCTCTACCAGTGTCTCAGTTCTTTTTCACTGCTTGAGTTGTCCCTGGGACTAGAGGTGCACTGACTGAAAGCCTTCCTTTGTCTCAGTTCAGAGAAGAAAAAGAATTGCTCTAGATGGTCACAGGGGATTTTGGTACAAAGCGAACTCTAGACAGACGACTTCTATAACCTTACAAATAATAGCCACACAAACTTGGTACACTTTGAATAGCTAGGAACCAATACATTTTCGTGGGTAATTTATCCTTTCTTCAACTTAATCTTCACCAACTGTCCCCCATAAAGGCTGTTCCTTACAGTTCTGAAACCAGACACAACGTTCCACATGCCTTTGCATGCACTGATTCATCTCAATGCCTGGCTACTGATTCTCCACTGGTCCAACTATCTCTTCTCCAATCATGCTGCAGACCTCAGCTTAAGTATCTGCTAAGTAAAAAAAGCTTCTCTGATCCCTCTAGATGGCCCTCTTTTGTTCAACTTCATTGCACGCATGCCTCTAAACAGGACAGTTACATTGTATTGTTATTTCTTTCTCTAAAGAGAATATACCATCTCTTATTAACTCCAGGTTCCCCCAGAGCTTCCTCAGTGTCTGCTTGCACAAAGGTATTGAAAACTATGATAGAAGATTGTTGCCAACAGACACAGTGACAAAACACCATCCATCAAAAATCATATACACATACCTACATAACCTAGCTCTTCATTCTACATTCTCTTTATTTCCTTATTGTTTATAATGAGCATTTCTTAGCCTGCACTTGAGAAAAGAGACTATTTTACTTTAAATATGCCTTTCAACGACTTAGTCCATTGATGGGCTTGTAATACAGCTTAATGGTTGAGCCTTAAAAACTGTAAACGAGGGGAACAAAATCTGATGACATGAACAATTACATGCTATTAAATATACATCTTAAAATGTATCTGTATTTATATCCAATACCATCCCACAGTTATATCTACGTGTAGAAACAGCACACCTATGAAAGAAATCTATACTGGGCTTTTGAAATTTCAAAGTACTTCCAGGCATTACCTCATTTGAGAGTAGGAAAACTGAGGCTCAGAAAATAAGTGACTTGCTAATACTCAGATCAAGGTCTTAGAATTTAAATACCATGTGCTTTGCACCATTCCACCTTCCTTTCTAGCCAATATCCTAAAGATGCCAGAAAAAAACGCCAAAAAAACAAACTTTGTGTATCTGAAACAAAACGGTTTAACAAAAAAGGCAGAAGAAAAAAAAAAAACCACCAAAAAAGACCCTTGACTAAAATGATCAGTGCAGAAAATGAATGGAATATGTGAAACAAGCCAATGACCATACATCAAGACAATCTTAGTCCCACACAGTGAAATCTCAATGGGAAAATGAAGAGGTTAGAGTTTCTGATCTGACAAGTGAAATGACCAGGAATTAGATAATAGAAGACATCAAGTACTAAGGGATGAGAGTACAGCCATAAACACAAAATTTAGGGAAGAAAAAGATTAGTATAGGTCAAATTAGCTTATCAGAGAGGTTAAGACTTGAGTTGAGCCATGAAAAATACAAAGAGGCAGCCTAGTATAATGCTAAACTGAGACTGTGGAGGAATAGAGTCAATATTCAAAAGCTAGGCTCCACCACTTGAGCAACGTGCTTAATGATGTTTCATTTCCTCATCTGCAAAGTAACGGTGAATTTCTTCCTCAAGAACGCCTTGTAACTTTTGGCACACAGCGCAGTAAATGTGAGCTGTATAAATGAAAATTCTCTCCTCTACTTGCTTCCCAGGCAGGAAGACAACCGTCAGGCCCAAGGCTATCAAGGTGCTTCCAAGATCTCAAAAGGTATTTTTGCTAAAAGTAAACATGAGTTGTTATAAGCCATTAGACAAAGACCAACCTGCATGCAACTCTTGCTAAGAATCTAAATGAGGCTAATTAAACACTGACTATACTCGAACCAAGGCAGAAAGGAAGGGCTGCACACCTAACAGCAGGATGTTTAATGTAATTAAATATGTTCAAAAAAATGGAACTGAAAATTTGAGACTGTTTAGTGACTTGGAAAATGCTCCCCCCAATCACCCAGATCATGTTGCCCTAGTAATTAAAAGTGGTACAGATAAAGGGACCACAAACATGATAGTTATTATAGCATATTAGTATTAAATGCACACTAAGTAGTGTGAAACAGCCATCACAGATAAAAGTGGGAGTTGACAAGAGGTCTAACTGTAGCCCTCAAAACTGAATGATGTGATAGAGCTACTCTTATGGGCAATGACAGAAAAGAGAAGGCGTATGATAGATAGCTGACGGGAAAAAATAGCACATGAAAATAGGTCTTATAAAGAGACTACTAACAGAACTCATTAATAACACTTGAAGCATTTAAGATCAAAGAAGAGTTTAAAATACAACTAGATATAAACCATTTACTTTCACTGCTACCAAGGAATAGACTTAGGAATATTAGAAAACTCAATACAACTTGAGAGATCTCCAAAGTCCTAAAAGAAAGTACAGACAACCTGAGAATTCTTGCTGAATTCTTGACAAGGCATTAGAAAATCCAAGAGATCATTTGAAATAGTTATCTCAATAAAATACATAAAGCCCTTAAGACCTAGAGAAAACTGGTTAATTTTAAGATACAGTTTATGTCAGAGCTGTTCTATAACTTCATGGTGATGGGCTTAGAATTTTTGTAAGATGCAATTAACCATAAACCATATGTAGTAATACATTTGTGTGAAAACTATGCAAAATGAGAAAAATAAGACTACCATTAAATAAGAAGGCATTAAAAACTGACTGAAGTTCAATAGCCAGGAAATAATAGTTCCAGAGACTGGACTGGCTGCTTTTTTAAAAAAGGACAAAAGAGAAAACTAGAAAATCTCTTACAATAATGCTGAAGGCATTGTATTTAAGTACACAAATACAAAGCCACATCAAATCCTGGCTAGTATTTACTGGTAGAATAAAAAATATAATCTACATCAAAGAGATTAAGGGAAGATCAGACATCCTTCTAGAAAGAGGTGTTACATAAAGGGGAAGAAAAGATCAATATAAAGAATGAAACAATTAATACGATAACATCAAAAGGACACAGTTGGACTGTGATCACTTCCAGATATACCCCACTGGAAGCAAACATATAATTTCCAGTAATAAGAAATCTCAATGGTACCAAACACTACTATAAAAAAGTTTTCATTACTATAAAGTCAGGCAAACAAAAACACAAAGTAGTACAAAAATATTATCCCACTAATCAACAGGAGAAAAAAAATTTAATAAAACAATATTCTTATCATTCATCCAGGAAGGGAAATTCCATAAAAGAATATTTTAATGGCTTACAAAACTCATTATTTCTGGAAAAATAACTAAAAGATTTGCATTCAACAGTGATCATCATCAGTTAAATAAAACTTCCGCCTGTATATTTTCTTAAGTGAAAAATGGAAGAATTGATTGGTTTCTGTATCCACAAATGGAAACTATATAGAATGGACCTGGCCAACTGATTGACATGCATAAGATGCACACAGATATCACAATCAATTATTGGACTAGCCACTAACATTAAGAATGGTAAATTTCAAAAGACAAGGAAACCTAAAACAGTGCAAGTCTGGGGCAAAATATGCCTCACGTAAAAAAAAAAGTTTTCAGTTATTGCAATCTTTAAACTATTTCTACAAAGTTCTAGTCCATAATTTCTAACCTTCATCAGAATCCCACTAAATTATATCCTCAAGAATAGTGAATGTGTCATTTAACTCTGTATCCAATTTTATAACTAGAAGGGATTCTGGATTGTGTCTATTCCAACCTCCTCATTTTTAGTACCTGAGAGGTTATCCTGATGTATTGGGCCCTTAAGGACATTATCAGTCAGGTCACTTAGGTATCATTCAGTAAATTGTTAGTATAGTACTAATGTAATATACCAAATAGTATCCAAGTATCCTGAAAGAGTTTATGTTCCCCTCAAAATGTTATCTTGAGGGCTAAGTAAATAAATGGAATTATAAAGAAGCTGCCACGCAGTTAAAAAAAAAAAAAAGTTTAAATGCAATTACACTGATAAGGAAACTGTCACACTGTCTAAAAAGAAAGGATAAAGTGTCAGCAAATTTACTGCTTTTCCTAATATTCTTGTTTCTTCTTACCAAGTAAACACATCCACTTATCAAATATAAGTTGTGTTACCATGGCTTAGAACAAGGTTAGTTATGAGACAAATGACTCAAATCGAAAACCTAGAACGTGCAGATAGAAAACAAAGCTGCCTTAATGCTCAGAAAACTGAGCCAATCACTAATAACTAAAAAGAACTACTCTGACGTTATTTAAATAAAGGGGGAGGGGCATACTCTACAACCTTCTGAAATGGATTAACAGTGCTATAAAGAAAACAAATTAACATTCAGAAGGAGAGTACATTTAGTGCAATTGTACAGATAATGAAAAAACTACAAGATTAAAAAAAATCACTGTACAGAACTCACATAAATATCACCAGCAACATATGCAATACATCAAAATGTTAAGTTTTAAACAATAGGGTGAAATTTAAAAAGGCACTTCATATAACAATGGAAACAGTTTCTCTGTACACAATAACTGCAAGAAATCATATTGTCTTCACATACATTTTATGTCTAGTGGAGAAATAACATTTTGAAGAAAAATGATTAGACGCATCCCCATTGAGAATACCAAATCATTAAATTTGCAATTATCCCAAAGCTTCCTAGAAAATCTAGAGATATTTAAACATCCAAGGTTTACCTAATGGAGCATCCTATGGCAGGCACAGTATGAAAACTTAATATCTAATTTTGAATTCCATATGCTTTAGGGGCTGTCTCCCTAGATCAAGTCCCCTTTTTATTTTATAACACCATCATCATCCAAGTATGCCAGAGAATGATTTTAAAATAAACAGATTAAGGATATTGTTTCTTCTGCAATCAAGAGACCAACTCATCTATAGCTAAAAGCTGTTCCCATTCTACTGCATTCTGAGACAGTCCCCACTCAACTAACAAATCCCTTTCAGAAGTTATCTACTTGATCAACAATTCGATGATTCCGCAATACCTTTCCACTTTTAGGAAAATTTTCTGGAGATATTTGCGCTTATCAGAGAGTGGTAAAGCAATGTTACTTTAATACTGAGCAACATAAATAACACAAGAGGAAGAGAATAGCAATGCTGTTTTATAAATATTTAAGGAGGAGCTACACAATGTAAATACAGCAAACACTAGTGTACTGTGCACTTAAAAATGGTTAAGGTGGTGAATTTTATGTTGTCTTTTTTCTGACCACAATTCAAAACAAAAAATTTAAAAGGAGCATGTTAAGTGGAAATGCCATTGCAGTTTCAGAGAATCACATCTTCAAGCATCGTTTACTTTGGTTTAGATTTTGGAAAATAAGAGTACCTCAAAAATCAACACATTTGTAACCCAGTATCTAATTCAGGGAAAGAAAGGGGAGAAATGGAAAAGTGGGAACAGACTGAAGTAGCCTTGGCTAATTGGGAACAACTGTGCAGCCACATAGACCAGTTCCAAGGTCTCCTCTCTCCAGTAAGTTCACCTGTGACTATTCCTTTCATAAAAAACCTACAGTGCCATGTCAAGGGCACATGAGACTGCTTGACTGATGTGATGTATATTGTAAACTATAAAAATCTATGATTTTTTTAGGCCCTTGTTAAAGGTAGTTCATCAATGCTCTTCTAGAGTTTAATTTGGAAGAGTTTCTACATCAATGACATGGACCTAAAAAAGGCGTAAGTAAAACACGGTGGAAAATATACAAAAATAAAGGTAAATGCTAACTCTAAATATGACTTGACCAAATTTGCTTGCAAGACGATTTCCTATATCAAGCCTGTTGTTTAGGCTTAATCTAAAAATAGGACCAATATAGTACTCTGAAATTATCTGACAAAATAAAATAGCTTCTTCTAAGTAGGGATGTTTGCGTCTTCAACCTCTAGCACAAATAGGGAGAGGAAGAAAAGTAGTAAAAAGGGTGAAGATAGTTACAATGGAGGGGGAATGAGCTTCAACCATCAAAAAGTGGGGCACTAGGGAAAATGTCAATTACCATTGTGCAAGAACTATGGCAAGAAACAGAAACCACACGAACCCTAAAACAGTGTTATATTCCACTAACAGTAGACCCAAAATATTTTGATCAAGCAGATGAAATAAATGAAGATGTTTGACAAATCAAGTTACAAAATTTTAAGTCTGTTGATAAAAAAACCTTTTTTTGGCTGCCAAGCAAAATAATATTAGGTGATGTATTCAGACCCCTCAAACTTGACACTTTCTCCATTTTTGAAGTCATGCTGCGAAAACGAGGATCTAAGGGCTGGTATACTGTACAGCCACTGCCTTGAGATTAAAAAGATACTGTGGGATATACAATTGAGGTATCTGCTGCCAGTTCCAGAATTGTGAAGAACTATTAATGGAACCAACTGGGAGCAAAAAGATAAGTCGTCTCTCGTGGTAAGAGTCTGACTAGATTAAGGGACCAGTAAACCAAGAACATGTTGAAGTCTTGATTTCAGACTTTTAAGAAATCTCTAATGGATATCATCATTTACATAGATATCCAGAAACAGAGCTGTGTGAGATGTTCTCTTTATGACATCCACAGTAATACTCTTAACACTTAAGGATTCTCAGTATCATCTAGTTTGATGGCATCCCTCTTTATTTCAATAAGAGGACCAGATTGTCAGGCATGTTTGGAATTCTCTTATAGAGTTCAGATTTGCATGCCTGGATGGTATAACATCCTTTATATCCAGGGCACTAATGTACATATCTTTTTTGTGTTTAGAGTGATGAATTATCAAGCTCAAAAAAGTTAATTGTTTAGAAGGTAGGTTTGTTTAAGGAGGTCATCTTGGTGAAAGGCCCAGAATATCCTGAGAGAACACCATGACTGGGTCTCACAGCTTCTTTACATCTGAGAGCTTGATAGGATGGAGACTTAGGCGTGATGGTAACAAAGAATTCTCTCACATGTAGCTCTGAGTGGTAATGACACGGTAGCCATCAGTCTCGATAGATAGTTACTGTGAAAATTTCTAGAGATGTTACAGGTAGGAAAGTCTTTTTCCAGCTGGTGTCCACAGTAGACCTGTAACATCTAGCCATCCCACTGGAAGCAAACTGGATTTGGCAAAATTTTATTTGTATTCCAGTTCTTGACATACAGCTTCATGGTTGATTCTGAAGTCTGAGAGAGCTTGAGAGTAGGATGGACTCTTGATAAGTTGATCATCCTGACATAAACAGAGTACAACAGACTTGTCATTTTGTGAAGATCTGACAAGCTGACGCCTGAACAAGGAAGCACTGATGACCTAAAAACGAAGGATCTGCCTCTGGTATTAGTAAACAAAGATCTAATAGTAGGTTATTTCCAGACCCCAAATCGGCCAGTCCTCAGTTTACCAGTAAGATTTTCCTGAGGAACAAATCTTTATATTTTTCTTTAATCACAAGAGGATTCAGATTCCTGAGTACCCTCCTCTGAACTTATTCTGGACCAGAAATAAGGGGTAAACCTTTGTCCAACCCAACTTAGATGAAAGTCTCTACTGCTCACTTGGCCAATAAAACATGAGTCTCTTTATTATATACTTCATTTGAAAAGTCTAGAATTTAAATGTTAGCTGTGATAATTCCAGACATGCATCAGTTTCTGAGGTGACCTCCTACCTGTAGATCCTGTTTGAGTGGGGAATAGCAAGTAAAATAGTTAGGATCTTGGATGACTATGCTGCTGAACGCAAACAGGCTATTAATTCTTGTACCCATGGCGTTCGGGGGATTCTCCCTTTTTTCTGTATCTATAGGGGTGGTTTCGAGGTTTGTACCAATCTCCTTTGGAATATCCTCTATTGTGATAATGTGCTTTCTGATCATGACTATAAAAGTATCGATGTTGGTTATAGTATTTGTTGTGGTCTCTATAGTCATTTTCTTTAATACTGTTTTCTTCTGCAACAACAGCATTCACATCTTGTCCAAAGAGGGAAGTACCATCAAAGGGCAAGTGTGAGATCTTCTCCTGGGTTTTCTTAGTGAGAGATGTAAGTCGGAGCCAGGCTTGTCTTCTGTAGTCTATTGCCATTGCCATAACTCTGACTACAGAATCCATTATGTCCCTAGTAGTACAAAGCTGCCAAAGGCCTGCATCCATACCATCAGATATTATACATCTTGCTTTTCCACGATCAAACTCTGGGTCATGAACCAGATCCTCCATATCTTCCCAGAGTTTACGCTGATATTGAGTCATATAGGCCATGTAGCTAGCAGCTCGGGCTGCAATGGAAGCAGCATGGTAGAATCTACAACCCATGACCTCCATTTCTTTTGAGGTAGAATCTAGAGGAGATGTTGTGCTTCCTCTTTTGCTGTGCTCTAATGCTTCTACAATAGGGCCCTCAGCTGGTGGATTTGGTTGGAAAGGAGAGGTATCCTTGGCCACAGGATATACCCTGTGCCCCATGAAGGAAGAAGGATGGCAATCAGCAGGGTCTTTAAAAACCTCAGTGGTGGCAATTCTCAGAAGAGGATGCAATGGAGGAACCAAACGTTTCTTAGAGGTCACATAATCAGGCTTCCCTTCACATGATTCTGCTTCAGACTGTAACGTTACTCTCTTTATAACACCTCTCTGTTCCATTCTTTTCAAAAGACCTGTGAAACTAGACTGACTGGGGTCAGTTGGCTGCCCTCTGTCATCAGCTGAGGGGGATTTGCAGTCAGCTTCTTCATCAACTGTGGATAAATTTTCATCCTTGGAGGTGGAGATGTCCCATGGCACTGAGGAGTTCTCACTTGGCCTAGAATGATGAAATCTAAAACAGCTCCTAGACTGCAGATCACGGATCACTCGGGACATCTCAGCCACTTGTGTCTGAAGATAAAGGATGGCATCCTGTCCATGCTGTGAAACTGAAGAAGACTCTACAGGTAAATCCTCCTTGACCTCTGAAGAGGCCAAAGATTCTTGGGGGACCAGAACTGGAGATGAAGGCTGAGTCTGATAATTTTGTGATGGTTTAAGTGTCTCTGTCTCAGAGATCTTAATATCTGAATTATTTTGATCATTTTTCTGGTTCTCCAATGGGTTCTCAACAGAAGAAGGTTGAGAAACTATCCTTTGTGGACTGCTGGTGCAACTCCCAGAGGAGGAGCTGCTGTCTCCAATGGGAAGAGGAACACTGCAGCTAGAGCACATTTCTGGGCGATGATTCTCAGAGGATGGCACCTTAGACTCAGGCATTCTCTGGGTTATCCACATGAACAAGAAAACCAAGGAAGAAAAAAAAATGCTTTTAATATGTTAACTTTCAAGTGCAGAGATGCATGTCCAGTAAGTAGAACTCAATTTTTTAAATTATTATAACAACAATGAAAGATGCAATCCACTACAGATCAGCAAGGGGATCACAGAAGTCAAATCCACAAGCTTCACTACCCAAAAACCCAATACCAACTACGGCCATTAATGTGGCACTCTGTCTATGAAAAAAGAGAGTGAAAACAAGCCCAGTTCAAGTGCTGCCATCCTGGCCTGCTGCTTGGTCCCATGCTGGGATAAGAAGAGGTGGTGAGACTACTGGTGATTAAAAAAATCCCATTCAATGTATGTAAGTCAACAAGTAGAAGCTAAAAATGGTACAGAGAACTTGGGAAAAGTTCCACTGAGAACAAAAAATATTTCTAAAAGTCCCCACTGCAGAGTCACTTTTAAGCCCCTTTAAAATTTTCTCCTGTTCAGTCTCCATGCATAACAAAACCTTCCAGTTGCATAGTCCTACTTTATTGTTTGTAGTTTCCAAGGAGCTTACATTATGTATTTTTTACCTCATTTTGTCCTCACAACAACCCTGTGAGGTAGGTATTACTCTTATTTGATAAAGAAACTAAGGTTAAAGGCTTCCTAATTTATCCGAAGTCACAGAATTAATAAGGAGTAAAGCTCAGACTAAAACCTACGTATACTGATTCCAAGTCCAAGTCTCAATCCCCTGTATCATAGAGAAAGAAGTTTTCTGGCCACCTTGAACAAGAGCCAGGAGTTCTCAACCCATCAAGAAAATAGCCCATTAATAGAAATTTGGGCTAAGACAAATGAAAGACAAGATTGCTACAAAGGGCTCAGCTAGTTTGATTCTCAGAGTAAGGGAAGTATTAGTTTAAGGGTCAAACCCACAACTAAAAAAATCACAGGTAAGAGAAAAAAAACTTTAAATATGTGAGGGATAAACAAGGTTAAAAGGAGTGATGACTGAAATACTACGCCACCTAAACCCTTTCCCACATTCCATTTCCTAAAAGATCTTCACATATCCTTCCTTCCAAGGTAAAACAAACTTTCTGTGGCCAGGTGGTTCTGGAAGAAAAGGATCCAGTTATACGTGGCACCTGAGGAGAGACAGGAAAGGAGAAGGGGAGAAGGGCACAAGGAGCCAAGAAGCTTGCAGTTTTTATTCCATTTTCCTTTTATCAGATACCATCTTCAAGGCTTAGAACTTTCCTGTGTTGTGTTATCCTTTCACATCCTCACCGAAAGTAACGAAACAAAACTGGAAGTAGGAGATATTTTGGGCCAGGACTCACTGGACACCTTTGTGGTTCATTCTACAGAAACAGGCCATTCTCTAAAATACTATAGCTCCTAAAAACAGCGATCATTGACTTGATAACTCTCTTTAGGCAATGTCTTTTAAATCACAGAAGTGAAAGAAACGCAAATCAAATATAATGTACTTACATCACTATGAGAGGTGCTAGGTTCTTCATCATCACTGCTGACCAGATCAATGTATTCAAGAACAGGTCTTAATGGTCCTTCCTATGAAAGAATTGAGCAAATTAACAAATCATTTATAGTTATTCAAACTAAACTAGTCATTTAAAACATCCCATTTTTGGTTGGGATTGGCAAAAATTCCTCTAAAGAAGAAGCCTATGGGTGGCAGAAAGTAATGAGAACAAACAGAAAAATATTCAGATACATGCATAAGAAACGATAAGATCTAAGAGTTTAAACCTCGGTAGAATATTACGACAATGTTCATTTTTTGAGGAAAAGATTATTAATAATAAAGGAACACTGCTACAAGGACACAGATAGCAGATCGTATGATTCAATGCTTTTTAGATGGGATGAGTATTAATTATGTTAGATAACCAAGCTCAAAAACATGCAGTTCTTTGACTAACAGCTCAGCTTTATCTCCCACTCCTATAGTCAAACATCAAACCTGATTCTTCATCCTCTTTGGAACCATTCTGACTGCATCATAGACCAGGCCTTGAATGCTAGGCCTAAATGCCTAGATTTGATTCTACAGGCAAAAGGGAATCAATAAATACAAAGATAGGAAAAACATGAGAGCTGTGCTTTAAATAGATTAATCACACAGACAAGTAAGGAAAGTGGGGAAAGCAGGATAATCAGTCCAATAATACAAAACTAAAATAATGGCAAAGAGAATATGTTGTGGTACACATACAAGAGAATACATGGGTAGAATGAGAAAAAAAAGGTTGGCTATAAAAAAACACAAACCCCCCCTCCCAAACAAAACAAAACCCCAACAATAAGAAGGAATCAAAAAAGTCCTTAAAGTTTCAAGCTTGGGCAACTGGAAGGATACTAATGCCATTTAGTATAAATCTGGAATACAGAAACAGGAAGCTGACATTCTTTTAGACATAATGGGTTGATGTACCAGTGGTACCCAAAAGTAACTGGCAGATAGCTGGAAATCCAGGGCTGTAATCTGGATGTATGAACATAGCTAGATAAACAGATTTGGGAGTTGCTCCCCTAAAAGACTAAACTGAAACTGTGACAGAGCCAACAAAGAAAGCAAAGAGGAGAAAGAAGAGATTTAAGAAGGTTCTCGAGAAAATGCCGGAATTTTAGGACTCAGGAAGAACTGCTAAGCAGGTAATCAGGGACTGGAGAAGAATCAGGAATGCATAAATTCAAAGAAGCTAGAGAAAACCTCAACAAAAAGTTGTCAATGCTAATGTGGCCCAAAATGCTGACAACCAAAAAAACTGCCACTGAATTTGGCAACAAGATTTTTAAAATGCCTGAGAGCAACTTTTAATAAAGTAGCAAGCATACAGAAGCTACGCTCTAAAAAAATTAAGTAGAAAATGAAGCAGTAGGGGCACCTGGCTGGCTCAGTCAGCAGAGCATGCAACCTCATCTTGGGGTTGTGAGTTCGGGCCCACACTGCATGTAGAGATTATTTAAAAATAAAATCTGAAAAAAGAAAAAGAGGCAGTAAAAGCCATGAGTAAAGAATATTATTTTTAAAAATCTAGTATGTTGAGAACAAGAGTAAGGAACATAGGAGGCGAATTCAGCTGAGGGAAAGATTTCTTAAGATGCAGAAAGCTGACTGTTGGCAAACCAAAGTGATATATTTAGTGTAAAAACTAACAGAAAAAGAATAGAGTCAGGAGACAGAAGCTAAGATCCAGTTAAAGATCCTCTTCCTGAGAAGAGGCATCCAGTCTCAAACATAACTTGTTTCTCTCTTAGGCTACAACTTCTCCCCAAGCAGAAAACTGCTATCCTTTCAGATAGGTTTTATCTAGCCACTAAAATAAAACCAGAGAGCAGAACTTCTGGGCAGGGATCATGTAATAAATAATTAAGATTTTTGCATGAGCTGTAAAAGTGGAGGTTTAAAAAAGAGGAAAAGAGGGAAAGAGTAGTTTCCAATTACGATCAACAGAGATGAATCACCTACCTTAAGACTAAAATCTACCACTGCTATGGGCAATATCATACATTCAATCCAAAAAGAAAGTAGAGGAGTGTCTGGGTGGCTCAGATGTTAAGCATCTGCCTTTGGCTCAGGTCATGATCCCGGGGTCCTGGGATCGAGCCCTGCATCGGATCGAGCCCTGCATCGGGCTCCCTGCTCAGCCAGGAGCCTGCTTCTCCCTCCCCCACTCCCCCTGCTTGTGTTCCTTCTCTAGCTGTCTCTCTCTCTCTGTGTCAATTAAATAAATAAGAATTAAAACAAACAAACAAAAAACACAAAAAGAAAGTAGAAGTAAAAATATGATAGCTTCTCCTGTTCATATAATCATGTTACATTTCGTCTCTTCAAGAAATGTACGTCCATAGAAATAGCACACCAAGAAAGTCTCAGGTTATCAGAAATACACAGAGGTGGGGCAGAGAAAGCTTCCATGAACAGATAGGGAAAAAAGGGAGATGAAAGAAGGTAATAGAATATAAAGCAAAAAGTAGAATGGAGAAAAACAAACAAACAAGAAAACCCCCCAAAAACAAAAAACCAGAATAAGGAAAATGGTCACAGATGGGATTTAAAAATAGCTGCAGAAATAGTAGAAAGGACAAGAGCAGGGAATGATGAGAGAAGACTATTAGAAATTTACTACTGGGGTCAACCATTAGACTAATATGCAACCATTTCTGAACTACTGAAGAAAAGTAACTTCATGATTCACACTAATTAAAAGAATAAAAAGAACCAAGATAGAAAAACCAAAAATGAGAAAAAGCAAGAGTCATTTAAAATACTTATTCATTCACTCAACAAATAATTGTGTACTTATAAGTGAAAGAGTGGTAGAAGATGAAAACACATATTTGAGACCACCAAAAAGGCAGAGGCTGGGTTAAAAAGAGAAGTATCCCAAAGGAAAATATTACTCAGAAGCAAACACTCTACACTTTAGCTAATTTTCACACTGGATACGGGAAAAGTTTTACCATAATGACTTAAAGAATCAAAACATTTTAGTATTCCATTTATTTTACTACTAATCAATAACATTTGTCATTGCTGTATGGGCTCTATACAGGCACTGTGCTGAACTTTTCATATACATTATTTCATTTAATCCCTAATTACTTTACAAGGTGAAATAGTGAATTATTACTATTATTCCATTTAACAAATGAGAAAACTAAGTGAGCTACACCTGGTTCTCTAAATATGTAACTGGCTGTGTGGTCATTATAATTCTGAGGCTAAGTTCAAAGTATACATACTACTATTGGGGGGGGAGGGGCGCGCCTGGGTGGCTCAGTGGGTTAAGTGTCTGCCTTCAGCTCAGATCATGATCCCAGGATCCTGCCCAGCCCCACATCACATCGGGCTCTGCAGGGAGCCTGCTTCTCCCACTCCATCTACCTGCCGCTCCCCCTACTTGTGCACTCTGTCAAATAAATAAATAAAATCTTAAAAAAACAATTTTTTAAAGAATTTTATTTTTAAGTAATCCCTATATCCAACATGGGGCTTGAACTCACACCCCCAAGATCAAGAGTCGCATGCTCTACTAATTGAGCCAGCCAGGAAACCCTACATACTATTTTTATTTTTTTTTAAAGATTTTATTTATTTGACAGAGAGAGACAGTGAGAGCAGGAACACAAGCAGGGGGAGTGGGAGAGGGAGAAGCAGGCTTCCCGTGGAGCAGGGAGCCCAATGCAGGGCTCGATCCCAGGATCCTGAGATCATGACCTGAGCTGAAGGCAGATGCTTAACGAATGAGCCACTCAGGCGCCCCCCTACATACTATTTTTAAGTCAATGCCTTATTACCTAAGTTTTTGAGATAGTTTGTATTCCTTCAATAAGAGAAAATGGACTTACTGCTATTGTCCCCAACTCTGAATAACTCATAACACTAACCAAAAAGTAAGTTATTAATTCCCCCCAAAAATGTTTATTATATAAATGTCAAACATGGTTTCTTAGAATGTTTATAATGACTGCTTATGTTAACAAGTATAAATCCATGTAGTCCTCCAACTAAAGGTATTTTATTTGAATTTGCTCCATCCATCAACCAGTAAACCATCATTCTTCTCATCCCTTTTGTACCAATAACAAAATCAAGGGATTCTACTCCCCAAGGCCACATAATTAGGGCTAGGAGCACAGGCACAAGCAAAATAGTTTAGGAACACAGCTGAATTAATATTCTAAGTTAAAAAAAATTTTTTTCTAATGACACAAAAAGCTTTCACTCCTGTCAGAAAAATGATTCTCATACAAAGCCACACACCAATTACCTACTACTACAGTTGACCTTTGAAGAACATGAGGGTTATGGGCTCTGACTCTCCCTCCCACCACACAGAATTGAAAATCTACATGTAACTTTTGACTCCCCGAAAATGTAACTACTAAAAGCCTACTCTTGACTGGAAGTCTCACCAGTAACAGTTACTACATATTTTGTACGTTGTATATATTATATACTGTATTCTTACAATAAAGCTAAACAAAGTATTATGGAAATCATAAGGGAAATACATTTAAAGTACTGTAAAAAATCTTATCTGCATACAAGTGGACCCATGTAATTCAAACCCATGTTGCTCGACGGTCAAGTGTAAGTGGATGTCAATACACTAAGATATGGTCTACAAGAAATGGTAGTTTACCCCAGTCTAAAACAAAGAATATGGATTTGAGCATAGATGCACAACTCTAATCTAAGACCTTAAATATAGGGGCGCCTGGGTGGCTCAGTCGTTAAGCGTCTGCCTTCTGCTCAGGTCATGATCCCAGGGTCCTGGGGTCGAGTCCCACATGGGGCTACCTGCTCAGCGGGAAGCCTACTTCTCCCTTTCCCACTCCCCTGCTTGTGTTCCCTCTCTCACTGTCAAATAAATAAACAAAATCTTAAAAAAAAATAAATTAAATAAATAAAACCTTATATATAATACATACTTTTTTTGATATATTTCCATATATAGAAGTTAGGGATATAGTTTACTTCTGTAGTCCTACCCAGTTCAAAAATTTCGAATGGTTCCCAACTGACTACTTTAAGTTCAAATTTAGGCCACAATTCAAGATCTACACTATCCGGCCCACCCTTTCTCTCCTATTTAAAAAATTTTTATCCTCCAGAACTACACATAATCGTCTCTGCTTTTCCCATTTTGATGCTTTCCTTATTTCTTTTCAAAATGCGCTTTTAAATACAAATACTAAATGTTATTTATGCCAAAAAGTCTGCCTTTTTTAAAAATAGCACCATGTACTTTTTATAAAAGAACTACTTTCTACTAGAACTTTTTTTTTTTAAGATTTTATTTATTTATTTGTCAGAGAGAGAGAGCACGCGCGCAAGCAGGGGGAGCAGCAGGGGGAGAAGCAGGCTCCCCCCCAAGCAAGGAGCCTGATGCAGGACTCGATCCCAGGACTCTGGGATCACGACCTGAGCCAAAGGCAGTTGATTAACCGACTGAGCCACCCAGGCGTCCCTCTACTAGAACTATTTACACAGTTCTCATCACCTATTTTATCTCCCACATTGAAATATGGACACTTATAGGCAGGATATATTTCCAATTAATCTTTGTAGTTCTAGAGTACCTCCTTCAGGACTTTGCATATCATGAGCTCCAACATTATTTTTATTTATTGACCTAATTACAGGCCCAAGACACCCAGCCAAAAGATACCTTGATATTTTTGCCCATGACCCCTTTCTACTGTAGTTAAAGTATTATCCTTTCACCTGCGTGCTTCTGAAGTTATTTATGAAATTACACCTTGATTTTCTTCACTATTTCTACATGCTCAATGATTTCACATAATACCAATAACCTTGGCTGAAACCTAAATCTCACGTGCTATTACTGAGATTACAATACGTTGTCTCAGCAGTTTTTATATCTTTGTATCTAAAGCAGCACTGTGAAAATGTCATCAGCTCTTAGCTAAAATAAGTTTTCTGGGAGTAAATTAACTAAAATATCTGCAGTTTCAAAGACAGAAAGATGGTGGCTGAATAAGGGATCAGAGAGGTATTCTCACTCTTGGAAAGCTTGCATTCACATCACTTCACTTTAACAAAAAACCTACATTAGTACCCATTTTCACTAACTGAAGGAAATCTGAAGAGGATTTTAGCTTATACCAAAAAAAAAAAAAATTTAAAAAGCCAAACTACTGTACAGTGTTTGTCTTGTTGCAAGCCATTATAGAAGCAGCATGCACCCCAAGCAGCGAGAGTAGCGCAGCCAAGCAAGCTCCTTCCCTGGGAACTAAACTCAGCCTCTCACTGCCACAGCTTTGAATTATCTGCAAGCACCTGTCCGTATCTTGATTTATTTTGTGCATCCGTTAGCAAGATGTGTCCTCCTTAGGAGGACAAAAAAGCCTAAAAGGGGTTATTTTTTTGGTCTGGAAATGCTAAAAAATTTTCCATATAAATTAATGGTAACTGCTTCTTCACTTTATGCCATCTTAGTTTAAGGAAGTTTTCAGAGGTTTCAAAGATTTCTACTTTCCAATAGTGGGGTGCGGGGCAGGGAGTGGGTGGAGACACACCTATACTACTTAACAGAAAATGAGAGCAAAATCTTGAAGTTTTTGTTATGGTAACATTCTCATTTGAGATCACAAAGTTACTGACTTTGCAAAATCAAACAGTACACTTACAAATAGTGCAGTTCTCTGTATGTACATTTCAAAAAAAAAAAAAAATTTTAAATGAAAGAACTCATTTTTGCACCTCCACATCCTTATTATTTCTTCCCTTCAGCATGCTGTTTGGTTCCAGATACTATATATTTTGCAAACCACATAAAGACTGCTGTGCCACCATGTGGATTAAAGATGGGAAAATTAGATTAATGAGAGTGAACTAAGAAATTCAAACCAGAGTAAATCAAGAAGCAACACCATAATGTCCTTTTTGTATCTGTAGGAATCTTAAGCAGAGAACAGTCTGTTACCTTTACTGCATAAGCATTACCTGAAGGAGTCAAGTATAAGATTAGTTTACAGAAAGAAGTAGAAGGTCTGTCTCTGAATTTATTTTGAAATAGAATTAAGGTTTCATTAATTATCATTTAAGTGTTATCACTAAAAATGTAGAAGAAATGTTTTTAATAGGTTTCTTCTACTATTGTAATTGCACTTATTACATATAATTCTTCATTTGCACTATCAGAACTTTGAACCTTTCTTTGCCAAGCCCTAGGGATAAACAGAAGATGTTGGATCGAGATGAATACACAATGCACTGATTGTATATTTTTTATTCTTCAGGCAAAGATATACAGATTCTCTACATTTAAAATTTAAAAGACTATTTAAAACTTAAGAATATTTTAAACTTCAGCTTAATACCTTATTAAGCTTGTTAATCCAAGTTATACTATAATTTTTCACTCCGCAAGTACCAAAAAAAGGTTTCAAATCTTTTTATTAATTCCATCTGTGATTCTCAAAGCAAGGCCCATAGTTTATAAAGTATGTCATTCCTTTATTTGCACAAAACATCAAGATAAATATTCTCCAAATATACCAATATTCAGAAACCTGAAATATTTGTCCTAAGGAACATGGAATCCCATTACCAACATACTTTAGTCCACCGTGAAGAAGGGGTAGGATACAATTCGATTCACCCCGATCCCGGAAATTCTTCTAAGTTAAAATGAGGACAGAGAACACCTGAAGCTAATTTAACAGTGTATGTTAACTATACCGGAATTGAAATAAAAGGACAAAGCACAATACGCACTGGCAATGGTGAAGAAAGCTCCCACACACACACACACAAAATCTTGTGAAAGACTCCTAAATAAACCCATTAAACCACAAAACAACAACAGATCACCACAACGGCCCCTTGTTGGGGTATGTAAAGGATATCATTTAATAACCAGCTTAACAAAGTGCCCCAAATCAATGAACACAAATACACATCCGACAATCTATTAAAGAAAAATTATACATCTTTAACAGCAAACCTCAACTAATCACTGGTTTGGAGAAGTTTTTAGCTGGCTAAGATACCACTTTAAACAGAACCTTTGTTTTGGGTGAAAACCATCCGAAAATACATCATAACCCCCTCCCCGCTAAACCAAGGCTTTACAAAGCATGGTTCACAGATTCATATTTCCTTTCATTTGTTCCACAGTGAAGATTCCTGGGTCCCACCTGCAGATTCTGATTCAGTCGGTGTGGAGTGAGGCCCAGGAATCTGCACATTTACACTTCCTAATGCTGAGAGACCACTGTCCCAAAGGGAAGGAAGTCTGAAAACCATGTGTGTTCCTGGTGATGCAGGGATCTTCATTATGAACACCAACTCTTGCACTATGCTGTAACATGATGATCTCAGACGTTGGTGAAGTCTTCAAGCTATTTGCCTTCATGTTATGAAGCTACAGAACACTCAGATTTTGAGTTCTTGCAACCCTTCTTGTTTTCTACCTCCTTCCTCATCATCAGCCGACCCTTCCCTCTAACCTGCAGGTCATCTCTGAAAGGACGCTCTTGCCCTGCTTCCACACACACTCTAAAAGACCAGAACTTTGCCTAGATGAAGTATAAAATGGCGCTCAGGAAGGCACGAGAAGCGTGATTCAATGCGCAACATGTCCTTTCGGGCACAGTCTTTGCGGTGGCCACTGTAGGTGCTCAGAGACCCCCCCCCTTCGGGAAATGTCCTAATCCTATGCCACGCTCCCCAGTGTCTAGTACCTGCGAGACATTCATACCTCGCTGCTGAACGATGAACGGGACAGGTGAGGTATCATCACATAATGGCTTACCACGCATAGGTTTGGGATTCTGGGAAAAACCCGAATATCGTTGCTACTTACACTGACAAACTGAATGTCATCTTCGTTTTCATCCGTTGTTGCCTCAGATGCCTCAGGCCCGGCTGGAGGGACAGACTCTATTATCTATAAAGATAAGGCAGAACATGCTTATCTATATACAGCCACATACTTGCAGGAAGAGATTTGTCCCAAAAGCAACGAAAAAGGAAGAGCTCTGTAACACAGCAAGCTCTTGAGAAAACCGAACTGAGCACAACTGCATGCAAATCCGACCAAGAACAGGACTCGATGGAGTCGGCTTATGGCTCTGCAGACGTGGAGCCAGAGGGAGCCGACGCCGAAAACGACTTACCTGCCCCTGCGAATTCCCCAATCTCCTCCAGGAGGAGGGATGCACGCACACCGCCGAAGAGCGAGCCTGTCTCAAAATGTCGCTCTCACGGCCAGAGCAGCCGCAACAGCGACCTCCGGGGCCGGCGCAGGGGGCCGGGGGCGGCCGGGCGGCCATTGTTACCGCTGGTTCCTCGTTCAGACCCGCACCAGGCCCGAACGCTGGGCTCGGCCCGAGACGCGGAGGCTATCGCCCCGCCGCTGCGGCTCCGCCGCGCACCAGGCCTCACACTCGACAAAACACAAAGCCCTTCCCGGCTCGGCTGAGAATGCCGCGGCCCAACGCTCGACCACTCACCTCCGACCCCGGGTCTCCCATTTCTCCGACGGCCTAACTGACAGCACCACCGCTCCTGCGGCCCCCGCCGCCGCCGCCGCCGTCGCTGCTGCCCCCGCTGCAGCCGCCTCCACCGCCGCCGCCGCCACGACTTCCCTTCCCGCCCAGCACCGCTTCGCGCCGCCGTGACCCGCCCCTGCGTGAGCGCCGACGCCGCCGACGCCACCGACGCCGCGGGCGGAAAGAGGTGTGAAACCGCTTCAAAAGGAGAAGCCGGCTCTGGCCCGCTATCCCCCGGAGCTTCTTTCTCACAGTCCCGGCCTGCCTTCCCCGGGCCGCGCAGGATGCTGGGAGTTGTAGTTCTGCTCGTTCCTGAGCCGGTCCGGCTTCGGCGGAAAAGAGAGGAAAAGGACTCCAAGGTGTGGCGCATGCGTTTTGCCACGCTGACGTCAGCTGCAGCTTTGCAGAGCCGTGGGCCCGCTAGGGTCTGTTTCACAGTGAAGGGCCGTAACGAGGTTGTGGTGGGGGGTTTGGAATTGGATATTGTATGGGTGTGGAAGCGAAGCTCACCGGCATCGGTTTTGGCCGTAAATACGGATGATGGGGGCTAAATTCTCATCTTCCTTTTCCTTTCCTTTCCTTTTCTTTTTTTCTTTTTTTTTGCAATGGGCCTGGAATGTGGAGGCTTAGTTGAATTTTGTGATAAGGAAAGAAATCCAAGGTGTCCTTATGTTACTCACCTAGCTTCATTCTCTGAGCCACAGCATATATTAATACACCTGAGAAGGAAAATTGAGGACCAGAGTTCCGCTCACCAGGTTGCCCTGAAGAAAACTGGCGAAGCAACAGAGTCTGGGGCCCAAGATGACAGGGGGCCAAGGCCTAGCTAACTATCACTAAGCCCTAGACCAGTGATAATAACGTGCTGTTTAAGGATATTCTCAGATACTACCTTACTAAAATAGCTTACCTTTTTTCAGTGTTCACAGTCAAAAAGCACTCTATAAAATAGTTCACTCATGTTCACCTGTGTGGTTTTTCTCACTTTATTATCTTACAAAAAAATCCGGCTTTTTTTTCACACCGACAATTTTGAAAAGGATCTTTTAAGCCGGAAAATTCTTTTACATCTTAGATGCCTGTTTTTGCCTGTCTATATGCAAATCTACCATCTGAGTATTTATGTCTATAGTAATTATCCTTAATATTTGGTATTTCCTGCATTTCCAGCAAGTGCTTTATGATTTCATTTGCTTTTCTACCTAAGTTTGAGAATTCTAGAAGCAAACTGAGAATGAGAGACCAGTTACAGGTAGGAATTAATGGGTAAAACTCCTGGAAAACAAGCTTTATATGGCTAGAGCCCCCAAATGCTCACACTCTTCAATTCAGTTGTCATTGCAAGGCTTTATCCTGAGGACATTTTAATCTGTAGGAAAATCTTTATGCAAAATATTATTTATCATAGACGTGTCTGTAATAGAAAAATTGGAAAACATTTAAATGTCTAGTGATTGGGAAATGAAATGGTTAAGCTTTGGCATGTACTCTATACTATAGAGTGTTTTTATCTCCACTGAAAATGTTTAGCCAAAATTTCTAAATTCCTATTTTTCAAAAATGCAAGATATATAATATTGGAACCATGTCAAACCACCAAGCCATGCCTGAAATAGGAAAACTACCTATACATTAAAAGTAATTTTTTTCTGGGTAGGGGGACTATGTGTTCATAAGAAAATCCTGTGAAACCCACTAATAGAATATTAGAGACATGCCTATATTTACCACAAAGCCAGGTTTATTTAGCTTGGTGTAGCAAAGAAGAAGAAACCATAGACAAAGCTTAGGAGTCTCTCAATCTGAGGAAATTAAGAAGAGACTGGGATGGGTGATATTAAGGCCAGTGTGTATAGTAGGAAACTGGTTAGATTTGGAAGAAGTAGAGTTGTTTGCTTCTTGGTTCAGGGTTCAAAATGGAGACTTTTTAACTATGGGGAAATGTTTTTTTGTGTGACGAGGAAAATTTTTTTTTAGGGCCATGGATCCATTATTTTGCTTTATGAGTTAAGATTGTGAAGAGAGTCCATCACTGGCTTGATATCTCCTCAAATTTAGTTCTTAGACTTTGTCCTAAGCAACATCATAATAGATTTCTAGATCTACATCAGTGACATTATGTTGATATTATTCTTTCAACTCACCATGTAACAGAGAAGTATAGGCTTTGACTTTAGTTTTGTTTTCATCAGTTTTCTATTGACTTGCTTTTTGTGTTGAATGGTTATTTACAGAACCATCTGTCTGAACATTGGCTGCATAGCAGCATTTAAGATTCTGGAGACCTGGTTCTTGACTAAGAGAATGCCACCAAGAGGCAAATTAAATGCATCAGAAAGGCTCAAACCCTCAATGAGAATTATTATCCAATATTTTCATAAATCTGAAAAAAGGGAAAGTAGCATGAACCTGTAATTTACTTAAGGGGCATTCAGCTTGGGCAAAAGAATTCATATACACACAGCACCAAATCTTAGTACGCTTTAGTAAAAGCACAAATACATCCCATGCAATTCTGTTATTAAGAACCATATTTGGTTTGGATTAAATGCTCTGGTTTTAAGACCTGGCAACTGGAATAGCCTCTTCAACAATTTCTAATAAAGAAATGGATTTATAGGCATTTATTCCAAAACAGAATATTCTTCAGGGAAGAAGATGGATCTTAGGATAATATGGAACCAGTTGACATAATCATTTTCTGGGAGTTATGGGAGCAGAACAAAAAGAATTCGGTTCTGAAAGAGTATAAATGACGAGCCCATAGATCTCTAAGTACATTTTCTTTGTTCCTCTCGGGTCTGGAATTCTGTACAAGTGTTTCACATAAGGAAAAGAAGCCTGTTGGAGGGGACAAATGAGGGTGGTTCATTTCTATGGTTAGTTCAGAAGTACGAGCCACTTTTTTTATTAGAGCAAGCTGTAATAATTACTTCTTTAGAATATGGACATTTTCCCCCTTCAGGCAATGATATATTTGCCTGTATGAGTAAAATGGGGAGAGTAGTTTTTGGTGCCATTATTACACATTTTGAGTAATTTGCAAAACTTACTACCCCCTTTCTAGAAATACTTGGAGGATCATCATTCACTGTACTTGCACCGTAGTAACATTATTTCTCCATGTAAAGCCACTGAACAAAACTTTTGAGGTTCAGCTTGTCGGGTGTCATAAGAGGTTGTTTTTTTAAAAGATTATTTATTTAGGGGCACCTGGGTGGCTCAGTTGGTTAAGCGTCTGCCTTCGGCTCAGGTCATGATCCCAGGGTCCTGGGATGGAGCCCCATGTTGAGCTTCCTGCTCAGCGGGGAGTCTGCTTCTCCCTCTCCTCCTTCTCCCTCCCCTCCTCCTCCCTCTCCTCCCCACTCGTGCTCTCTCTCTCTCTCAAATAAATAAATAAAATGTTTTAAAAAACAGATCATTTATTTGAGAGAGAGAGCAGTGCGAAGGAGAGAGAAAACAAGGGGAGGAGGGGCAGAGGGAGAGGGAGAAGCAGGCTCTCCTCTCAGGAGCCTGATGCGGGGGGGGATGGATCCCAGGACCCTGGGATCATGACCTGAGGCCAAAGGCAGACACCTAAACGGACAGACACTTAACTGACTGAGCCACTCAGGCATCCCAAGTTTTGAAAACACCATAGACAACAAAAGTATTAAAACTGCTTTATATTCATTAAAGGAATTGGTCTTGTTGCAATAGTATATGTATAGATGTAATTGTAACAGTCTTGCTGGCCAACCATAAGTATTAAGATCTCTCTAACTTCCTCTGTGATAATGTACATGTTAGAATAATTGTCAAAGTCCATTTATTGAAGAGCAACTGTGAAGGAATTTAAATCATTTTTAATATGTCTCTTCACACAAGCTAAAGGAGAATGAAAAATCCTAAGCAGAAGCAAAACATCTCTGTATGGTTTCACACTTAAAGAAAAATTTCACAAAAAACATTTGTTTTATCATATTCTCTATACTAACAGAGAGACATAAGGATACATATATATTTTTCTAAATCATCAGAGAGTAGGTTGCATTTATCATGCCTCCTTACACCTTAATGTTTTCAGTGTGTATTTCCTAAGAATCAGAATTTTCTTTTACATAACCATAGTACTTGTTTTAGTCTGCTTGGGCTGCTATAACAATTTACTATAGAATAGGTGGCTTAAACAACAAACATTTATTACTCGCAGTCAGGAGGCTGGGAAGTCCAATATCAAGATGCTAGCAGACTTGGTTCTCAGTGAGGGCAGTCTTCCTGGTTTGCAGTCTTCTTTTATCTTCGCATGATGGCGAGCAGAAAGAAAAGCAAGCCTTCTTGTGTCTTTCTTATAAGGACACAAATCCCATCATGAGGGCTCCACCTTCATGACCTATTACCTCCCAAAGGTCCCATTTCCAAATACCATCCCATTGGGAATCAGGGTTTCAACATATGAATTTTGGGGGACACAAAAACATGCAGTCCAAAGAATTAGTATTATTAAAATCTGGAGATTTAACATTTATATGATACTTTCCCCCCCTATCTACAGTCCTTATCACATTTTATCAGTTGTCTAGTCCAGGATCACATAATGCATTGAGTTGTCATAGCTCTAATTTTCTTTAATTTGGAGTTTTTCAGCCTTTATCTTTCATGATAATATTTTTGAAGTACAACGACCAATTATTTTATAAAATGTTCTTCAATTTTGGTTTGTCAGAGGTTTCCTTACAGTTAGATTCAAGTTTTGCATTACCAGACAAAACACTGTAAATGATGTTGAAGTGTTTTAGATTATTGCATCTAGAAGCACATGATGGTTAACTGCCCCTCATTAAGGATTTTAATTTTAATCATCTGCTCTAGGTGTTATCCAGTATCACCACCATGTAGTTTTCCCCCTTACAACTAAGAAGTAATCTGTGGGGGTATACTTTCAGACCATGCAAACATTACGCTCTTCATGAAACTTATTCCTCTATAGCGAGTATAATCTGATGATACCAATTTTTACTATGATGGTTACAAAATGGTAATATTCCAACTCTACTGTGTCTCAACTTTTTTCAGTTGGCATTTTTCTATAAGGAAGAGTCTTGCCTCCTCTCTTTTTAAAAATTTTAATTACGAACTCATTCACTTCCTTTTTAAAAATTCCATTCATTGCATGATTTCTTGATGTTTGTACAGAGAATACAGATACTCAGAATCATGTCAAGAGCCTTCCTTGCATGTTACCTGGTAATCACTTTGTAGATATTAGGGGTTAGAATATCAAAGATAATTGATTAACTGCTTTTCTTGTGGGTCTACTTTTACTACCAAGAGACCTATAATACTTGTCTTAGATGTAGTTTAGCCATACTATATATTTATGTTGTGATTAGTTTCCTTTTTTTTTTTTTTTTAAGGTTTTATTTATTTATTTGACAGAGAAAGAGAGAGAGCACAGGCAGGGGGAGCGGCAGGCAGAGGGAGAAGGAGAAGCAGGCCCCCTGCTGAGCAGGGAACCTGCCATGGGGCTGGATTCCAGGACCCTGGGATCATGACCCAAGCTGAAGGCAGATGCTTAAGTGACTGAGCCACCCAGGTGCCCCTAGTTTATTTTCTTTTTTCTTTTTTTCTTTTTTTTAAAGATTTTATTTATTCATTTGACAGAGAGAGACAGCGAGAGAAGGAACACAAGCAGGGGGAGTGGGAGAGGGAGAAGCAGGCTTCCCGCCAAGCAGGGAGCCCAATGCGGGGCTCGATCCCAGGACCCTGGGATCACGACCCGAGCAGAAGGCAGATGCCCAACGACTGAGCCACCCAGGTGCCCCAGTTTATTTTCTTTTGAGATAAGTTTACATTCACATACGCTTTTAAAAAATAATTCATAGTATTTCTGGCATGATAGTGTAAGGAGCTATGTTGACCTGTTCCCAAGTGAAACTGGTGAGGATTGTATCTAAAAAACCATTTAAAGCCTATGGAAGCGGTCCTAAGGATAAATAGCAAATGAAGAAACGTCTATTAAAGAAAATCTATGAAAATTCTGTTAACAAAGGGAAGAGTCTGTGGTATTCCAACCAAGATCACTCCCTACCACTCCCCTCCCACCTCAGTGAGACAGAGACTCCATTCCAGACTGGTGCAGCCAGGAACAAAGGGTTTTCCCTCTACTCCCTAACCCCTAGCTCTCAGTTAGAGAGAGCTCTTTTCCTGGAAGGAGCAGGATATCTACATTTGTCATCTTGTTCCCAGCTACCTGTTGCTGAGGTTAAATCTCAGGTGAGTGCTGCTGAGAGGTAGCAATTCTCCTTCTCCATGCAACTGACACTAATGGATCAGAAGTTCTACCTTGAACACAGCACACTGAGAAGACTGAGCCCCTTACCACCCTTGACTCACCTGGTAAGACAATGATCTATTCCAGGAGAGGGAAGACTAGAGAACCTCAGGCTGATGCCTCCACTCCTCCACCAACTGTTCAGCTCCTAGAATGGAATGTCACTAAAAGAGAAGCTTGCCATTGCCCAGAGCCCTAGTTTAGAAATTTTGCCTTGGAGGAAAAGCAGGCTGTGAGATAGCTCCCAATCTACTCACACAGAAGCTGACTTCATTTGCAAAAGGTGGTGGAGAAGTTCAACCCTGTAGATACTTTCAAGAACAGTGCAAATTGTGGTGAAAGGCAATTGGGAGGACATTCAAAATACAGGATAAACCGGAGGCTGCCTAGTTTTCATGAGAACCATGGAATAAGATACCTAAGAGAACAAAATAAATATCAGTGATCTCAGAAACTATTCCTTCACAGGAGAGAGAATTTGATTGGATTACTTTGTAGAGCAATTTATCTTCCAGGGCATTGTTGAAAACAGTAGAAAGACCAGTGGGAAGTAATGCATTTTATCTGTTGGGTATGATCAGGGAAGGAGTGAGAGAGCCCAAGCAAAACCAATGTCATCCCATGGTGACTGTGGGACGTTGCACATTCCTTGAGAAGCAACATAGAGGCTTTACCCTGGGCGGGGGACATAGACTTCACTGAAATAATCCAGCCAGTCACTAAATAAATGAGCAAATAATAAGTCCTAGAGGGAGGGGGGACACCAGTACACAGAGCTGCTACAATATATTATCTAAAATGTCCAGTTTCCTACAAAATAAAGGCAAGCAAAGAAACAAGTATAATCCATACACTATTAAAAAAAAAAAAGAACAGGCAACAGAAATTTTCTATGAGAACAGATTTGTAAGACTTCAAATCAGCCATTATGCACATTCACAAAACTACAGGAAAACATGATTAAGACATAAAAGAAGATATGACAATGTCATATCTTATACAGAATACCAATAACGAGATAGAAATTATAAGAAAAAAACCCAATGGAAATTCTGGAGTTGGAAAGTGTAATAACTGAAATTTTAAAAACTCACTAGATAAATTAAACTTCATCAAAATTAAAAACCTTTGTGCTTCAAAGGACACCATCAAGAAAGTAAAAAGACAACCCAATGAATGGGAGAAAATATTTGTAAATCATTTATGTGGTAAGAGACTTGCATCCAGAATATAAAGATATACAAAGGTATATAAAGATATACAATGACCAGTAAGCACATGAAAATATGCTCAACATCACTAGTCATCGGTAAAGTGCAAAACAAAACCATGATGAGATACTACTTCACTAGGATGGCTAAGATCAAAAGTCAGATAATAACAAGAGCTGACAAGGATGTGGAAAATTAGTAACACTCATACATGACTAGTGGGAATGTAAAAATTTGCAGTTACTTTGGAAAGTAGTATGGCAGTTTCTCAAATGATTAAACATAAACGTTACCATATAGGCCAGCAATTCTACTACTAGATTTATATCCAGGGGAAGTGAAAACATATGTCCATGCAAAAACTTGTCCAAGAATGTTTGCAGAAGCACTATTCATAATAGCCAAGAGGTGGAAACAACCCAAATACTCAACAGTTGATAAATGGATAAATAAAATGTAGTATATTCATACACAGTGAAATATTATTCATCCATAAAAAGAATGAAGTACTGATACATACTACATCATGGATGAACCTTCAAAACATTATGCTAAGTGAAAGACTGTCACAAAATACCACATATTATATGATTCTATTCATATTAAGTGTCCATAACAGGGAAATCTACAGAGAAATAAATTAGTGGTTGTTTAGGGCTGGGGAAGGGGATATATGGATAAAATTTTACAGTCTAAAATTGTAGTGATAGTTGTACCTATCTGTGAATATATTAAAAAACATTATACACTTTAGTTTGTTGTTTTGTATGTAAATTTTATCTCAGTAAAGCTGTTTAAAACAAAACAAAAAGAATATAGAGAGATACTATGTATCCTTTTCCCAGTTTCCTCTGAAGGTAACATTATTCATTACTCAAAACTGTAGGAAGGGGGCATCTGGCTGGCTTAATTGGTGGAATGTGCAACTCTTGGTCTTGGGGTTGTGAGTCGGAGCCCCACATTGTGTGTAGAGATTACTTAAAAATAAAAGCTTTAAAAGACAAACAAAAAGGGGCACCCGGGTGGCTCGACTAGTCGTTAAGCGTCTGCCTTCGGTTCAGGTCATGATCCCAGGGTCCTGGGATCGAGCCCCGCAATGGGGCTCCCTGCTCAGCAGGAAGCCTGCTTCTCCCTCTCCCACTCCCCCTGCTTGTGTTCCTGCTCTCGCTATCTCTCTGTCAAATAAATAAATAAAATCTTAAAAAAAAAAAGACAAAAAAACTGTAGTACAGTATCACAACCAGGATATTGACAGTGATATAGCCAAGATACAAAATAATGTCTATTACCAGAAGGATTCCTCGTTGCCCCCTTCTAGCCAGACCCTTTTTCCTCCCTACTCCAACTCCTCCTTAACCCCTGGCAACCATTAATCTGTTCTCCACTTCTATAATTTTATCATTTCAAGAATGCTATATAAATGGAATCACATAGTTTATAACTTTTGGAATTGGCTTTTTTTTTTTCCACTCAGAATAATTTTCTGGAGATTCGTCCAGGTCCTTTCATGTTCCTTTTTTATTGCTGGGTAGTATTCCATGGTATGGATGTAACACAGGTTTAACCATTCACATGTTGAAAGACATACGGGTGGTTTCCAGCTTTTGGCTGTCACAAATAAAGCTGCTATGAACATTTCTGTAAAGGTTTTTTATGTGAACATAAGTTTTCATTTCTCTGGGATAAATACCCAAAAGTGCAATTACCGAGTCATATGGTTTTAGCAAGTTTACTTTTTTTTCCTTTTTTTTTAAAGAAATTGCCAAACTTTTCCAGAGTTGCTGTAACATTTTACATTCCCACCAGCAATATATGAGTGATGTTTCTCCACATTCTTGCTGGTATCTGGTATTGTCACTATTTTTTATTTTAGCCGTTCTAAGTGTGTAGTACTGTCACATTACAGTTTTAATTTGTATTTTACTAATGGTAAATGATATTGATCATCTTTTCGTGTGCTTGCCGTCTGTATATTCTGTGTGTCCAAATGTCTCTTCAAGTCTTTTGCCCATTTTCTAATTGGATTTTTTTTTTTTTACTATTGTGTTTGAGACCTCTTTATGTATTCTAGATACTAGTCTTTCATTGTATATGTGGTCTCTAAATATTTTTTCACACTCTATAGCTTGTCTTTCATCCTCTTGACAGTGTATTTCACAGAGCAAAACTTTTAATTCTGATGAAGCCCATTTTATCAATTTTTCGTTTATGGATCATGGTGTTAACTCCAAGAACACTTTGTGTTCTTAGATCCCAAAGATTTTATCCTGTTTTTTTTTTTTTTCTAAAAGATTTATAGTTTACATTTTACATTTTAGTTCATGATTCGAGTTAATTTTTTATAAGGTATGAAGTTTAGGTTGAGGTTCGTTTTTTTGGACTATCATGTCCACTTGCTTCAGCAATAGTTGTTGAAAAAGCTATAGTTCCTCTTTTTGTACCTTTATCAAAAATTAGCTGGAGGGCACCTGGATGGCTCAGTCGTTAAGTGTCTGCCTTCGGCTCAGGTCATGATCCCAGGGTCCTGGGATCAAGCCCCGCATCAGGCTCCATGCTCAGTGGGAAGCCTGCTTCTCCCTCTCCCACTCCCCTCTGCTTGTGTTCCCTCTCTCGCTGTGTCTCTCTCTGTCAAATAAATAAATAAAATCTTTAAAAAAAAAATTAGCTGGAGATGTTTGCGTGGGTCTATTTCTAAGTTTTCCATTCTGTTCCATTGAACTATGTCTATCCCTCTACCAATATCACGCAATCTTGATTACTGTAGCTATATAGTAAGTCTCGAAATCAAGTAGACTGATTACTTCCACTTTATTCTTCTTTTCCAAAATTGTTTTAGCTATTCTAGTTCCTTTGCCTTTCCATATGAATTTTAGAATAATCTTGTGTAAGTCTACAAAAGTCTTGCTGGGATTTTGATTGGAATTGCATTAAAGCTGTATATAAGTTTTATGGGAATTGACATTTTTACTATATTGAGTACTCCAGTCCATGAACACAGCACATTTCTCCATCTATTTAGGTCTTCTAGGATTTCTTTCATTAGCATTGTGTAGTTTTTAGCATATACTCCTATACTTAAGGTTCTGTTCTGTTTTGTTTTGATTTTTTTGAGTGATGGTAAATAGTGTATTTTTAACTTTGGTGTCTATATGATCATTGCTAGTATACAGAAATACAGTTGTTTTGTATATTGATCTAGTGTTTGTGACCTTGCTGAACTCACTCATTTGGTTTTAGCAAGTTTTTTTTTTTTTTTTTTTGAGACTCCTTGAGATTATCTCTATAGTCAGTTATCTGCAAATAGGGACAGTTTTGATTTCTTTCTTTACAATCTGTATGCCTTTTATTTCCTTTTCTTGCCTCCATGTACTGGCTAGAATGTCTAGCACTATGTTAAAGAAGAGTGGTGAAAATATCTTCATCTTGTTCCTGATCTCAGGGGGAAAACATTTACTCTTATACCTTAAGTATAACGTTAACTATAGGGCTTTTGTGGTTTTTTGAAAGTTTTTTTTTTTAATCACAAATAAGCACTGAATTTTGTTAAATGCCTTTTCTGTGTCAATTGATAGTACAATGTGACTTTTCTTCTTTAGCCCAGTGGGGGAGGGATGGAGATGAGTACACCCCCTTACAGGCTGATGAGGGTGGAAATCTAGGACACCCCCCCCCCCCCCAGTCAACCTTTGCTGGCATGGATGATGTTTGGATGGAGTTCTTTGGACCTCAGAAACATTTAGATCCTTTTTTTGGTTTTCCTATGTCCATCTTTTCTAACAAGGCCTTAATTGCTTAGGGACATACTAATAAAAATGCTATTTGGTATAATTCAGGGAAACCAAGATTTAAATTCTCTAAATTAATTCAAAATTTATCATCTCTGATATGCCCCCCTGAAATGTCCAATCTTTCTCATAATTAAAGTTCCCCAAAGTGCCTACTGTAGTTCTCAATTACCCTTGGTAAAATTGTGCCACTTGGAAAGGTAGGAGCATTAGTTAGGACAGTAATGAGAAAATATGTAAGAAACAAGTGTCCATCCTAGTGGAGAGTAGATTAACCCATGAAAACTGAAAGAGATAGTGTTGTTTTTGCACCTTTTGTCTCCATATACTAACTAATGGCTGACTATCGTTAAGGCCTGTGGGCCTGCCAACTTGCCGTCCTAGTTTCGAACAGGTGAAGATAATCAAGTCAGTTCTAAGAGGTACAAAAACCAATACTGAGAAGAATTTTTATAAGCTTCTGAAAGATGACCCAAGACAAAATTTGTTGAAAGGATGACATTCTTTTTTTTTAAAGATTTTATTTTTAAGTAATCTCTACACCCAACATGGGACTCGAACCTACAATCCCAAGATCAAGAGTCGCACACTCTACCAAGCCAGCCAGGCACCCCCAAAAGGATGACATTCTAACAAGACTTTCTGTTCTTTAGTCTTCAGGACTAACTCAAATGATAGGCTCATCAGCCCGATGCTTGCCCTCTCCTCAAAGACTTTTCCTTTACAGAGAAACAACATAGAAGACATCAAAATGAAAGGTAAAAAGGAACAGGAGACAATGATACAAGCCAAATCTAACCAAAAGACAAAATAATGCAAATTGATCAGAATCTAACATTTTATTCTTAATTCTAGGAGTAAAAAGAATAAATAAATAAACTTATGCTGAAAGTCACCATGAAAGTTTAAAGCTCAGATTCAGTTATGAAAGTACCACATCATTATGGGCAAGGTAGACTTAAGCAGTCTCAGATATGCACATAGTTACCATGTTGAGGATCCTGGTCCATGATAATAGGGATCTCAACAGAGTCTCTGTGGGACTTCTAAATTGCCAAAGCCCACCAATGGAAGATCAACAGTGACATGCCTAAGTCACAATAAGCCAAGTATGTTTAGCTTGCTACATCAAGGGAGAACCCCCTTTCCCCCTACACACACACACCAGGGCAAAGCTTAGGAGAATCATAATCTAAGGAAGTTAGGAAGGGCTTTTGAATGGGTATTAGTATTTCTATTGAATGGTTTTAATATAGGTCCTGTAATGTGGATAACTGACTGGAATAGGTAGGGTTGGAGAAGTGAGGTTATTTACTGATGGGTTCAGGGTCGAAGCAAGATTTTTCTTTTCTGTGTTAGAGTATTTATTTTATTTTTTTGGAAGTTTTTATTTAAATTCCAGTTAGTTAACATACAGTGTAATATTAGTTTAAGGTATACAATGTAGTGATTTAACACTTTCATACAGCAACTGGTACTCATCACAGTCAAAGCAAGATTTTTGATTATTGATTTTTTAAATTATTTTTTTAAGATTTTTTTTTTTAAGTAATCTCTACACCCAGTGTGGGGTTTGAACTCATAACCCCGAGATCGAGAGTTGCATGCTCCACTGACTGAGCCAGCCAGGTGCTCCAAAGCAAGATTTTTTTAACTGGAGGGAGATGTTTCTTATGGCTTTACTTGGACCTTGGGTCTATTATTGTGGCTTGAGTTAAGAACTCTGAGGGAATACTTGGGTCTTGGGTCTGTTATTGTAGTTCATAAGATCTTCATTGAGTACATCAGCTTATTTCTCAATCCCCTAATTTATCTTTTGCCCCATTTTGAGTTTTCATGTATAGTTACATCTCATTTACCTAGAGGTAATGATTCTGGTAGCCATTAATATCTGAAATACAATAATATTGAACCATAACTTTGCTTGGATTAATTTCCACATTTTAAAAATGAAGGCATGGAGGGGCATTTGGCTGGCTCAGTTGGAGAGCATGCAACTCTTGATCTCAGGGATGTGGACTGGAGCCCCACATTGGGTAGAGAGATTACATAAAAAATAAAATCTTTAAAAAATAAAATAAAATGAAAATGAAGACATGGATTCCTTTCTATTCTTAACATCCTATGACTTCAAGTAAGTTAAAAAGTAAAGGACATGAACAGACTGCTCATAAGTAATAAAATACCTCCTAAATATATATGAAAATGCTTACACTTATCCATAAAATGTAATCTAAAAGTATAGAGGTACTATACATATTGTAAATATATATTTATACCTATACATATTGTAAAAATAAAAAAAATTGTTTAAAGATTTTATTTATTTATTTGAGAGAGTGTAGGTGAGAGGGAGAGGGAGAGAGAATCTGAACCAGACTCCGCACTGTGCACAGAACCCAAAACAGAGCTCAATCCCACCACTAGGAGATCATGACCAAGCTGAAACCAAGAGTAGGATGCTTAACTGACTGAACCACACAGGCACCCCATAAAAATAAAAAAATTTTTAATATGCTGTATAAGCAAATATGTGGGGAAAGAGGCATCTTAAAGGATTGCTAGAATTATAAATTTGTACATTAATGAAATGCAATTCAGTAGTATCTGTCAAAATGTATAATACTCGTTTCTAGGAATTTATCCTTCAGATGTACTCAAGTATTTGAAATGGCCCATGCACAGGGATATTCCTAGCAGCATTGTTTGTAACAATAAAAAATCAGAAACAACCTAAATGTCCATCTTAAAGTGATTTCAAATAAAGTAGGATATATCCAAACAGTGGAAACATTAGCAACCATACAAAATTGGCTATTAGAAATTAGGATTGGGGTACCTGAGTTCTAGCCCCAGATTGGGTGTAGAGATTACTTAAAAAAAAAAAATTAGGATAGTGGTTATGATTGGGAAACAGTGAGTGTACAGTTCTGTAAGTGGCACAAATGATCTTCTGGGATGCTGGTAATGTTCACTGCTCTGATCTGTGTTCTGGTTACATAGGTATGTTCAATTTGTGGAAGATCACACTGGACACTTACAACTCATGCATTGTTTTATATATATGTTATGCTTCAAGAAAAAAAACTTAAATGAATACAGCAGTTTTATGTATTTATGTGCAATTATCCTAAAGATACATTGTTAACTGGGCTTCCTGCTCAGCGGGGAGTCTGCTTCTCTCTCTCTCTCCCTCTCTCTGCCCATCCCCCCCACTCGGTGTGTGTGTCTCTCTCTCAAATAAATAAATAAAATCTTTTAAAAATTATTTAAATTAATAAATTATACTAATTTTGAATGAGTAATACATGCATATAGTGAAATATTTATTTTAAAGATCCAAATGCTTACATATTTTTTTTTTTAAGATTTTATTTATTTGACAGAGAGAGACACACCGAGAGAGGGAACACAAGCAGGGGGAGTGGGAGAGAGAGAAGCAGGCCTCCCGCGGAGCGGGGAGCCCGATGCAGGGCTCGATCCCAGGACCCTGGGATCACGACCTGAGCCGAAGGCAGATGCCCAACGACTGAGCCACCCAGGCGCCCCAAATGTTTACATATTGAAAAATGTCTTCTACCAAACACATGGCCCAGAGGTAACCACTCCTACCACTTTCCTATCTACATTTCCAAATTGTCCATGTGTGTATAACCATGCACATATATTTTTTACAAATTGTAGGATTTTACATACACTATTCTGATCTTTGATATTTCTTTAAATTAAGAGTATCTTTTTTTTTTTTTTAAAGATTTTATTTATTTATGTGACAGAGAGAGACACAGTGAGAGAGGGAACACAAGCAGGGGGAGTGGGAGAGGGAGAAGCAGACTCCCCGCTGAGCAGGGAGCCTGATGTGGGACTCGATCCCAGGACTCTGGGATCATGACCTGAGCCGAAGGCAGACGCTTAACGACTGAGCCACCCAGGCGCCCCAAGAGTATCTTTTTTTTTAAAGATTGCATTTATTTATTTGACAGAGAGCACAAGCAGGGGGAGCTGCAGAGGGAGAGAGAGAAGCAGGTTCCCCATTAAGCAGGGAGCCCAACACAGGGCTTGATCCCAGGACCCCGAGATCATGACCTGGGCCGAAAGCAGACACTCAACGGACTGAGGCAGCCAGGCACCCCTAAATAATTTTTGTTAGCTCTCTAGAACCCAAAATAAATGTTATCACATAAAAATTATTCTACTAACTATGGGTGGTACCCTCAGACCCTAAGTCATAGCATATTTACTCTTTAATTACATTAAGTGGGTTTAGTGCTTTTTTTTTTTTTTAAGATTTTATTTATTTGACAGAGAGAGACACAGCGAGAGAGGGAACACAGCAGGGGGAGTGGGAGAGGGAGAAGCAGGCTTCCCACTGAGCAAGGAGCCCAATGCAGGGCTCGATCCCAGGACCCTGGGATCATGACCTGAGCCGAAGGCAGACGCTTAACGACTGAGCCACCCAGGCGCCCCCCCGCCCTTTTTTTTCCTTAAGATTTATTTGAGAGAAAGAGAGAGTGCAGGTGGGGGGAGGAGCAAAGGGAGAGGGACAAGCAGACCCTGCACTGAGCGCAGAGCCCAATGCAGGGCTTGATCTCATGACCGTGAGATCATGACCTGAGCTGAAACCAAGTGTTTGATGCTCAACCGACTGAGCCACCCAGACACCCTGGTTTAGTGCATTCTTTTTTTTTTTTTTTTAAGATTTTATTTATTTGACAGAGAGAGAGATAGCGAGAGCAGGAACACAAGCAGGGGGAGTGGGAGAGGGAGAAGTAGGCTTATGTGGCAGGTATCTCCAAGGAGCTAGACAGAGCCCCTTTCTTTTCCTTTTCCCTCTTTTTTGCCTCTGGATCCTGCCACTCTCAAATACAAAATGGCCTACTTTTTTCCTCTGAGGATAGAGCTTGATTATCTGCCACAACGGTCCCAGATTTTAGAATCCCAAATAATTGTTTTCCTTTAATGAGAATATGCGTGAGATGTGTGCGTGTGCATGTATGTGTGTGTGTGTATGTGTAAACTTTTTTTGCTTAAAGAGCAAAAGCAAAATACAAATCAGTTGGACGCTTGTTAAAAGAATGTCTTATCTCGGGATGCCTGGGTGGCTCATTCAGACCTGCCTTTGGCTCAGGTCATTATCCTGGAGTCCTAGAATTGAGCCCTGTGTCTGGCTCCTTGCTTAGTGGGGAGCCTGCTTCTCCCTCTCCCTCTGCCCCCCTGCTTGTGCTCTCTCTACCTCAAATTAATAAATGGAATCTTAAAAAAAAAAAAAAAAAAAGAATGTCTTATCTCCAACCAAACCAAGTAATCAGCCATAACACTAAAGACATTCCTATGTAAGTGAGGGAGAAAATAAACTTGCCTGTTACTGCTACTCTAATGTCTCTAAGTCATAAGCAATGCTCTAAGATAAAGAAAAGAATGGAGCAAAATGTATTAGAAAGAGGAGGTAAATGACCATTATTTGAGGAAGAAACCTTTTCCCCTTCTTGTAAAACTGATTTGAATCAAAAGAGTAATGTGGAGACTTAAAAGGAAAACATACAAATATCACTATTTTTCTATATAGCAATGACCAATTATAAAAATAAAAATAATGTCCCATTTGGAGTAGCAACATATAATATAAAAATATGAAATGCATAGGAATTAAATTCATAAGTATATAGGATCTATATTTTCAAAATGCAAATATTTACTGAGGAAAAGAAAAACTAAGTTGAAACACCTTGTACTTGAATTGGAAGAATCAGTTTTGTAAAGATATAACTTCTTTCCAGATTTGAAAATTACTTAAGTATAATTCCAATAAAAATTTCAAGGGTATTTTGGGGGAGAATAGGGTGGGGGAAGACCAGTCAAATGATTATAAAACTCATCTGGATTAATAAATTAATGAAAATAGTAATAATACTTTTTTTTTTTTTTTTTTAAAGAAAAGAGAGAGTGCAGGAGAGCACAAACAGGGAGGAGGAGCAGGCTTCCCGCGGAGCAGGGAGCCCGATGCCGGGCTTGATCCCAGGACCCTAGATCATGACCTGAGCCGAAGGCAGATGCTTAACTGACTGAGCCACCCAGGCACCCCAATAGTAATAATAATCTTAAAGAATATTGAGTTAAAGGGGTTCCTGGGTGGCTCAGTCGGTTAAGCGGCCAACACTTGATTTTGGCATGGGTTGTGATCTCAGGGTCCTGGAATTGGTCTCCACCAGGCTCTGTGCTCAGAGGGGAGTCTGCTCCCTCTCACTCTGCCGACCCCGACCCTGCGCTTGTGCTCACGGGATCTCTCTCTCACAAATAAATAAATCTTTTAGAAAATAGTTATTAACTATCAGATGCTATAATTTATAAATATCTAGTAATTAAGACATTGAAATGGCAGAATTAAAGAATGAATTTATTTCATTTCCCAATTTTTTTTCTAAGATGAAATTTCTATAGAAATTAATAAATCCACAAAGACAGCAACAGAGATTTTTTGGGGGGCACCATCATCTAGAGAATTAATATGAACAGGAGTGTCTGGGATTTTGAGAGGTTATATAACACTAATAACTACCATTTGTAGAATGATTACTTCAAGCTAGGTGCTGTTATGCATATTACATACGTAAAACTTTATTTGATTCATACAACCTTATGAGATATCATCTGGCATTGTTTCCATTAGACAGTTGAGAAAACTTAGGGAGACAGAAAACAGAGTAGTAACTGATTTCACAGGGAAGAGGAAGCAAACCAGTTTGCCCCAGAAAACCCAAGAGGGACTCAGAACTGACTCAGAACTGTAAGATACAAAGGATGGTGTAGATTAAGGTTCCACATAACATAGAGAGGCTGAGAGACTGTAAACCCCTCCTACTGAACATCTCCACATACCTATTCACAAGACATTCTTTGCATTTAGTCAAAAGGAGACATACAGGGCCCAAGGCACAAGGTATAGTTGTGGGCATGAGTGGGAGCTGAAAAGGGAATTCAGTGGAAGTCTGTTTTTGAAACATTGTCACTTTCAGTCCCTTTTCCCTGTCCTATATGCAAAATATTATCAGCCAGGAGAACCAAAAGATTTGGAGAGCAATTCAGCACCAAGCACAAGGCTCAATATCAGACTGATATGAAGGATGCCCCCCAAAATAGATGGCTTTCTAACCAGTGACTCACAAGTAAAGCTCCACAGGTAACATTAAATATGAAAGAATATCCAGGAATCAAATCGAAAGGCCTCGGAAAGGAAAAGTAAATTTAAGATAATAAGAAAAAGGGATCTTGGGTGAAACAAATAATGCCTAGAAAATAATATTTAAAAAATTTTTTCAGTGGGATAAAGGGAATCCAGAAATAAGCATAGTATTTTAATAAAAAAAAAGAAACAACAGAGAACAAGACACAGGTCTTGGGAATTAGAATTTTGACAGCTGAAATAAAAAATTCAATAGATGGCTGGAAGTTATATAACTAAGGAAACCTCCCAGAAACAGAAAAAAGAAGCCAAGACTTAAAAAACTGTAAGAAATGATAGGAGACTTAGAGATTCAGTCCATAATAATTGAATTCCAAGGGTAATTGGAATTCCAGAAAGAGGCAAAATGAAAAATGGGGAGGAGTACATTAAATAAAAATTATATAAGAAGTAATAAAATAAATTTTCCCAGAATTGAAGGATGCAAGTATTCAGATTGAAAGGGTCCATCATGTACCCCAAACAATAAGAAAAGATACACAACAGGCACATTTTCATCCAATTCTAGCATATTAGAGAAGATAAAAAGAGTCTCAAGGAGAATGAGGAGACAGGTTCTGAATAAAATGAGAATCAGAGTTGCATTAGGCTCCTAAATAGCAACAGTGGATGTAACTCCGGTATGAACACATTGGTAACCTTACTATCTTTCTCCTCCCCTGAGAAATCAAACAAAGCAACAAGAAAAAGTTAGAAACAACGAAAAGAAATAAAGATAAAAAAAAATATTGCCCTGTTTTTTAGCAAATAGGTGTCAGACAAAATCTGTAGAGCCCTAAAGAAAACCAATCACAATTAAACAGAAAATGCAGAGAAAACAGCAAGGGGCCTCATGGTAAAACTCAGAAAGTGCCAGCAAAAGTATACTTCCTGAAAAGGAGAAACTCATCCAGAAATGCAAATTCTTTAACCTGTAAATCTAACAACTGAGGGGTGAGCTTCAGCAGAAGTCATGAGGTTGGGACACAGAGAAAATGCACAGAGTATCTAAGAGGGCTCTTAGCAGCAGATCTCAGAAAGATCCAGCAGAATCTTACTCTATGAAGGTCAAGGGCTCATTGGTAAATGCAAGGGCCCTGTACTATTTGCTGCTGCTGGTGAAGGGTCTGGGAATGCAGGGCTGGTGACAGAAATCCTTCCAGACTCAGCTTGGGTCAGAGGACCAAAGGGAACAGGGCTACACAAAATATTTCTCAGGGGAGTCATCGTGGCTGCAATCAGTCCGTGGTCTCTATGACAGTGAAGAGAGAGCCTTAGAAAGGTCTGAAGCCTGGCAGGGAGCCCTGGCCCCTCTCACCAACCATAAACTCAAATGCAAAAGCTGGACGAGGAAAAACCATGTCATTATAAAGTAAATGTTGAAGAAAAGCTCTGGCACAATATTAGCACAAAAATTTTGTAAGGAAAAATGTGAAAAAGAGCTGCAAAAATGACAAATGCATTAAAGACATTCACAGAAAAAAGATATCATAGAACAGACGAAAATATTGACCACACTTAACACCACAAAGTAAAAATCTTTTTTTTTTTTTAAGGTTTTATTTATTTGGCAGAGAGAGACACAGCGAGAGAGGGAACACAAGCAGGGGGAGTGGGAGAGGGAGAAGCAGGCTTCCCGTGGAGCAGGGAGCCCGATGTGGGGCTCGATCCCAGGACCCTGGGATCATGACCTTAGCCCAAGGCAGATGCTTAACCATGGAGTCACCCAGGCGCCCCCAAAGTAAAAATCTTAATGAAACTATCATCTCCATGTAGCAAGTCCACAAAATACACATGCGGGAACTCATACATTAGTTTTTTGTTTGGCACTTTTGCTGTAATACTTTTATATTGAGAATGTCTTTTCCCTTTAAAGAACATAAAAATATTCATCAATGTTTATTTTTCTTGTATAGCTTCAATTTTAACTCTTTACTCCATCTTTAATTTTTTTTCCTGGAATTTGGTTTGAGGTAGGAATATAACTTAAAATTTTTTTCATATACCAATTTTATTTTGGGATGGGGAAATGCATATTTCCAAAGTAAACATAATTCATGCTTATTTGGCTACTAGAAATTCTCTGGTTTGATGCATCTCTGATAATTAGGGTGGAATCTACATACAGCTTCTTCAGCAAGCATTTTGCTCCGTCAAGAGAACCAGTGATGTTATAGATGTCTCTATGCTCACAGCCGGGTTGCAGATTCTCCAACAAAATCCAATGTTAGATTTAGAACTGGACATGTTTTCTCAGGTACTTATAATACCTATAAAAAGTAAAATTTTAAAAATAGGGCAAACTTATGATATTGTTTTGTAATACTTCCAATAGTTGTATGTTATTTTTGTATCTACAAGTTTTTTGCTTAAAAATATAAATTGTTAGTAACAATTATTCATGAGGTAAGTTAGGAATTATATAATTAGAATTTCAACATAGAAAATAGTTAAAACATTTTACATTTAATCTTGTGACTTGAAAAAAATTTCAATAGGGAAGTTTAAAAACAAAAAGGAAAATGAACCCCCTCCCCCAACACACAGACTCAACATCTTAAAAAAATTATCAACAATTCTATCTGTCATTCTTCAGGTAACATTTATTGACTGCTTGTTAAGTGTCTGGAAATTTCCCAAGCCTGCCTTACCTCATTCAAAACTCAAAAAAACCCAATGAACTAGGTCAGCGGCAGAATTAGTACAAACCTAATAGTTTCCTTCATGGAAGGGGCCCCAGTAATATCTTCATGTTTATATGTTTTTGTAAAATTTGCAAAAATGTCTATTTCTGCCATAGTCAGTTAAGACCACTGTTTCTTTCCATTTTAGCTGCCCCTTGTTTGCATTTTCCCCTCCAGTTTTAACCCTGGGATGGCAGTAGGCATTTCTGAGATTTTAAGGATTAGAAATATTTTTGTGCTTTGCAATCTCTTCCATATATAATTACATTATTGCTGGCCATCTCAGTTTGGGATATCTTCTAGGAATACTCTGAATGTGGTCAATTCAAAGAATATTTAAGAGCACTTACTCTATAGATTTGAATTCTTATAGCTCAGATATCAAAGAAACTCAATAGAGGTTTCCCCAAATTTGACAACAATCCTAAAAATTACATTGCATTACTAACAGACTTGAGAATTTGAAAGAAACCTCTGTAAGCTGTCAAAAATAAATACTTTGAATTATATATAACAGGGTAGTCATAATTTTGTGGTGTTTTTTCTTAAATAGCATTTGCCAAATTTAGTATGCAGTGAGCCCTATAAAACCTAGAACCATTCATGAGGTTATCATTTTTGTTGAAAGGTGAGTATATTAAAGTTAGATATCAGTCAAGAGGCACCTGGGTGGCTCATTCTGTTGAGTGGCCAGCTCTTGGTTTCAGCCCAGGTCATGATCTCAGGGTCCTGGGATCACCCCATATTGAGCTCTGTGCTCAGCTGGGAGTCTGCTTAGGATTTCTCTCCCTCTCCTCCTGCCCTCCCCCTGCTCACTCTAAAATAAATAAATCTTTTAAAAAAAGAAATATCAATCAACTCTCCAAAGTCATGCAAATATTAAAAGGTGAAATATATAAAATCACATTTTCACTCCCCAAAATATTGGATAGTAAATACAGAGAACCGTAAAATAGTGTTGGTTATCTGTTCATGACAACCCTGTGGCCATGGCAATTTTGTTACCCTCTTAAAACTTCAGTTTCATTGTGTACCAAAAAAAAAAAAGAGAGAGAGAGAGAGAGAGAGATCCCACTAGATCTTTATTTTTTTAAAGATTTTATGTATTTAAGAGTGTGCAAGAGAAAGCACAAGAGAGAGCACAAGCAGTGGAGAGAGGCAGAAGGAGAGGGAGAAGCAGACTATCCTCTGAGGAGCATGGAGACCAATGCAGGGCTTGATCTCAGGACCCAGAGATCATGACCCAAGCCGAAGTCATACCCTTAACCGACTGAGCCAACCAGGTGCCCCTAGTGTTGCTAACTATTGATTTTTGTGTGTGTGTTCCTGGTTCTTGGAATGACATGTGATCTTTATTGAAACCTAGACATATGGGTTTTTATGTTATGAGACTCTAGATTATAAACTTTCTACTTAGTTGTTCTTGGACACCACTTTAGGAGCAGAAAGGGGATGTTGCTGCCTTGTTACTCCCAGGTGGTGAAGAAGTCCAGGCTCTGTAGTTAGCTTCTGTTAACACCTGAGGTGGTGAGGGAAGGGTTTCTTAATGCTGGGCAAAGGTAAAAGTCATGACTCGCCATTAGGTCTCCTCTGACAGAGCATCTCAGTGGAGTGGGTTTCAGGGTTAGGGGTACTTTATCATAAGTTGGCAAGGATAGAAGTCCAGGCACCCCACTTGGCCTTGGCTGCCTTGAGTGGGGGTGGGGCCACTATTTTTCCATAGTATTTGCCTGAAGTAGAGAAATTACTGTGTAAAATAATGTTTTTTCCCAATATTTTAAAAATTCTAATTATTTTTTAAATTCAATTAACATATAACATATTATTTGTTTCATGGGTACAGGTCTGTGATTCATCAGTCTTATATAATACCCAGTGCTCATTACAACACATACCCTCCCCAATGTCCATCACACAGTTACCCAATCCCCTCCCCCCTCCCCCCCAGCAACCCTCAGTTTGTTTCCTAAGATTAAGAGTCTCTTATGGTTTGTCTCCCTCTCTGGTTTCGTCTTGTTTCATAAAATAATATGTTTTGTCTCCCTAGCCTGCCCTTTCCTGATCCTTTGACTATGAGAGGGCAGGCATTTATTTTTCTGTCTGTGTCCATTGGCATTTCCAGGTTGCCAGTTTCTTCTGCTCCAAGCCTGAGATATATGAGGCAAATAGAAAAATCAGGGAACTCACCACTGTATGGTTCCAAGTTCTAAGACCCTTACCTGGTTTGCCTTCTCTCCATCTTTCAGTCTTATGTGTGGTTTTTTTGTTGTTATTTCTTTTAAAGATTTTCTTTTCTTTTTCTTTCTTTCTTTGAGAGAGCAAGTGCAAGCAGGGGAGGAGCAGAGGGGAGAGGGACAAGCAGACTCACAAAGAGCGGAGCCCAAAGTGGGCCAATCCCACGACCCCAAGATCACAACCGGAGCAGAAACTGAGAGTTGGACGTTCAAGGGACTGAGCCACCCAGGCACCCCTATGTTATATATATATATGAGCCGAAGGCAGACGCTTAACAACTGAGCCACCCAGGTGCCCCACTATGGCTATATTTAAATCTGCAATTGTATTTTGTTTGTCTTGTTTTTTGTTCTTCTGTACCTTTTCCTGCCCTTTTTTCTGAGTATTTGAACATTTAACAAAATTCCATTGATCTGTTTTTTAATTGTAACTCTTTGAATTCTTTTTTAAATAGTTCTTCTAAGAATTAGAACATACAGGGGCACCTGGGTGGCTCAGTTGGTTGGGTGGCTGCCTTCGACTCGGGTCATGATCCCAGGGTCCTGGAATCGAGCCCTGCATCAGGCTCCCTGCTCGGCGGGAAGCCTGCTTCTCCCTCTCCCACTCTCCCTGCTTGTGTTCCTTCTCTGTCTCTCTCTCTTTCTGTTAAATAAATAAATAAAATCTTAAAAAAAAAAAAAAAAAGAATTAGAACATACATTCTTGGGGCGCCTGGGTGGCTCAGTTGGTTAAGCACGTGCCTTCGGCTCAGGTCATGATCTCAGGGTCCTGGGATTGAGCCCTGAGTCAGGCTCCCTGCTCACCGGGGAGCCTGCTTCTCCCTCTTCCTCTGCTGCTCCCCCTGCTTGCGCATGCTCTGTCAAATAAGTAAATAAAATCTTTAAAAAAAAATACATTCTTAAACTTTGTTTCTACTTAGTTAATATTGTACCAGCTCATGTAATACACAGAAATCTTGCAACTATATACTTCCCTATTTTACCACCTCTACTTTTTTATGCTCTAGTACATCTGAAACAATGATATAACTTTTGCTATATTTTATTCTTTAAAATATTTGAAGTAATTGTGACACCCAATGTGGGGCTCAAGCGTATAACCCCAAGATCAAGAGTTGCATGGCATGCTCTACTGACTGAGCCACCAGGCGCCCCACTTTTGCTATATTTTAAAGAAATTAACAAGAAAATGGTCTTTTATATTTGCCTATTTACCATTTCTCATGCTTTTTGGCCAAATCTGCACCACTTCTCAAAACTACTTGAACTTAAAGACTACCAAAGTACACCATTGCCCCGTTTTGTGAATGAACACATAAATTACATATTAAGACTGTTCCTGACCTTTTTCATTAACTCATGACAAATAAAGAAATATCATTTGGAACCAATGTGCTTGGAAACTAAAACACAAATTTAAGTAATGAAACTGGGTGGCATGGGGCGCCTGGGTAGCTCAGATGGTTGGGCGTCTGCCTTCGGCAAGTCATGATCCCAGGGTGCTGGGATCGAGCCCCGCATCAGGCCCCCTGCTTCTCCCTCTCCTTCTGCTCCCCCTGCTTGTGCTTTCTCGCTCTGTCAAATGAATAAATAAAATCTTAAAGAAAAAAAAAAGAAACTGGGTAGCAGTACTGATGTTTGTTTTTGTTTTCACATTATCAGTTGCAATTTCTAAAAAATGCTACATATTCAACAAATTCTTGTTGAAATTCTCTGTCTAGGGGTACCTGGGTGGCTCAGTTATTTAAGCCTTTTTTTTTTTTTTTTTAAGATTTTATTTATTTACTTGAGAGAGAGAAAGGGAGAGAGAGAGAAACAGCATGAGAGGGGAGTGGGTCAGAGGGAGAAGCAAGGCTCCTTGCTGAGCCGGGAGCCTGATGTGGAACTCAATCTGAGGACTCCGGGATCATGACCTGAGCCGAAGGCAGTCACTTAACCAACTGAGCCACCCAGGCGCCAGCCTCTGACTCTTGATTTCAGCTTGGGTCATGATCTCAGGGTCATGCATTGGGCTTCACACTCAGCGTGGAGTCTACTTGAGATGCCCTTTCCCTCTCCCCTCCCCCCACTTGAGCGAGCACGCGAGCTCTCTCTCTCTCTCTAAGAGAAATAAATAAATAAATAAATGAAAATTCTCGGTCCAAACTATTAACACATCTACAATATTAAATAAAACAAGCAATATTTTCAATTCATTTTAAAGAATACCTCAGCATGTCTTCAAAGTAAATGTGAAAAGTTAATTAAGGCATACCAATATGTTTGAAATTAAAAGCTGTAGAGTATCTTATCTCTCTTAGAAGTCCACTGGGAAATAGAAATATTTGAAGATGTAAACAATTCATAAAAATTAACTGACATGTAGGAAACCTCACATACTAAGAAAACATTCACTGAGCTTCTCCTATGTGCTTGACATTAATAATCAGGGTTATAGACTCCTTTCAAGAAACTCACTATCTAGTAGGGGCATGCCTCCTTATAAGGGAATCAGAAAGGTTGAACTTTACTATCTTTAAGAAACTGAGAAACCAGTGAAGGATTTTCAGTAGTAGAGAAATATGGTAAATTTCATAGACTGGCTAACCCACTATCCATTCCCCTTTCTCTGTTGTCTACATTTACTGAAGAAACTAGGAAAGGTAAAGGTTCACATTCCAAGCCTCTCTTGCAGTGAGAGATGGTCATGTTAACAAAATTCTGGTCAGTAAAATATAAATCTACTTGCAAAGGTTTCTGGCAAAGCTTCTGATTTCCTGATGACTATCCACGGTTTGCTCCACCCCCTGCCTTCTTGACTTAACTCCGGTTATATCTAAAACTTGCCAGACATCCTGTAACCCTAAGGGCAAGACCAAAAGTGTCCCAGATAACACAGCAATGATGCCATTGAACTACTTAAGCAAAGCCTGCAGCCATCTCCAGATTTCTTATTCAAAATTATAAATCTATTTAAGTAATTTAAATTGGGCTTTCTGTTATCCGAGTCTAAATGTCTTTCTAACTAATAAAAATTGTAAAAATGTGTATTTTAGAATGCCATTCCTGAGTTAGTGTGGAGGATGGATTAAGAAGAGGGCAAGTATGAAGGTAGTGAGATGTGTTAGGAAGTTAAGGTACGCTAAGGAAGAAAAACAAGGGCCTGCCTGAACTAAGATAACTGCAGTGGGGATAATGAGGAAAATATGGATTACAGAGATATTGAAAAGATGGAAGAGACAGGGCAAAATGAAGAAACTCAAATGTCTTCTAAATTTCTAATTTGAGCAAATAGATGGATGGCTGTGCTGTTCTGAGACAAATATAGTGAGGGACTGATAAGTTCAGCTTTGGACATACTCAGTTTGATACCTATGGGATAATGTGAAAATGATGAGAAGGCAGTTGACTATGGTTCTTGAAGTCAAGAGTAAGGTCTGGATTGGAGAAATCCAGATTTGACAGTAACCATCATATAGGGTAGTACTGTCCAACAGAACTAATAATGTAAGCCACATATGTAATTCTAAAGTAAAAATAAATAGATATTAATTTTACTTTATTTAACTCAAAATAATCAAAATATTATTTCAACGTATTATCAATAATTAATGTGATAATGTACATGCTAAGTCTTTAAAATCTGATGTGTATTTTACACATAAAGCACATCTGTTAATCTGAATGCCTTTTTTCATCACAAGTACTTGATTTATATATAAATTTCATAAAATTTACAGTTGAAAAGTAGATTCATATACCCAAATTGTTCCAAACAGTTAAGTTTTCCAATAACTGAAAGAAAATAATTTTCCTTTATTATTTACATCCACATCGAAAAAATCCTGTTCATCCTTTTTAAAAAGAATTGATTTACTTTCAAAACAAAAGCGTATCAATTTGAAGACTGTATTTGTCTAAGTAAATCCAATAAATTTTGGGTCAGCTCAGTATTGTTAACATTGAATTCCAAATTAATGAGTAAATTTAAAAGCAAATTAATAAAACATTTTTCATATAATTTTATAGTAAATTTACATAACAATGTCAAATACAGTTAAAATCTTGTGCATGCTGATTCATATTAGAAAAATGTGTAAAATTATTATTTATTTTTTTAAGTTTCTATTTCAAAATAAATTCTAGTGCTTGTCTAAATAGGGCACAAAGCTTTTCCTTTTCCTTGGAGCTTCAAATTTAGGTCATTCATATGCCATATATTGGGGAGAAAACCACTATTTTTTTATTATTATGTTAATCATCATACATTACATCATTAGTTTTTGATGTAGTGTTCCATGATTCATTGTTTGCGTATAACACCCAGTGCTCCATTCAGTACATGCGCTCTTTAATACCCATCACCAGGCTAACCCATCCTCCCGCCCCCCTTCCCCTCTAGAACCCTCAGTTTGTTTTTCAGAGTCCATAATCTCTCATGGTTCATCTCCCCCCCCCGCTTTTTTTTTTAAAGTAAGCTCTACACCTAATATGGGGCTCGAACCCACAACCCTGAGATCAAGAGTCACATGCTCCACCAACTGAGCCAGCCGTGTGCCCCCACCATTTTCTCCTTGATTATTAAGTATTTGGCTAGCATTTCTGTTGCTGCAAGAAAATCTTGAACTAGTGTTTACAGTAAGTTTTTTAGAATTCTTCCACAATTCAACCAACTAGCAAAGTACGTAAGATCACTAAACTGTCTTTAATTCTTTCAGCAATCCTATTAGCTGATGTTGATTCATAGCGTTTGCACTCATATGAACATTTAACTGTACCCAAGACACCTGTCATAGAGACCATTTCAAAAAATTGACAACTATCTTCAAAATGTATCATACAGGGAGCGCCTGGGTGGCTCGGTCGTGAAGCGTCTACCTTTGGCTCAGTCACGATCCCAGGGTCCTGGGATCAAGCCCTGCGTCGGGCTCCCCGCTCAGCGGGAGGCCTGCTTCTCCCTCTCCCATTCCCCCTGCTTGTGTTCCTGTTCTCGCTACCTCTCTGTCAAATAAATAAAATCTTAAAAAGAAAAAAATGTACCATACAGGTAGAATGAATAAGGGGAATGTCTCGTTTAAAAATTTCAGTAAGATCTGACATTTTACCTAACCTACCTAGAATGCCATTTATTGTGTGAGAAGTAATTTTTTTTCTCATCTATCTGAAACTCCTCTAACAAATGTAAGAGATTAAAAAACAGCTACAGAGGGGTGCCTGGGTGGCTCAGATGGTTGGGTGTCTGCCTTTGGCTCAGGTCATGATCTCTGGGTCCTGGGATCAAGCCCCGCGTGGGCTCCCTGCTCAGCGGGGAGTCTGCTTCTCCCTATCCCTCTGCCTCTCCCCACTGCTCCTGCTCTATCTGTCTCAAATGAATAAATAAAAAGTTCTTTAAAAAAATAAAAAAATAGCTACACAGGGGCACCTGGCTGGCTCAGTTGGTAGAGGAAACAACTCTTGATCTTGGGGTCATGAATTCAAGCCCCACTGTGGACACACAGCTTACTTTAAAAAAAAAAAAAAAAAAGCTACACAAGTTTGATTTTTTTTAGGCCATGAATTCAAATTATTGCTTCATAAATGTTTAAGTCCTATGAGACAAAATGTACTCCAAGTTTTGATCTGCAGCTCTTATATTACATAACTCATCCAAAGAAAAATACTTATTTTTCAGATTTTGAATCAATTAATCTTTGATGGTTAGGAAGGTCCTGGATTCTACAATGTTTGGTTATTTAACTAAGGACTTCGTACTACTTCTTTTCTTTTTTTAAAGATTTTATTTGACAGAGAGAGAGAGAGAGACAGCGAGAGAGGGAACACAAGCAGGGGGAGTGGGAGAGGGAGAAACAGGCTTCCTGCTGAGCAGGGAGCCCAATGCAGGGCTGGATCCCAGGACCCTGGGACCATAACCTGAGCCGAAGGCAGATGCTTAACCGACTGAGCCACCCAGGTGCCCCAGGACTTTGTACTTTCTTAATAAACATTTTTAAGGCTTTAATTCATAATTTTCTAACAATTTCTATTACTGAAATACTTTATTATCTATTCAAAACCAGTTTTTTCATGTGAAAATCCAAGCTGTTTTATAGCTGGCTAAACTTATAATCAACCCTTTAAAAATTATTTAAAAATTTTTTTGTTCAACATTTAATTCTGATTTCAAGTGACTAAATTTAATTTTTTTTACTTTGAAAGATTTCATTCATTATGCATTTGCTGAAACCGTGTCAGAATTATCCACTTTACTGTCTTTGTTAAATAAGTCTTTCTCAGCCACAGCCAACTGCAATTAACCATTCATCATGAAATGCATAACATACCTTCTTCCACTGTTTATTGTTCCAGTTGTAGTACTAGTTTCTGCATCTCTACTTCTTTTTCAGTATGCCTTCATTTTAAATAAAAAAATGTGCATATTCATGTCTGAACTAGAAAAATATTTAAAATAAATATTTCAATTTAATTATCAATTATGATTTACATTAAGTTATCACTGTAATTCCTATTGTCTATATAAAATACTCAGGTAAAGATGCTATGTTACATCCAATTCATAGAAAAAAATAATGTGCACTGAATCCATCTGTTGACACCAATTCACTGATATGTTTTTAAGTAATATTACACATGACACAGGAGTTTGACAGGCACACTGCAAGAATCATGAGCAAGGTAACAAGTTAAATGTATTTCTAAAAAAAAAAAGTTGAGTTAAAAATATTTTACACTGCATTTTTATAATTAAAATTAAATAAAAAATTAACTTAGTCCTACTGAGCTCATTTCAAGTGCGTAATAGCCACACATAGCTAGAGATTACTGTATTAGCACATACAGAAGTTATTATTAACAGCCAAAAGGTTTGCAGTTTTTATTCCATTTCTCATTTATTTCATATAATTTCCAGGGCTTTGAACTTTTGCATCCTTACTAAAAGGCAACAGAAATGGAAATGGTTGGATGTTCTATACAGGACTCCTTGTAATATGCACCATGGGCTACTCTAGGAGACATGGGCCAATCTCTAAAAAACTATATAGCTCCTAAAAACAATCAACTTTATCTCTTTGGAGAATGCCTTTGAAACGTGTTAATAAAAGTTTAACAATGGGCTTTCAAAAAAAAAGTTTTATATATAAGATGTACAGCACACAATTTACAAATGGTAACATATATAATACCCTTTATTGTAAATTCCATATAGCCAACTGATTCCCAAAGAAGGCTTTTGTTGATTTTTGCCTAACTCTTGTATCTGTAGCCAACCTATGGTTACAATTTGACCAGGACTTTACAAATGGAGTTGCATCCCAATCTGCTAACTCCTTCCCCAATAAATTTATTGTCATTAGATCTGATATGTGATTGATTGTTAAACTATTTCTCACCCTTGTACAAATTATGTTCATTAAATTGAAACCTCTTTCAGCTTCAGCATTATTGATTGCAATAGTGTTAACTATCTTTTTAGCTTTTTGTATAGTTGTAGGAATCGAAACATTGTTTGATTTTATATTATTATTTACAAATTCCCGAAAATCATTCAAATCAATTTTGTATTTTAAAATTTCACATAGATGAAATAATTTTTTTTCACCAGCTATCCATGGTGAAGTTATTTCTTCATAAGGCCATGTAGAAGGTTCTAGCAAGTCAAAATAATTAAAAATACTTTCATCATGGTTTCTGTCAGATACAAGACGTAAATGCATGTGTTCAATTATATTTTCTATTAACATACTCCTAGGAAGAGCATTATATTTATTATTTTTATTAAATGGAATATCTTTAAACTTATCTGACTTAATCAAACCTTCAATTTGAGACTCATGCTTTCCAGTACCAATTTTTAAATTTTCCAAAGCTCTTATGGTACGTTTGATCAATTTTTGTGCTTTCTGAATGTTAGTTGATCTGGACTGTAATGCAGTTGAAAGTAGTGAAAATTCTTCAAGAATGTCAATCATTAAAGCAAGGTCTTGCAAAAAATGAATGTTAGCTAATCTCTTTGCCAAACCAGAGTAAGAATCAGAGAAATGCATATATAGTACAGGATATGCATGCCATACAGCAGTAGCAGCTTGTAAACTACATGCCGCCCATCTTGGTCCCATTACCCGCCCAATTTTAATAATTTCAATTTCAAGATCTTTAGCTACAGTTTCTAAAAGCCTGTTTTGATTTTTATTAGACTGGTGATAAATGGAATAAATTTTATCAAGAAATAGTTTAAAATGATTAACTTGTTTTATTTCAGATATTGAATCATCAAGTGACAATTGCAATCGATAGTTTAAACAGTTCCAAATAATGATTTTAGGAAAATTTTCTAACAACTTTGTAGCTACTCCAGACTTTTTCCCCAGGATTGTATTAGCACCATCAGAACAAAATGCAATTAAATTTGCTTTCAAATATTCATTAGTAAAGCCACAATCATTTAAAGAACTCAGTATTGTATTGAAAATACACTCTGCTGAAGTTGACACCAATTCTTTTAAAGCAACAAATAACATAACTGGTGCAGGAGCCGACTGAACTGTGCACTGGAGATAAATCACTAGAGTGCTTTTCTTCGAAACTGTAGATGCCTCATCAATTATGATGCAGATTTTGGCATTCTCTTCTATAATATTCTTAAATATCTTCATTTTCATTTCTTTTGCAATATGTTCTGCTATTCTTGTTGCACTGTATCGTGTATTTAAACAGTTGACCTCTCCATTTTTCTCTTGTAATTCTATTGCCCCCTCAATATCAGATAAAGGTCTATTATGTTTTACTAAACTGTAAACAGTATTGAAAACTTTTACTGTAGCATCAACATTTTTATTATTTTGTTTATGCACTAAATCAGAAATTGAGTCATTAACTGATTCCTTTAACAAATCCTGAATTTTACCATGGGCTTTAGAAACATCGTGTTCCCTAATTTTTTTCCGCAGAGAAGCCTGTCTAGTAGTTTTATTACTGCCATTAGGGGTTACTAAATATGCAATCCATTCCTTGGACACGTGGACATGCTTTTCTGCTTTTGATCCCAAATGCCGAACTGTTGAACAATCCTTACATCCTAATCTACCTTCTTTTATTTCAAGCCATTTGTACTGTTCTGTAAACATAAATGCTTGTTTTTCATTCCAACAATCTGGAAGCACAAGATTATCTGTTTCTTCCTTTGATGAACATGATGGATTTTCTTCAATGATTGGTTGTTCAACATATTTGAAATTTGATTCCTTTGACTTAGACAATCCACAATGATTTTTGCTATTTCTTTCTGTGTCTGTTTTCACCTTCTTCACATTTAAAAAACGCAAAAAATCTCCCTGCCGTTTTGGCATTTTAGGGAACAGAATCTGAAAAATAATTTTACATGTATAAGTAAAGTTCTTGACAACACTTTAAAGGTTAATGTAAAAATTTCTGTTAATGATTTCTTTATATAATTTTAGAAATAAATTTTGAATTAAAATACTTACGTTGATTTTCAATTTGTACCTACAACTTCAATATGATTTGCTATTTGTTGAAAAATTCACTATCAGGTTTTTATAAAGTTTATTTTTTTAGTAATCTCTACACCCAATGTGGGGCTTGAACTCACGATCCTGAAATCAAAAGTTGCATGCTCCTCCTGAGTCAGCCAGGCGTGGTTTTAAAAATTTCATAGCCAATAATGTCACGAAATCGAATGTTTGATTAACATCCAATTGAACAAAGAAGTTGCTCATGATTTACAAATGAGTACAGTTTCAATGTGAAAAGTGGTTAATATTTTCATTTAATAAGATGAAAAGTGAAGAAGTGAAGATGTATACCAGAACTCCACTCGCTCATCAATGACATCAACATCTTTCCTGAATCAAAGAAGAGTTTTCAAGTATTACAAGGTTTCCTCAATTGTTCATATAGCACACAGTCCAGCAATTTAGAGATGTATCACATTTTTAGGCTTAATCTGAATTAACATTTTATCCACCACTTTCTTAAGTTTAGATAATTAATAAATAATAAATCAAGCCCCTATCTGTAGTTTGACGTTTACCTTGGTGTAAATATTCCAATCATGTTGCAGGAGCATGCGGTTATATAGTATTTCTACCACTCAGATACAATAGGTGTAAATAACCTCAAATTAAGATATGATTTTTGAATATTTACTACCTTAAATGTAATAATTTATTTCCTTGTAACTTTATATACTTCAATTTTTAATATATACTTTAATTTTTAATAATGGCTATGTTTAACATATCAGCTCACAAAATCTTTTTCTCCTGAAAATCTTACAATCAGTTCTTGCAAGCCAGTTCAAGCCACCTCCAACATACTTTGCACTTAATGACAGAACTGAAAAACCACAAATATAATATACTTACATCACTATGACAGGTGCTAGGCTCTTCATTATCACCACAGACCAGATCAATGTATTCAAGAACACTTTTTGATGGTCCTTCCTAAAAAGCAATTGAGCAAATTTACAAGTCATGAAAACCATTCAAACCACACTTGCATTTACAATCAGTAGGTTTTTGTTGTTGGAATTAGCAAGACTTTCTCCTTCCTAAGGAGGATTGCAGGTGGCACAGAATAATCAGAAACAAAAGGAGCACAAGAGTAGATGAATAAGTAATGATGACAAAACCGAAAGAGAAACTAAATCTACATAGAGGAATAAAACCATGTGGATTCCTTTGGAAATGGAAAATAGTACAGGAATAGTATTAAAAAGACACATCATGGTACTTTATTCTTTAACTGGATGACTATCAATAATCTTTTAGATATCTAAGCTCAAAATCAGAGTTCTTAAATAGCTCTGCTTTATCCTCCGTATCCTTTCACAACCAAACATCAAGCCCTGATTTTCTCAATTCTTTACCTATATATACTACCTACAGAATACACCAGGCCCTAAATACCTGGATCAAAAACCTAGATTTTACTCTATAGGTAAATGAACCAATCAATAGTGCTGAGATGGGAATAACATTAGAGCTGTGGTTCAACATTAGGAAAGTATGAAGTATGGGAAGACTAGTAACAAGATAATCCAGACAATAGTAATGTAGTACTAAAATAGAGTGAAGGCCAGAAGAACAATCAGGAAGTACACTCTTCTGTATGTATATTACAATAAAATCTGTATCAAAGGTAAGGGCTCTTTTTGTACCTACAAATTTTTATCATTCCTTTCTTTCAGCATATTGTGTTTATTTAGCTACATGCACGCATATATGTATATGGCAGAACACAAAGAGGAAGCTGTGCTATAATGCAGACTGAAGGCTGGAAAGCGATTTATAGGAAGACTAAGGAACCCATAATAGAATACATCAAGTAGTAACTTTTTCTATCTGAAGAACCCTCAAGCAGAGAACTGTACCCAGCAGCATTTCATCTTTACTGGATGGTACTATTAAAAAAAGAGAAATAGGCATACCCTGGTAGAGCCCAGCATAGGATGGGGTTACAAAGGGAAATAAATTCTGTCTCTGAGTATATTTTAAAGTTGAATTAAATTATCAGTTTTTTTCTGTGGAACCATTTAAATGCAATAGGGGCGTGGCTGGCTAGCTCAATCGTAGGAGTGTGTGACTCCTGATCTCGTGTTGTAGGTTTGAGCCCCATGTTGTATATAGAGATTACTTAACAATAAAATCTTAAAAAATAAATAAATAAAGGCAGTAGGAATATTTTTACTCTCTTCTTTCTGATACTGAATTCCATTTAGAGTATACAAGCATACCTCTGAAATATTATAGGTTCGGTTCCAGACCACTATAATAAAGCGAGTATCACAATAAGAGTGAATCAAATGAATTTTTTGGTTTCCCAGTGCATATAAAAGTTATGTTTATACTATAGTCTATTAAGTACGTCTAAAAAAATGTACACAGCTTATTAAAAAAAATACTTTATTGCTAAAAAAAAAATGCTAACCATCACCTGTGCTTTCAGTGAGTTATCACTGATCATAGATCACCATAACAAATACAATAATAATGAAAAAGTTTGAAATATTGTGGGAATTACTGAAACGTGACAGAGACACAAAGTTAGCAGATGCTGTTGGTAAAATGGTGCCAATTGACTTGCTTCATAGAGGGTTGCCACAAATCTTCGAAAACAGTATTTGTGAAGAACAATAAAATCTAGTGCAATAAAACCTGGAATGCCTGTATAATTCACTTCTCTTTATGAATCTATCAAATATTTGATCCTCTTTTTGGAAACAAGGCTAAATTAAATAAGAGGTTCTATCAAGTTGGATGTACAAAACTCTGGATGCAAACATACAAAAGATTCTCTGTATTTAAAATTAAATTTAAATTAAGAGAGTTTTATTTATTTTTGAGATTTTATTTATTTATTTGACACAGAGAGAGAGACACAGCTAGAGAGGGAACACAAGCAGGGGGAGTGGGAGAGAGAGAAGCAGGCTTCCTGCAGAGCAGGGAGCCCGACGCGGGGCTCGATCTCAGAACCCTGGGATCATGACTGGAGTGGAAGGCAGACGCTTAACGACTGAGCCACCCAGGTGCCCCAAATTAAGAGTTTTAAACTTCAACTGAAGAAAAGCTGATATGTTAATTAAGAATTTTTAATGGTTTATTCCACAGTTTTACACAAACTTACACCTATTTTTCCAACCTTAATCTTGTAGATTCTGTTTCTCAAAGGCACATGTCATAACACCTATGTCACTCCTAGTTCTAGTTGCACAAAATATCATCCAGTTTATAATGTCCCATTCATTTCTGTTTCTATACCACAGTCAGGAGGAACCAAAACTATTTTGCCCGAAGACCCATGAAATATTCCTTCCAAATGCTTTTCATTACAAAAAAAACCCACAAAAAACAAAAAACCACACTGTGGCTCTTCAATTTCCATAGCTACATCACTTACTCTACAACACAGGGAAGCAGAATCAGCATAAAACCTATCTTGGCACCCCCAAATTTATAAGGCCCCAAGTGTCAAAAAAAAGAAAATGGGGGTTATCATACGTACTGTTAATGGGGAAGAATGTCAAGGAAATGATCTTGTAAAGAATTTCCATATGACCCTACTAGAACAAGAAACAACATCCTAACACCACAACATTTAAAGAGGAGATTTTATTTGATTTAGAAAACAGTTGACATTTGGAAAAAAAATTGGTTTATCAGGTTGCCCTAAACCTATAGCAATTAACAAACAAACATGAAACTGCCACTCATTTAAAGAAAAATTATACACCTTTAACAGCAAACCTCAACTAATCACTGGTTTGGAGAAGTTTTTAGCTGGCTAAGATACCACTTTAAACAGAACCTTTGTTTTGGGTGAAAACCATCCGAAAATACATCATAACCCCCTCCCCGCTAAACCAAGGCTTTACAAAGCATGGTTCACAGATTCATATTTCCTTTCATTTGTTCCACAGTGAAGATTCCTGGGCCTCACTCCACACCGACTGAATCAGAATCTGCAGGTGGGACCCAGGAATCTTCACTGTGGAACAAATGAAAGGAAATATGAATCTGT
>NW_022589714.1:27252087-27298256 GCF_004348235.1 Phoca vitulina
ACAGATTCATATTTCCTTTCATTTGTTCCACAGTGAAGATTCCTGGGCCTCACTCCACACCGACTGAATCAGAATCTGCAGGTGGGACCCAGGAATCTGCACATTTACACTTCCTAATGCTGAGAGACCACTGTCCCAAAGGGAAGGAAGTCTGAAAACCATGTGTGTTCCTGGTGATGCAGGGATCTTCATTATGAACACCAACTCTTGCACTATGCTGTAACATGATGATCTCAGACGTTGGTGAAGTCTTCAAGCTATTTGCCTTCATGTTATGAAGCTACAGAACACTCAGATTTTGAGTTCTTGCAACCCTTCTTGTTTTCTACCTCCTTCCTCATCATCAGCCGACCCTTCCCTCTAACCTGCAGGTCATCTCTGAAAGGACGCTCTTGCCCTGCTTCCACACACACTCTAAAAGACCAGAACTTTGCCTAGATGAAGTATAAAATGGCGCTCAGGAAGGCACGAGAAGCGTGATTCAATGCGCAACATGTCCTTTCGGGCACAGTCTTTGCGGTGGCCACTGTAGGTGCTCAGAGACCCCCCCCTTCGGGAAATGTCCTAATCCTATGCCACGCTCCCCAGTGTCTAGTACCTGCGAGACATTCATACCTCGCTGCTGAACGATGAACGGGACAGGTGAGGTATCATCACATAATGGCTTACCACGCATAGGTTTGGGATTCTGGGAAAAACCCGAATATCGTTGCTACTTACACTGACAAACTGAATGTCATCTTCGTTTTCATCCGTTGTTGCCTCAGATGCCTCAGGCCCGGCTGGAGGGACAGACTCTATTATCTATAAAGATAAGGCAGAACATGCTTATCTATATACAGCCACATACTTGCAGGAAGAGATTTGTCCCAAAAGCAACGAAAAAGGAAGAGCTCTGTAACACAGCAAGCTCTTGAGAAAACCGAACTGAGCACAACTGCATGCAAATCCGACCAAGAACAGGACTCGATGGAGTCGGCTTATGGCTCTGCAGACGTGGAGCCAGAGGGAGCCGACGCCGAAAACGACTTACCTGCCCCTGCGAATTCCCCAATCTCCTCCAGGAGGAGGGATGCACGCACACCGCCGAAGAGCGAGCCTGTCTCAAAATGTCGCTCTCACGGCCAGAGCAGCCGCAACAGCGACCTCCGGGGCCGGCGCAGGGGGCCGGGGGCGGCCGGGCGGCCATTGTTACCGCTGGTTCCTCGTTCAGACCCGCACCAGGCCCGAACGCTGGGCTCGGCCCGAGACGCGGAGGCTATCGCCCCGCCGCTGCGGCTCCGCCGCGCACCAGGCCTCACACTCGACAAAACACAAAGCCCTTCCCGGCTCGGCTGAGAATGCCGCGGCCCAACGCTCGACCACTCACCTCCGACCCCGGGTCTCCCATTTCTCCGACGGCCTAACTGACAGCACCACCGCTCCTGCGGCCCCCGCCGCCGCCGCCGCCGTCGCTGCTGCCCCCGCTGCAGCCGCCTCCACCGCCGCCGCCGCCACGACTTCCCTTCCCGCCCAGCACCGCTTCGCGCCGCCGTGACCCGCCCCTGCGTGAGCGCCGACGCCGCCGACGCCACCGACGCCGCGGGCGGAAAGAGGTGTGAAACCGCTTCAAAAGGAGAAGCCGGCTCTGGCCCGCTATCCCCCGGAGCTTCTTTCTCACAGTCCCGGCCTGCCTTCCCCGGGCCGCGCAGGATGCTGGGAGTTGTAGTTCTGCTCGTTCCTGAGCCTGTGCCGCGCCTAATTGAAGAGTGGAAAGGGACTCTCAGCGAGGCGCTTGCGTTCCTCTAGGCTGTTACTGTGCTAAAGTAGTGTAATAGATGACCTTTCTCTCTCAATCACTCTGTTTTCCTCTCCCCACCTTTCTTCTACTTTTTCCTTTTCTTTTTATACGAACATTGGTCTAGATAATCTAGATCAGTGGTGATAAAATGCTCTTTCATAGTTTGCTCAGATACTTCCTTACCAAAACAGTGGCCGACTTTTTTCAATATTTACACATGAATGATTGTTAAGAGATACAGTTTATGAAAACAAATGTTTACTGACGATATTTTTTATAAAGATTTTATTTATTTGAGAGAGAGCACAAGTGGGGGTGGGGGGGAGGGAGAAGCAGACTCTCAGCTGAGCAGGGAGCCCCAGGTGGGGCTCATCCCAGGACTCTGGGATCATGACCTGATGGAAGGCAGCTGCTTAACCGACTGAGTCACCCAGGCGCCTCCTGGCGATACTCTTTTAAAGCTTTTTCTCCTAGCATATCCGCCCAAGGTCACCTGACAAATCTGTAGTCCCACAAAATCACCTTTATGATTTTGGCTGTGGCCTACAATGAGTGAGATCACACAACAGAGGAACAATGAGGCATATCACAAGACAAAGGAATAGAGTTATTAGGAAATTTTAAGGAAGGGTAGAGGTAGGTGAAATTTAAGTGAAGCAGTCTTTTGGTAGGTACAAAGCCAATTAGGGCTGTGTATAAAGAGTTCAAGGTCATGTCTGGACTACAGACTTCTGTTAACTTGGAAACTACAGAGTTAACATAGTTACTAATTGTTGGCCCGGAATCCCCTTATCTGTAGCCCTGCACTTGGTTTGGTATGAGGCTGGTTCTCTGTGTCACAGTGACCAGCCAAGGGAGGGATATTTCATTTTTACTGATAGATTTTCAAACAACAAAGCTGGTACTCTATGATTTTAGAAAACAAATTTTCTCATTGTGTAAATAAGAAAGCAGTAGTCACCAAGGTCATCTTTATTCTACAAGTGCAGTATTTCTTTGGGAGAAATATTGTTTGTTAATTTTTCAGCTAACTTTATCTCTCTGTCTGTTATTTGAGCCCAGCAGATATTTACTTTCTCATTTGGAGGCCTGTTTTTGCTGGTCTAAATGAGAACATGTCATTTGATTACTTATGTTCCCTGCTAGTATTTGATGAATCTGTTTGATTTCTCCAAAGGGCACTACAACTGCAGGTGCATTTGTACCAACTACATTTGGGACTTGAAGATGAAAGTTGAGAAAAAGAAACATCTGCTAAGATGATAGACCCAAAAGCTGCATGTAAATTAACCGTTTTTAAATCTCTTAAATATCTAGATGAGATTTGCATTTAAACAATTTTTCTTATGTGCTGGTGAGAGTTCAGTGGAACGTGTACTGTGAAAGGTTGCAGGTGGGAGTCATTCAGTTAAGTTCTTGGAAAACAAACAGTAAATATGTGGCTATAGCCCAAATATGATCATGCCTTTCAATTCAGTAATTGTTGCAGGGATAGTTTTTTCTTTTTTTAAAGATTTTATTTATTTATTTGAGAAAGAGCATGCCCATGTGAGTTGGAGGGAGAGGCAGAGGGAGAGGGACAAGCCGACTCCCAGCTGAGCAAGGAGCCCACCGCAGGGCTCCATCCCAGGACCCTGAGATCATGACCAATTGAGCCACCCAGGAGCCCCTGGGATAGTCTTTTTCATTTTAGATATTCTGATAGGTGTGTAGTGATATCACATTGTGATTTAAATTTGTATTAACCTAATTAGTAATAATGTTGAAAATCTTTTTATGCATTCATTTGCCATCCATATATCTTCACTGGTCATGCCTTTTATGGACTTCTGCCCATTATTTAAATTACTTTCTTATTATTGAATTTTAAGAGTTGTTTATTCTGGATTCAAGACCTTAACAGATACGTGATTTCCAAATATTTTCTCCCAGTCTATAGTTTGCCCTTCCATTTTCTTAAAATTGTCTTTCAGGGGCGCCTGGGTGGCTCAGTTCCTTAAGTGACTGCCTTAGGCTCAGGTCATGATCCTGGAGTCCAGGGATTGAGTCCCACATCAGGCTTCCTGCTTAGCAGGGAGTCTGCTTCTCCCTCTGACCCTCCTCCCTCTCATGCTCTCTCTCTCTCTCATTCTCTCTCTCTCAAATAAATAAATAAAATCTTTTAAAAAGTTGTCTTTCAAAGAGAAGTTTTTACATTTGACAAAGTCTAATTTATCAATTTTTACCTTATCATGCTTTTGGTGGTATATCTAAGAAATTTTTTTTTTAAAGATTTTATTGATTCATTTGAGAGATAGAGAGCAGGAGCAGGGGGGAGAGGCAGAGGGAGAGGGAGAAGCAGACTCCCCTCTGAGCTGGGAGCCTGACGTGGGACTCGATCCCAAGATCTGGAGATCATGACCTGAGCCGAAGGCAGATGCCCAACCATCTGAGCCACTCAGGCGCCCCTAAGAAATCTTTGCATAAGCAAAGTTACGAATATTTGTGTTTCCTTCTAGAAAATTACAATTAGGTTTTAATTTTAGGTCTATGATCCATTTTGAGTTCATTTTTACCTATGATAAGTATGGATTAAAGTTCATGGTTTTACATATGGATGTACAATTGTTTCAGCAGCAGTTGTTGGAAAGACTATCCTTTCTTCTCTGAATTACCTTTGCACCTTTGCCAAATACCAGTTGTTCATATATCTGTGGGCCTATTTCTGAACTTTCTATTATCTTCTGTTGATGTATTTATCTATCTTGACACCAATACTATGCTGTCTTGATTACTGTAGCTTTGCAATAAGTCTTGAAATCAGGTAGTGTTAGTCTTCCACCTTAAATCTTCTTTTTCAAATTGTCAATTTTCTTTAATTTCTCTCAGCAACATTTAGTATTTTTCAGTGTGTAGATATTTCACATATCTTGTCAGGTTAATCACTAAGTATTTCATATTTTTTGATGCTATTGTAATTGGTATAGTTCTTCAAAATTCAATTTGACTTTTTTCTAAGGATGAATAATATTCTATTGTGTATAATAGCACAATAATAGTATTCTACTGTGTATATATACACATTGTTTTTATCCAGTCATCCAGATAAATTGTTTCCAAGTCTCAGTTATTATGAATAATGGTGCAATGAACATAGGAGTGCAGATATCTCTTCAAGATACTAATTTCATTCTCTTTGCATATATACCCTGAATTGGGATTGCTGGATCATACAGTTCTTTTTTTTTTTTTTTTTAATTATTTTAGAGGGGGGGGGGTTGGGGGGAAAGGCAGAGGGAGAAAGAGAATCTTGAGCAGGTTTCGCGCCCAGTGCAGAGCCCAACATGACCCTGAGATTATGACCTGAGCCAAAATCAAAAGTTGGATGCTTAACTGACTGAGCCACCCAGGTGCCCCTCTATTTTAATTTTTTGAAGAACTTCATACTGTTTTCTGTAATAGTATGCCAGTTTACACTTCAGCCAACAGTGGACAAGGGTTCTCTTTTTCCACATCTTGGCCAACACTTGTCATCTCTTGAATTTTTTTACAATAGCCATCTTATAGGCATGAGGTGATATTTCACTCTGGTTTTGATTTGTATATTCCTGATGGTTAATGATATTGAGCACTTTTTAATGTAACTGTTGGTCATTTGTATGTCTTCTTTGGAAAAATGTCTATTCAGATCCTCTGCCCATTTCTTGAGTTATTTGGGGATTTTTTTGCTATTGAGTTATATGAGTTCCTGTATATTTGGATATTGACCTCTCATTGGATATGTGGGTTTGTAAATATTTTCTCCCATTCTGTAGGTTACCTTTTCATTTTGTTAATTATTTCCTTTGCTGTGCAAAAGCTTTTTAGTTTGATATTGTCCACTTGGTTATTTTTGCTTTTGGTTTCTGTGCTTTTGGTGTCATATCCAAAAAAATCATTGCCAGACCAATATCAATGAGCTTTTCCCTGTTTTCTTCTATTAGTTTTACAGTTTCAGGTCTTTTAAGTCTTTATTTTAAATTGAAGTATAATTGAGATACCATGTTATTTTAGTTTCAAGTGTATAACAGTGATTTCTAACTCTACCACCATTCTCATATGTATATATATTTTTAAGGCTCCATGGCCAATGTGGGGCTTGAACTCACAACCCTGCAATAAGAGTCAGATTCTCTATCAACTGAGTCAGCCAGGTGCCCCCTTCCCATATTTTCAATTGTCATTCCACTATAATAAAGGGTCTTACCTTCTCCCTTACTTTTTGATTTATCCATTATTATGATTCATGGATTTCTGTTTTATTCAATGGGTTATAATTTGATTGTTCATTGCTATTATAGAAATAAAACTGTATTTTATTTAGGTATGGTTGACAAAATTGTGTATATTTAGGTGTACATGATGTTTTGATGTTATTATACATTGTGAAATGATTGCCACAATTAAGCTAATTAACATATCCATCACTTACATAGTTACCATTTATGTGTGTGTGTGGTGAGAACCCTTAAGATCTCCTCTCTTGGGGCACCTGGCTGGCTCAAGTTGGTAGAGCATGTGACCCTCGTCTTGGGGTTCCAAGTTCAAGCCCCATGTTGGATGTAGAGCTTACTTAAAAAAAAAAAAAAAAGATCTACTCTCTTAGCAAATTTCAAGCATACAATACATTATTATAGTCACCATGCTATAAATTAGGTTTCCAGAACATACACCTCTTATAACTGAAAGTTTATTCTCTTGGACCAACATCATCCCATTTCCCACATCCCCACAGCACCTGGTAACCATTATTCTACTCTCTGTTTCCTTGAGTTCAACTTTTTTACATTTCACATATGAGATCATGCAGTATCTGCCTTTCTGGCTTATTTTGCTTAGCATAATGTCCTCCAGGTGTATCCATGCTGCTGTAAATGGCAGGATTTCCTTCCTTTTTAAATTTAAATTTTCATGTCTGTTTATTCTTAATTTTGGATGGTTTCTCAGCATTTCCTTGTCTTTCATGTCATTGACATTTTTGAAGAATATAGGCCAGTTATTTTATAGAATGTTCCTCAGTTTAGGTTTGTCAGTGTTTCCTCATGATCACATTCAGTTTATATCTCTGGCCAAAATACTACTTAAGTGATCTTGTGTTGCTTTTAGGGAATCACATTCAGAGACACATATTTATCTGACTCTTATTGATGATGAGGATTATTGATAATAATCATCTGGTCAAAGTATTGTCCACTTTATTCCACTTTTTCTGCTGCATAGTTAGATTTTTCTCCTTGTAATTTATAATCAATCTGTGGGATAATACACTGAGAACATGAAAATATCCTCTCCTCGTGAAACTTACACTTCAATATTTAGTATCCTCTGATGATTCTTGCCTAATCAATCTTTACTATGATAGATGTACATAGTAATTTTCTAACTACCACCCTTTCCATATTTTTAATTGGCGTTCTGCTATAATGAAGGGTCTTCTTATCTCCCTTACTTTTTGATTTATCTATTCATTGTTATTATGGATTCATGGATTTCTATTTTATTCAATGGGTAATAACCCATTATTGTCCTAATTTATTCTGATGCTCAGATTGTCCCGGGTTTGGCCAGTTGGAGTCCCTTTTGCAGCCTCAGGTGGCCAACCTTCTTTGAGCAGTCCCTTACTTTTTGGCATAACATACAATGTTCCAAGCACATTTGGTACCTTCTGTGCTCCCGCCCTGGAATCCGACATTTCTACAAGGAGCACTTTTCCTTTTGGTGGAAAATGGTATTTAGAAATCAAGATCTGAGAAAAACGGATACAGGCCATTTTTAACAAAATGGCAGAAGATAATACCTATGATCAGAACCCAAAGTTTCATTCTAAATCCTAGGAATCAAAAGTAAACTTAGTGCCAAAGAGCTTAACAAAGTTCAGAGCTCAGATTCAGTGTGAAACTCATCTCATCATTACGGGTAAAGTGACTTTGAATGGGTGCAGACCCAAAGATTCTCAAATGTGCTCATTCTTACCATATCAAAGAGGATGGAAACTGGGATCTCAACAGAATCTAGGTAGCACCTTCAAATTGTTAAAACTCAACAATAGAGGAACATCAGTGACCTGCCTATGTCACAATAAATGAAGTGCATTTAGCTTGCTGCAGCAAGAGAATACCCCATAGGCAAAGTTTAGGAACATCTTAATCTGGAAAAGTCAGGGAGGACTTTTAAATGAATATTAGGTGCTTACGGGGCAGAATAAATGTCTTTTCTTCTGGGGCAAAATAAATAAAATAAGTATTAATACTTGGATCAAGTGCTCTAAGTGGGTTTGTTTTTTTTTTTAAGATTTTATTTATTTGAGTGAGAGAGTGAGAGAGATCACAGAGGGAGAGGGAGAGAGAGAAGCAGACTTAGCGCTGAGCAGAGAGCCTGAAGTGGGGCTCCGTCCCAGGACCCCGGGACGATGACCTGAGTTGAAGGTGCCCCAGATGCCCCAGGAAGAATCAGTTTTGTAAAGGAAAATTCTCCCTAGGTTACAAAATTACTTAAGTAAAATTCCAAAAAAAAAATTCAGCATTTTTGTTTTTGACAGTAGAAAGTTGAAAGGAGGATTTAAAAATTCATCTAGTGGAGGGGTGCCTGGGTGACTTAGTTGGTTACTGCCTGACTCGTGATCTCAGCTCAGGTCTTGATCTCAAGGTTGTGAGTTCAAGCCCTGTTTTGGGCTTCATGCTGGGCATGAAGACTACTTAAAAAATAAATAAACGAAAAATAAAAATTCGGGGCGCCTGGGTGGCTCAGTCGGTTAAGCATCTGCCTTCGGCTGAGGTCATAATCTCAGGGTCCTGGGATCGACTCCCACATCAGGCTCTCTGCTCTGTGGAGAGCCTGTTTCTCCCTCTCCTTCTGCTGCTCCCCCTGCTTTTCTCTCTCTCTGTCAAATAAATAAATAAAATCTTTAAAAAAAATTTTAAAAAAATAAAAATTCATCTAGAAGAATAAATTTGTGACTATTATGAAAATAATCAGGAAATCTGTGAAAAATAATACTGAATGGTATTTCATTTTTCTCCTGATTCTTTGCTAAAAAAATATTTAAAAAATTAATAAATCCCAAAGGACAGCAATGCAAGGAAGAGTTTGGGTGGAAGAAGGAAGAGGCATGTATTATCTCCACCATCATCAAAGGAATTATAATAACCAGGACCACCTGGGGCACTGAGATGTTTATGTTATAGTATTTAATGTAATATAAATAATACAGATATTACATAATATATACTTATCATATATATTATATATTATGTATAAACATATACTTTATAAATATATACTTTGTATATGCTTTATATATAATTTATAAATATATAATTTATATGTAATATGTCCCATATATATTTTCCAGAATTAAAAGCTGTAAGTATCCAGATTGAAAAGGAAAAGAATGTTTCCTGCACAATTAATAAAAAGAGACGCACAACAAGGCATATTTTTTCATTTCCCTGATTTTAATACATTAAGGAAAGGGAAGATCCAGAGAACCTCAGGGAGGATGGGAAGGCATATTCTGAATAAAAGAATGAGAATTAGGATTTCATTATTCTCTTCATAGGCTAGGGTTGCCAGATTTGGCAATAAAAATATAGGACATCTAGTTAAATTTGAATTTAAGATGAATGAGTAATTATTTAGTGCAGTATACCCCAGATATTACAAAGGATATACTAAAAAAATTGTTCATCTGATTCACATTTAACTGGGTGAGTTTAATTCATCCAGCAATCCTACAGCAGCAGCAATGGGTGTAACTCTGGTAAGATTCAAGTAAGCATTATTTACTTGTCCCTTACTGTAAGAAATCAAATAAAGTAAGAAGGAGAAAAACAAAAGAGCAACAGCAGAACACCCTGTCCTGCTATTTTTAGTAAAATAGGCAACAGATAATAACTGCAGAAACCAAGGACTTTTAAAAGTTGCTATTAGAAGGAAATTGTGCAGAGAACATCAAGGCCCCTCATGAGTAGCAGATCTCAGAAAGTGCCAGCAAAAGTATACTTCCTGAAAAGGAGAAACTCATCCAGAAATGCAGATTCCTTAACCTGTAAATCTAACAACTGAGGGGTGAGCTTCAGCAGAAGTCATAAGGTTGGGATACAGAGAAAATGCACAGAGTATCTAAGAGGGCTCCTAGCAGCAGATCTCAGAAAGGTCCAGCAGAATCTTACTCTATGAAGGTCAAGGGCTCATTGGTAAATGCAAGGGCCCTGTACTATTTGCTGCTGCTGGTGAAGGGTCTGGGAATGCAGGGCTGGTGACAGAAATCCTTCCAGACTCAGCTTGGGTCAGAGGACCAAAGGGAACAGGGCTACACAAAATATTTCTCAGGGGAGTCATCGTGGCTGCAATCAGTCAGTGGTCTCTATGACAGTGAAGAGAGAGCCTTAGAAAGGTCTGAAGCCTGGCAGGGAGCCCTGGCCCCTCTCACCAACCATAAACTCAAATGCAAAAGCTGGACGAGGAAAAACCATGTCATTATAAAGTAAATGTTGAAGAAAAGCTCTGGCACAATATTAGCATAAAAATTTTGTAAGGAAAAATGTGAAAAAGAGCTGCAAAAATGACAAATGCATTAAAGACATTCACAGAAAAAGGGATGTAATTATCATCTCCATGTAGGAAGACTGCAGAACACACATGTAGAAACTCATACATTAGTAAATTTTTCTTTGACACTTTTGCAGGGCTAATTGTGGATTTGGAAAGTCCTTGTCCTTCAGATAACATAAAAATATTCGTGTATTTTTTTTTATCTCAGTCCAATTTTTACATTTTATTAATCTGGAATTTTTTATGAAATATAGTTTGAAGTAGGAACATAATTATTTCTCATTCACCAGTTACCTCAGTATCATTTATTGAATAAACCTTCCTTTCCCTACTTACTGAAGGTTCTACTTTAATCATATTCTAAATTTGTATGTATATGAATACATAATACATGCATACATATACACATACATATATATCAATTGCCTTCTGGGCACTCTATTCAGTTTCATTAGTTTTCTTATTTGTAACTCATTTTTTAAAATAATTTTATTTATTTATTTGACAGATAGAGAGAGAGCACAAACAGGAGGAGCAACAGAGGGAGAGGGAGAAGCAGGCTTTCGGCTGAGCAGGGAACCCGATGTGGGGCTCAATCCCAGGACCCTGGGATCATGACCTGAACCAAAGGCAGATGCTTAACCAACTGAGCCACCCAGCTGCTTCTTATTTGTAACTCATTTAGAACCAATATATGAAGCTGAATTAGAAAGACGATATATATTCTATTACCTATAAAAATTTCAAAACACATCTAAAAATATCTTAAGGAAGGACCATAGAAATTCTAGTTGAATAATAGTTATGTTTTGCAAAGACAATTTTATTTACATTTAGTAGGCAAAACATACTACAAAGTAGTTTTTTTTAAGTAAATCACTTGTATCTCAATAAAATTATCATTTTTCAATAAAAATGTTAACCTTCCTGGATAGTGTGTATATATCCGACATAGCACGCACATTTATCTTGGATATTGTCTCTATATCCTACATATAGTATGGCCCCTTAGAAGACAAACAAGCCAGAGCCACATAGGCAGTTATAATGGTAATGCCTTAATGTGTAGGGGTAGAGAAGCAATCAGCCCAGAAAAGGATCTTTTCCCTGGATTTTATACCCTAATAAGAAACGAGCAAATACTTTTTTATGTTTTCAATGAGATTTATTTATATTTAAGTAAAAGTAGCAAATGCTAACATAAGTTATTTCCTTAATCATATTTATTTTGTACGACCACATTGTTATCAAGCAGCATTATGTGGAATGTTCCCTGGGTCCACAGTTCTGAACTTCCCAGCTATTATATGCATCCTCTTTTCCAAGTTTAAACATGACCTTGTACACTGAAAAAGCATGGCTTGTTATTGCAAAGTTGTTGTGTGTGACATCCTGACATCACAGGAGAAGCCTCTTGATGAAGAATGTTTTATCTTTCATTCATTTACAAAATGGTATTTTTCTTTTTATGTGATTATCCAACCCATGAGATTTTGTTCCCAATTCTTTTTTCTTCTGATACTATGAAATCAGACCAGTTAAAACTAAGCAGTGTAGCAATAAAACCAACCAAATACATAGGATGTTATCTTATATAGGATATTTTAGATGATATTTATGTTTTATATTACACATCTGTATTTAATGTACTTGGCAATAAAAAGTTAGAAGCATATAAACAAATAAAAAAATTTCAAATCGATGCATTGTTTTAACACTCACAAAAACCTGGGTTTATTTCTTTTTCAGGAGTGCAGTGGAATAGTTTTATATTAAAATAAAAAGGTCTTGCTGCTTTTTTTTTGGATTCTTATTTTATACATTTTTAGGTAACAGAATAATCCTGTAATTTCATTGCGAAAACACCATTACTTGGTTAGATATGATTATCAGATTTTAGGCCAACTTTGCTTCCCTCACATTCGTGAACATTGATTATTTCACTGTTTACTTTTCCAAACATGTGCTTATGCTAAAGATCCAAAAACTAAAATGGGGAGTCATTGGTAATAATAAATGTACAGTGATTAAAAGGACAATGACAAATCTTAGGGGCTGAAGTTTTTGTTGCTATGATGAGTTCTATTGTGTTAAGTTAGCTGTGCAGAGAAACATTTGGGGACAGGAAAATGCATTATTTCCAAGAAACCATATTGCATGCTGAATTGACTGCTAGAAATTCTCTGGTTTGATGCATCACTGATATTAATGCTGGAATCTACATGCAGCTTCTTCAGCAAGCTCGTTGCTCCATCAAGAGCCAGCGATATTACAGATGTCTCACAGCCTGTCACTATGTGTCTCTGTGCTCACCGCCAGGGAGGTTGCAGATTCTCCAACAAAATCCAGTGTTAGATTCAGAACTGAAGGTGTTTTATTTCAGTTACCTACAATACCCATCAAAGACAAATGAAAAAAAACCCCAGCAAATTTTGTTAGAGTTCTTATAGTACTTTTTATAGCCACATGAGTTATTTTTGTGTCTAGTACAAATTTTTGCTTAAAAATACAAATTGTTAATAGGAACTATTATTATTGAGGTGACTTAGAAATTATTTTATGATCTATTCAGAGGAATTCCAGCATAGACAACAGTTAAAATATTTACATATATTTTTATCTCAAATGACAAAAAAAAAAATACTTTGTATTAGGTAAAATTTCAAACCCACAAAGTAAAATGAACCATCCCCATATACCCATCAACCATCCTAAAAGATTATCAACAATTCTGCTTGTCTTTCTTCAGTAACATTTGTTGGTTGTTTAAATAGCAGGCAGTTTCCCAAATCTGGTTTACCTTTTTCAAAATTCACAAAACCCAAGTGAGCTAGTCTATAGAGGCAGATTACTATAAAGCTAATAAAGCTTGTTTGCATGAGTACCTTCCAATATGTTCACGTGTATATATTTTTGTTAAATTTGCAAAAGTTAGATATTTCAACCATAATCAGTTAAGACGACTGTCTTTCCCTTTCAATTGTCCCTTAGTCATATTTTCTCCTCTGATTATAACCAGGGGGTGGCAGTGGGCATTTCTGAGATTTTGTTAAGGGATATATTTATTTTTGTGCTTTGCTATCTCTTCTACGTATAGTTATATTAATGGTGGCCATTCCAGTTTGCAGTGCCTTCTAGCAAAAATATGAATATGGTCAATTCAAAGAATATTTAAGAGGACTCACTCCATAGAAAATTTGAAATGCCCTGAAATCTTATAGCTCAGATATCAGAGCAACTTAATAGAGGTTTCCCCAAATTTGACAACAATCCTAAAACTTACATTGCTACTGAAGAGTTAAGAATTTGAAAGAAAACTCTGTAAAGTGTAAAATAAAAGCAACTTTTCATCCACTATGCTAGAGGACAGTCCAAATTATTTTTTTTCTATTGCAAAGTTGTCAAATGAAAAGTCAATCAACATGTATGCAACCCCCAAAAAGTAAGATAAAAGTATTATAGAGCTGTTAGTAAAAATATTATGTAATTCCCCCTACATTAGGTGATATTTGAGAAATTTGTTAACTTTTTTTTTTTTTTTTAAAGATTTTATTTATTTATTTGAGAGAGAGAGAATGAGAGACAGAGAGCACGAGAGGGAAGAGGGCAGAGGGAGAAGCAGACCCCCTGCTGAGCAGGGAGCCCGATGCGGGACTCGATCCCGGGACTCCAGGATCATGACCTGAGCCGAAGGCAGTCGCTTAACCAACTGAGCCACCCAGGCGCCCAGAAATTTGTTAACTTTTAAACATTATATCATTTTGGGGCATCTAGCTGGTTCAGTCGGTAGAGCACATGACTCTTGATCTCAAGCCCCCCGTTAGACATGGAGCCTACACAGAGTTGTAACTGATTGTGTATTCATAATTTTGTGTTTCTTTTCTTAAGGTGAGTTCTCCAAACACTATTAAGCCTTAGGTTCTACAAATCCTGGATCCATCCCTACGGTAGATAGTATTATTATCCCTGTTTAAATTAAAATTCAGAGAGGTCAGGTGACTTTCTGAAGGCCACACATTTATCAAGATGTAGAGCAGGCTTTAAAACCAGACTTTCTGACCCTAAAACATATAATTTTGTATGTCACCTTGGCTAGGCTATGATACCAAGTTGTCTAGATGTTGCTGTGAAGGTCTTTTTTAGGTGAGATTAACATTTAAGCAGTAGATTTTCAGTAAAGCATATAACCCTCTATGATATGGGTGGGTCTCACCCAAGAGTTGAAGGCCTTAAGAGAAAGACTGAGGTCCTTTGAGTAAGGAGGAATTCTGCCTTCACACCACCTTTGAACTCAAGACTGCAGCATCAACTCTTCCCTGGGGCTGCAGCCTGCTAGCCTGTCTTGCAAATTTTGGACTCACCAGTCCTTACAGCTCTATGTGCCAATTCCTTCAATGTCTCTTTATAAACATCCTATTGGTTCTGTTTCTCTGGAGAACCATGACTAGTGCAATAAGAAATACAAAGGACTCTGGGACTACATCAAAATAAAAAGCTTTGGCACAGTGAAGGAAACCATCAGCAAAACAAAAAGGCAACCTACTGAATAAGAGAAGATATTTGCAAATGACCTATCTGATAAAGGGTTAATATCCAAAATATTTAAAGAACTTATACAACTCAACACCAAAAACCCCCCAAACAATCCAATTCAAAAAATTGGCAGAAGACCTGCATAGACATTTTTCCAAAGAGGACATACTGATAGCTAACAGACACATGAACAGATGTTCAACATCATTAATCATCAGGGAAATGCAAATCAAAGCCACAGTGAGACATCACCTGACACCTGTCAGAATGGCTAAAATCAAAAACACAGGACAAATAAGTGTTGACAAGGATTAGAGAAAAGGGAACCCTCATACACTATTGGTGGGAAGGTAAATTGGTACAGCCACTGTGGAAAACAGTATGGAGTTTCCTCAAAAAAATAAAAAATAGAAATACCATATGATCCAACAATCCCACTACTGGGTATTTACCTGAAGAAAACAAAAACAGTAATTTGAAAAGATATACGCACCCCTATGTTTATTAAGGCATTATTTGCAATAGCCAAGATATGGAAGCACCCTAAGAGTCCATCAATAGACGAATGGATAAGGAAGATGTAGTGTGTACACACACACACACACACAGACATTTTGGAATATTTCTCAGCCGTAAAAGGACAAGATTATGCCATTTGTGGCAACATGGATGGACCTAGAGAATATTATACTAAGTGAAATAAGTCAGGCTGAGAAAGACAAATACCATATGATTTCTCTCATATGTGGAATCTAAAAAACAAAAACAAAGGAATAAACAAAAGCAGAATCATACCTGTAAATACAGAGAACAAACTGATGGTTGCCAGAAAGGTTAGGGTGAGGGATGGGCAAAATGGGTAAAAGGGCTTGGGAGATACAGGCTTCCAGTTATGGAATGAATAAGTCATGGAAATAAAAGGCACAACAAAAGGAATACAGTCAATGGTATTATAATAGGGTTGTATGGTAACAGATGGTAGCTACACTTAGGGTGAGCATAGCATAATATATAAACTTGTTGAATCACTATATTGTACACCTGAAACTAATGTAACATTTTGTCTCAAATTAAAAAACTAATAAAAAAGTTCTTCAAAAAAATACAAAGAACCATATGTTAGCGTTGACTCTCTAATAGTTACTAATCATAAAATCTTGGCAATTCATTTAACCACTTTAGGTTTTAGTCTCATTATCTCCAAAGTAAGGAAATAATTTTAGACCAGGATTTCTTAATTTTGGGTTAGGTAATACTTTGTGGTAGGGGGGACTATCCTGAGCCCTGTAGGATGTTTAGCAACATCTGTGGCTCTGTCCACTAGATGCCAGTAGTTTACCCAGTTGTGACAACCATATATCTCTCCAGACATTTTCAAATATCCCCTAGTCGAGAGGCAAGGGACAAAAGTTCCTCCCATCCTATTTGAGCACTGCTCTACTAGGTCATCTTTAAGTTATAATATATGTATATGTAATATTACTGTAGAGACTAAACTGGCTGAGGCAGCTTTGGAAACTTCAGGAGAAAGCTGTTTGACCATTTAGTGGGATATTACAGAGGTGATATTTTAATATTCTATAATTCTTATAAATAAAGTTTTCTTTAGTTTCTATAAGAAAGAAGCAAACAATGGAGAAAAGCCAAAAAGATTGACAACATGAAGCTCTTGGCAGTGAGCTGCAGGCAACTTGAGGAGAGTCACAGGAATGAGAGAGAATAGATACAAGGGGAGGGGGGGAGGATGGAATTTAGCGCTTATCCTCTCAGAAACGAATCTTAGCCGGGAAATGATTGTTGTTACAAATCCAAGCCACCAGCGGCAACCTCGCGCTCAGCACTGGGTGGAGGGTGCAGTCTACCACAGGGTCCACAAGGTGGGGGTTGCTAGGCTTCGTGCAGGCATGCATGGGAATTTGTCAAAGTCTACATGATTTTGCAGTGCATAATACCTTGCTAATTGTCATGCAAAGAAAGTTATTTTTCCAAAGAATACTTTTTGGGGTGGAGCAAGGAGGGAGTATGATTTGCCTGAGTATGTGTAGTCATCTTCAGGCTTCTGTTAGATGACCAAAAAGAGAAAAACAGCAGCATTCCACTAGATGGTGCTATATCTGACTAATTCATGAAGCGTGGCTAAATTAGGTTGGATGTGACCCTGTCTTTCCCAGCATATTTTCTCAGTCCTTTTGAAATAATTTGGATTTAGCTATACTTCAAATGAAGATACTTGCCAATTAAGAAAATTTTTCCATTCTAGTGTTAATCTCCACTTCTGATTCTATGCACATTTCTATTCAAAGCAACTTGTCAACAAAGCGAGGCTCAGGCCCAGAAAGCACCAGAATATATTGTGTTCTTAGCAAAAGATTTGTTCCTTTTTTCTATTTGAATTAATGCCGTAGTCAGGTGATTAATAACACTACTACTGGGTTGCAAGTATAAGCAAAACCCATATAAAACTCTTAACTTTAATGTCTTCAACGCTCTACTGACTAATAGAGATGAGTTTTGTGCTTACCCTTGGCATTCTGAGGTATTAAAAAGGCAGAAGGTGGGATATTAAAATACTTTGCAGAGCTCTGAAATACAATAAAGTGCTCCAAAGGGTAGCCCTATATAGCAGACCCTTGGAGCTCTGGTTACATGGCATTTAGCAAGGGAACTTGGCTATTATACATCTGGATGACTGGGCAGCTTCGTATCAAAATGAGCGGTTCTAGGGGTGCCTGGGTGGCTCAGTCGTTAAGCGTCTGCCTTTGGCTCAGGTCATGATCCCAGAGTCCTGGGATCGAGCCCCGCATCCGGCTCTCTGATCAGCGGGAAGCCTGCTTCTCCCTCTCCCACTCCCCCTGCTTGTGTTCCTTCTCTCACTGTTGTCTCTGTCAAATAAATAAATAAAATCTTTAAAAAAAATAAAAAAATAAAAAAAATGAGCGGTTCTAACGGCTCATTTAAGCAATTATCTCCTAACTGGGAAGTTGTGAGATTCACAATCTACTAAACTTTTTAATCACTTGGGGAGAAAAAGGACACAAATATCATATCTTTTATAAATATGCAAGTTGGTCTACCAGTATGGATGAGCCAAGGGAAAGACCCCCCACCCTGCAGTTGCTATAAACGGTTTTTTTGTTTGTTTTACTATTGTTGACCCTCATCAGAGCTAGGCTTAGTTATATAGCAAAATTGTAAGCCACCCTTAAGGGTGCTGGGGGTGGTAGTCAGCAATGGGTAGAGGGTGGGTGGAGGGAATTACTGCATTACCCACAGCTCCAATCCTACTTAAAGCACTGTCAGAACATAAAGACAAATAAGATGGTCTCAAAGGTGGCTAGAGTTAGGCAGAGAACAAGTAAATTGAAAGTCAAAGATAAAAGTAAACAAAATGGAAGAAAAACCTGTCCTCATGTATTTACCATATACCTCTATTAATCAAAAAATATTAAAAACACAATAATACATTTTTTCACATATTTTCCATCAAAATAATGGAGAGGAAGCATGAGCACAAGTGAACCAGCCAGCACATTGGGTTGCTAAAGCAAGCATAAAATTCCACTTAAAGGGCAGGGCCTGACTATAAAGTGTATTTCCTTCAAAACTCACTAGAAGCAATTATTTTTCTTTGTATAATAGAAACATCTTGGTAAAAATCCTTTTCAAACCAATTCAAACTATAACAACTGATTTAAAGATTTAAAGACAGTGAGAAGCAGGAGGGAGAATGGCGGAGGGGACCCCGCCAGTGGTTGGTATTTCCAGCCAGCGGTTGGTGCCAAAAACAAATGACTGTTTAGAATTGTAAGTTCAGTCCCATTGATGTACCTCAGAGATTTCCCTAGGATCTGTATCTCCCCTGTTCTAGAGAAACACTTCCTAAATTATCAAGTGTGCCTGCTTTGGCTCCTTTCTACTCCCACCCACAAGTTAACATACATTCTGTGAAGAAAAAAAAAAGTTCCTCAGTAAAACACATTCGAAAAACATTACATACTCTATAACCTTCTTAGAGATTTCTGGTGCACTTGGGCATATGAAAGAGTATAAAATACTCTGAGAGGTTCTGGAAAAGGAAAATCTCTATTTGAATTTAGCATTCCCAAATTTAAATCCTCTTCCCCATCCTCACCTCCACGCCCACGAATATCTATTAGCATTTCTTGGGCCACTGGCATTCTCTAATAGAATGTTCACAAAATGCTATTCCACAGATAAAAGTATTACATCCTCTTGCCACACGGAAAGGATTGTGAGGATTGAGAGGACTTACCGAAAGGATCTACTTAATGTCCTGAGAGTTCAGATTTTTGCTTAAATTTGGCTTCTTGGTACAGTTGTTTAGCTTTTGCCCTATCATTCTCCTAATTGAAACATCATCTGTGTTGGGAAATAACTGTTTTGTGACTCCTGTAAAAAACAACAATAACACACAAAAACCCTTTTTGAGGTCTTTGCATCTTAAGGTATGAACTGAGATAAAACATTAAGCAATCCACAATGTAATTTTGTCTCCATTTTGCAAAAGGAGCCCTAACATCCATGAGAAATGGCATATTAAAATACAGAGAGCTCAGATTCAGTGATTCCCTAAATTTTTTGATGTTTGCAAAAAATTATTTGATATCTAGATTATTATAGTTGAGGAGATTCATTAACTTAAACACCGTAAGTAGGATTAAGGAGGGCATGTGATGTAATGAGAACTGGGTGTTACACACAAATGATGAATCACTGAACTCTACCTCTGAAACTAATAATATACTATATGTTAATTAATTGAATTTAAATAAAATAAAATAAAAATTAAAAAAACTCCATAAGTAGGAAATTAGCCCCTATTTTTCTAGATTAAAAGATAAGGGATCTAGAACCAAGATAAGAAAGAGAAAATAAGATATAAACTGTTACTGAAATTTTGTTTGAAAGGATTTTGAAATGCATTTTTCTGAAGTTATGAATTTTATGAATTCCAACATTTCAGTGAAATAAAATTTAGTTTTATTTTAGTAACTGCTTTAATGTAAATTTTTTTCTATAAAATTTACCATATTTAATAAGAGGTTTAGGCTCTCTTGAGATTTTTCTTTTACAGAAAAATAACTTAAACAACAAAAAGACCATGAAAGAATAACTTAACCTTGAATGGTAAAATAATTTCAAATTCATGTGACAATGTAATACAATCATATTATACCTATGATTTCTTGAACTTCATTCTGATTCATAGCTGGTTTTACGGCTTTGTCCCTCGAAGTAGAGGACTTCGCCCCCGTCAGGCTGTGTGTGGCCATGTACTCATTTGTGTAGAGTACTTGCATTAAATCATTAATAAACTTCTGAGGCTTGCTCTTGTTACAACGGGCAATCTGCCATTTTTCAATCTTGAACTAAAAAAATACAAAATAATAATTGAAACTGGAAAAAGAAAAGGAAAGTAGTACCTGGAGAAATATTTTACCAATTGAGTTAAGACACAACAGAAAACAAAATCAACATTCTTGGGGTGCCTGGGTGGCTCAGGTGTTAATCGGCTGCCTTCGGCTCAGGTCATGATCCCAGGGTCCTGGAATCGAGCCCCACATCGGGCTCTCTGCTCGGCAGGGAGCCTGCTTCTCCCTCTCCCACTCCCCCTGCTTGTGTTCCCTCTCTCGCTGTGTCTCTCTCTCTGTCGAATAAATAAATAAAATCTTTAAAAACAATAACAACAACAACAACAAAAAAAACAAAACAAAATCAACATTCTTTAAGGGGATGTATTTTATTTTTAATACATATTTTACATTTCAGGGGTTAGAGTTAAATGTTATCTTTGATATAATTCCTAATATTTATGAGGTATTTGTTCCAGAGTATATACAAGCTCTTGTCATGTGATCTGGATTGGATGGTTTAAGGATGAGTCCCATCCTCAACACCTCCTACTAAGTGCGGTAGGCAGAATAATGGCCCACTGAAGATATCCATATCCCTGGAACCTGTGGATATGTGACCTTATAGGGATGTGATCAAAGTTAAGTACCTTGAGATGGGGAGATTATCCTGGATTATTCAGGTGGGCCCAATTTTATCATAGGAACCCCTAAATGCAGAAGAGGGAGGCAGAAGAGTGGGCCAGAAAAAAGAGGCAGAAGAAGGAGGACAGATTGGAAGAGTGAGAGGGCTTTTGCCTCCGTGGCTGGCTTTGAAGGTGGTGGAATGGGCCATAAATCAAAGAATGTGGCTGCCTCCAGAAGTTGCCTCTAGACGTGGGTTGCCTCTACAGTCAGCAAGAAAATGAACTCAGTTCTACAACCACAAGAAACTGAATTCTACAATAACCTAAAGAAGCAGGAAACAGATTTTTCCATAGAGCCTCCAGAAAGGAATGCACCTGCTGACTCCTTGATTTTACCACACTTCTGACCTACAGAACTCCGAGATAATACATTTGTGTTATTACAAATCACTAAATTTGTGGTCATCTGTGACATAGCAAAAAGAAACTGATATACCAAGATTCAAATATTCTAAATGTTAGATTGTTAGTACTTAATTATTGCTCTGGAAGGCATATTTTCCAAAACTGATACCCAATTCTAATGAAACTCTTGTCTTTTCAGCTTCTGTTTCTTGAAGAGAAATTGGGGAAGTAAGAAAAGATTATATTCTTCCAGTATGCAGAAGCTTAAATTTACCTTCACTCAATGATATAATTTTGTAACCCTCAGTGCATAGTTATTCATCATTGATTTAAGAATTTTCTAGTTTTTTTTTTTTTTTAAAGATTTTATTAATTTATTTTGAAGATAGAGACACAGCGAGAGAGGGAACACAAGCAGGGGGAGTGGCAGAGGGAGAAGCAGGCTTCCCGCCAAGCAGGGAGCCCGATGCGGGGCTTGATCCCAGGACCCTGGGATCATGACCTGAGCCGAAGGCAGACGCTTAACGACTGAGCCACCCAGGCGCCCCAAGAATTTTCTAGTTTAATAATTTCATCATTGACCACAATTTGACTTTAGTTTTCTCAACTGGATATTTGTGAAACAAACATTTTTTTGATTTATTGTTAAAAAATTGTTTTATGTAATTGCAATGTTATGGTCATGACCAAAATTTACCTAAAGTTACCTGATAAAACAAGGATCATTTTGTAGTCTTTTTAAAAAAAAATTTTATTTTTAAGTAATCTCTACACCCAGTGTGGGGCTTGAACTCACAACCCTTAGATCAAAGTCGCATGTTCCACCGACTGAGCCAGCCAGGTGCCCCATCATTTTGTAGTCTTATTTTAATTTTTGTATTTACTGTATCCCAGAGAAAGATAGGGCAGGCATTCCAACTGACCTGTTTCTCATCAGTATGATGCTCTTCTTCAGCTTTCAAGGAAATCGGTGAACTGGAATTAGAGTTAGAATTACTGCACGTAGAGGCAAAAGAATCTGGTGAGGAGTTGTTTGTTGCTCTCCAGAGGGTGGATGCAGATGTGGACATGGTTCCTCCACCCTTAAGCAGGGCCTCTGCCATACCAACCAATTCTTCAAACTGGGTGACTGCTTGTGGTAACACTAAAATGGCAAGAAAAAGTAACACTTTACAAATATTTTTAATAACAGGGGCATGTATTCCTATTTTTTATTGTGTATATATACATATCATATTGCATATATAGAGTGGAGCAAATTATTAACATTTACTACTTTTGGAAAATAAACATGGTAAGAAGAGTGGTTGGGATATATTTACTTTTTATTATTTAATTTAATAATGGCTTAATAATAAATCAATTAAAAAGCATTTGGTTGTTGCATTTAAATGTATATGTATTACTTCATAACTAAAATGAATGGTTTAAAGAGTTGATTCTTTTTTCTAATTGCTAATAGTATTATTTGAAGGTTTTTAATCTCATTAGGAGACATTGTTGATTCTATCATCAATCACCTTCCAGATGCTCCTATCAGGCCAGTTTAAATGACCATTAAAACAAACCATTTCCATTTAAATTTATTAAAGTAAATTTTCAATGACCTTTGTGTGTGGTTTTCCATGGAGTCAAATTTCATAAATTAATAAAAATTCATTGCCACGATTCAAAACTATGTTTTCACATATTAAGGATGAATTTTGGTAATCAGCTGAATGTTCTCTTTGTTCCTCTTCTTTTTATTTAAGATCTTATTTATTTATTTGACACAGAGAGAGAGAGCGCATGAAGGAGGGAGAGGGGCAGAGGGAGAGGGAGAAGCAGACTCCCTGCTGAGCAGGGATCCCAGGACCTGAGTCAAAGACAGATGCTTAACTGACTGAGCCACCCAGGTGCCCGCTTTGTTCCTTTTTTAATGGAAACTTACACATTCAAAGGTTCATGCCTCCATATAAAATGGTCTTCTCTATTTACAGTTATATCTAGTTTGTTTCCTAAGGACAAATAACATTTTGTTGGAGTTCGAAGACACTTTGAACCCTCTCTGATTCAACTCCTCACTCTATGGTTAAGGGTACTGGCTGCTGGAGAAGTAACAAGCTGAAACGTTTTTCTTAAGCATATTACTAAGCTATAATCTTTGGACTAATATTTGATGTGAGAGCTGAAAATCAGTAGCTAAAGGGAGTTGAGTTTGACAAAATGATATACCCAGCTAATGCACACCCAACAAGATATAGAACATCTCTATGCTCCCAGAAAGTTGCCTCATGCCCCTTCCAAGTCAATCCCTGGACTCACTTTAGAGGCAACCACTGATGTGACCTCTTTAGCCAGAGAAAAGTTTTGCTTGTTCTAGAATTACATATAAATGGGTTCAAATGGTATATTCTGGGTTTTTTTGGTCTGACTTTTTTTTTTGCTATGGATAATGCTTTCAGATTCATTCATGTTGTCATATGTATCTGTTATTCATTCTTTTTTGTTGCTGACTAATATTTCATTATATGGATACTCCACAATTAAAGTTTCATTCACCTGTTGATGGGTTATTTTCCAGTTGAAAACATGACTTTAATGGTTCCCTAATATTCTAAGGTATTGATGTTTTATAATTTATTTAAATGTTTTCTTTTTTTCAAATTTAGGTTGCTTCCAATTTTTCTTTTTTATTTATTTGTTTGAGAGAGAGGGAGAGAGAGCAGAGCAGGGAGGGGCAGAGGGAGAAGAGAGAGAATTTTAAGCAAACTCCATGCTGAGCACAGAGATGACTTAGGGCTCCATCCACAGATCCTGAGATCATAACCTGAGCCGAAACCAAGAGTGGGTCGTTTAACTTACTGCGCCACCCAGGCACCCCGCTTCCAATTTTTCTTTATTACAAACAAAACTCGTATGAACTGTCTAGCACATGCATCTTCGTATGTATCTCTGATCACAGTGCTCCAAATTCCTGAAAGCATAATAACAGGGTCAAAGGTATAAATGTTTTCTGACCTCAACTAATACTGCTGAATTGCTCTCCAGAAAGATTCTTCCAACTTACATGGCCACCAGCAATGTAAGAAGTCAGCCTTTTCTCTACACTATCAACAGGTGTTAGTCATTAATAATAATCTTCACTACTTTGATAGGTTGACATCTTAGTAAAATTTAAATTGCAATTATTTTATTCTTGTGAAGTTAAATATATACTTATTTATTGACTATTCGAGCTTCTATGAATTATCTGTTAGACCACAGAATATTAACAGTTTATTTTTTAAAGTAATCTCTATACCCAATGTGGGGCTTGGACTCATGACCCCAAGATCAAGAGTTGTATGCTCTACCAACTGCCAGCCAGGTGCCCCTAGTATTTTTTCTATTTTTAATAACTTGGATAGTTTTTGTAAAGTGTGCCTAGTGTATTATAAGCACAATGTGTTAAATATTGTTATTTACTCCCTTACATATTATTTTAAAACTTTTTTTTTTAAAGATTTTTATTTATTTATTTGACAGAGAGAGACACAGCGAAAGAGGGAACACAAGCAGGGGGAGAGGGAGAGGGAGAAGCAGACTCCCCGCTGAGCAGGGAGCCCGATGCGGGGCTCGATCCCAGGACTCTGGGATCATGACCTGAGCTGAAGGCAGACGCTTAACGACTGAGCCACCCAGGTGTCCCTATTTTAAAACTTTTATTTGCCATAAGTTGCAAGTATTTTTCTTAGAGTTTTTTTTTTTCTTTTTTTAAAAGATTTTATTTATTTATTTCACAAAGACACAGCGAGAGAAGGAACACAAGCAGGGGGAGTGGAAGAGGGAGAAGCAGGCTTCTCGCTGAGCGGGGAGCCCGCCGCGGGGCTCGAACTCAGGACCCTGGGACCATGACCCCAGCCGAAGGCAGACGCTTAAAGACTGAGCCACCCAGGTGCCCCGAGTTTTTATCTTTTAATTTCACAATATTTTGAAAGCATACACACATTTTTAGTTTTTATTTTAAAGTAGCAGTCTTTTCTTTAGCTTATTATTCATCTATTTTATGCTTAGAAAGTCATTCACCATTCAGATCAGTAAAATACTCAGTCATATATTTTGTATAGTTCAAATATCTTTTTACAAGTGAGATTTTTTCTGCCTGGATATATTTTTTTTAACTTCTAATAGATAATTTTAAACACAAACAAAAATTGTAAGCTCCCATCTATCCATCCCCCAGTTTCAACTCACAGCCAGTCTTGTTCCATTGATACCCCTGTCCGTTTTCTCCCCAACCACAAGAATACTTCAAGCAAATCACAGGCAGCATCTCATTTTATCTGTAAATATTTCTATATGTATCTCTAAAGGTAAGAAATTTAAAAAATATAAACATAACAATATTGTGACAGCCAGAAAGCCTTATCAGTAATTCTTCATTATCATTAGAAAACCTAGTAAATGTCCAAATTTCTCTGATTTTCTCATTGTTGTTGTTTTTACTTTATTTAATCAGGATCCAAATAAGGTCCACACGTTACAAGTAGTTGCTTCTCTCAGGGCGCCTGGGTGGCTCAGTCGTTGGGCGTCTGCCTTCGGCTCAGGTCATGATCCCAGGGTCCTGGGATCGACCCCCACCTCGGGCTCCCTGCTCAGCGGGAAGCCTGCTTCTCCCTCTGCCACTCCCCCTGCTTGTGTTCCCTCTCTTGCTGTCTCTCTCTCTGTCAAATAAGTAAAAAATCTTAAAAACAAAAACAAAAAACTAGTTGCTGTCTCTTTTAAAAACTATAGGTTTTTTCTCTCTCTCTTAGTTTTTTCCTTGGAATTTATTAATTGAAGAAACTGGGTTATTTGTTTTACAGGGTTTCCCACAGTGGGATTTTGCTGATTGTATCCATGACGTACTGTTTAACATATTATTCTGTTCCCTAAATTTGCCCTAAACTGGTCATCAGATCTAAAGTCTTGATTAGATTTAGGTAGTGTTTTAAAATTCTATCAGGTAGCATTGAATGCTGGTTAGCTTTTTTTGTGATATTAGTCATTACTGATGATCACCACTTAGATTCATTACATCATGAGGAGTTGCAAAATGGTGATATTCTAATACTTTTCTTCTTCGTTTATTAGCTAGAATTCTTGTACAAAGGGAAACTTCCTCCCATCAACTATTTGGTTACACTTAGGTTTATTTCCTATAATAATGACAGGATAAATACTTGTTTTTTAATCTGTATTCGCCAGTTTTCAGATGACCATTAAGTTTTTTCTTTTTTGAATACAATTATGAACTCATGCATTTATTTTTATTTTTATTTTTTTTTAAAGATTTTATTTATTTGACAGAGAGAGAGAGACAGAGAGAGACACAGTGAGAGAGGAAACAGGGAGCTGAGCAGGGAGCCCGATGCGGGGCTCCATCCCAGGACCCTGGGATCATGACCTGAGCCGAAGGCAGACGCTTAACGACTGAGCCACCCAGGCACCCCTAAACTCATGCATTTAAATATATATATGATAACCAGCTGTGGTTATCATTAGTATTTTTATTGGAATTCCACTCAAAGTATTAGTTATTTGGGGATGAATTGGCATCTTTCTCCACTGAGTTTTTTATTTTTCATCATTGATCACATACATTTCTTGTTAGGGTTATTAGTCGGTATTTTATAGTTGTTTGTAATTAATGTGACTAAATTCTGTTTTTTTTTTTCTAAGAAAATAACTGGAAATTTCTGATCTATAAGGAAATTACTGATTTAAAAAAATAGTAGCTGCTAGATTTGGGGCACCTATTATATAATATTCATTTATCAGTTTTGAAATAAAATAAAGCTTATAATGAATAACAGTAGTTTTCTGCCCTATCACTCTATCAGAGGTGTAAAATCTCTTTTCAGAATATTTGGATATATCATGTCATCTGTCAATTTCATATTTTTCTCGGAGCTGTCTCCCCTGGAGCCCTCCCTACTCCTCCACAATCTGGGCTATCTGCTTCTAGGCTACTGTATACTTTTCATCCTGGAGCTTCCCTTCACTATCATTCGATGACTCCTCCTTATCTCTCTCCTGAATTGGACCACCTGTTCTCTGGATGTCATGTTTTTATTTTTCTAGATTTACTCTCTCATTTGGGAGGAGTTTTTCCTCCATTAACCTTTGAAAAAGAAATCATAGGAAGTACATTAATGAGACGTTGTATGAGAGTATTACCAGTCGTCACATTTGGTTGATAATTTCACTCGGGTATAGAAGTCTAGATTTACATTCCCTTCAGAATCTGGAAGGCATTGCTTAATTATCTTGGAATTTCCAGTGTTGCTGGTGAAAAATCCAATGCCATTCTGATTCCGAATCTGTAGCAGGGGGCTTATTCTCTCTGAAAGCTTTTGGATCTTCCCTTTACTTCTGCTGTTCTGAAATTTCACAATGTTATGACTTGGACAAGTCTTTTTGCTTTTGCTGTTATCTTTTAATGTAAAAATTTGTGTCCTTCAGGTCTAGAAATTTATAGTATTAATTTTTTAAATAACTTCTCCCTCTTCTCTCTTGTATCTTTTAGGACCTCTTGTCTTTGGACATTCAACCTCTGGGACTAATTATTTTTCTTAATCTTTTCTATTTTCCTTTTCTTGGTCTTCTTACTCTGAAATCTATGAGATTTTCTTAACGTTAACTTCCAGACATGTTATTGAATTTCTAGGTTTCTCCCCTTTGTTCTTTGGATATTCCTCTCTTAAACAATCCTGTTCTTGTTTTGTGCAGATTTCTTCTGCTCCCTGAATTGTCTCTGTTTCCTTTGATCTTATTTTTCTCTTTGTTCATTTTGATCTGTGTTCCATGTTAGAGGATTTCCTTAAATAATCACCATCCCTCAGCTTGCCTCGGTGTCCCTGAATTCATAGCTTTGGTCCAACCTCTTCTGAGAGAAAACCTCTATCTTCTACTGTGGTGAAGGGTAGTAGCTGCAGGCTACATAGGAAGAATTTGTGACTTTGTGGTCCCAAAAGGTCTTTATGTAGGTCTCTCAATGACTCTAGTTTCACACTACCAACACTATCATAATCCCTTTCACAGGTACAAATCCTAAACCATTTATAGTTCTGTGGTGTGATTTGGCTTCTTTCTTTTTAATTTCTCTACCTCTATCCACTCCTCACCCCCATCCCAGACACTGAGCTTTCAGATTCCTACAGAGTTAGTCAGTTACTACTCATCCATCTGTTTTTCACTTCCAAAATTTTATTGACATCTTTTATCTGCTGTAGTCTTCTTTCTAGTTTTCCTGACCTTGTGCTTTTATGCATTTTAAGTTTATTTTTAGCAGGATTTCAAGAAAGAAGGGAGAGTCACACATATTTCACTTAAGCTTTATGTCATACTTAAAGAAACCTGGGCAAAACTTAACTGATTTTTGATTCTTTACTGCAATCTCATTTGTTACAAGAGTTGAGTTTTTAGTTGATGCTTTCTTTTTCCTAGGTATATATTCATTCTCTAAAAATAACAACTTAATACCTTCTATAAAATAGATATATCCCCTTTTTCCCTTTTATATCTTATGGTGTTGGTCAGTTGTGGTCCACAAGGCATGTTTCAAATGCTTAAAACATACGTGTATAACAGACACACATTTGCCATTCTGAATGTCTAAAATGGCATATATATTCTGCCATTTTTCCTCAGTTAGTAGGCTTTATAAACTGAAAAAGAGCCCTGATTCTTAGTTCAAAGAGTTATTAAGAGCATTACTGAGGAAAAGATAAATAACCATTTTGCAGTCTTCCCTCAGACCCTTTCTTATTTGGATTATACATAAAATTTCAACTTTCTGTTATCTTCCTACTTCCCAACTGTAGCTTCACAAGGAGGTCTCCTTTGATCATGTTATTTAGGATTGTATTTAAGATCGTGTTTTTATGATCTCCTTCAAATCCCAATCCTCTTTTACTGTCCTTATTTTTTCCATAGTACTATCAGCTAACATATTATATAATTTACTCAATTATTATGTATTGTAGTTTGTGACTGTCTTGCCCCACTAGAATGTAGGCTCCATGAGAGCAAGGATCTTTGTTTTATTTGCTGGATTTTCCTAGGTACTTAGAGCAGTGCCTAATATATTGTAGGACTTTATATATATTACTGAATGAGTAAATGCATGCAAGAATACCACAGCAGCAGTAGGTAGTTCCTGACTTTTCCTGTTGCCTGAAGTCCAGCCAATAGCCAACTCTACAACTTGGTTTCTGGAGGTACACTTGTGTGTGTGTATGGAGGGGGTAGACAATATTAAATATATAATAGATTATATAGGGAGTTGTAAGTGCCAAAGAGGAAATGAAGCAGGGGAGGATAAAAAATGTTGCAGAGAGTTTGAAATTTTATTTTTATTTTTTTAAGATTTTATTTATTCATTTGAGAGAGAGAAACAGAGAGAGCACAAGCAGGGGGAGAGGTGGAGGGAGAAGCAGACTTGCTGCTGAGCTGGGAGCCTGACGTGGGGCTTGATCCCAGGATCTGGAGATCATGACCTGACCTGAAGGCAAATGCCCAACCATCTGAGCCACCCAGGCACCCTGAGAGGTTGAAATTTTAGATTGAGGAAGGAGTTTAGGGAAAAGATCAATTTAGAGTAAGGTCTTGAAGTGAGTGTACTTATTTGAAGTAAGTAAGTGGATATCTGGGGGAAGAACATTCCAGCCTGAGGAAATGACCAGTACAAAGGTACTGAAGTAAGATCATGTCTGATGTCTTCAAAGAAAATACAAGTGGCTCAGTGTGGCTGGATCACAGAGAAGGAGGGGAGAGTAGTAGAAAATAAAGCCAAGAGAGATAAGTAGAAAGGAAATAGCCAGATTGTGTACGGACTAAAGATCATAAAAAATGACTTCCGTTTTCCCCTGAGTGAGGTGGAAATGCACTTAAGGGTTTTGAAGAGAGAAGTGACATGAACTGACTTATGTTTTTTTTTTTTTTTTTAAAGATTTTATTTATTTATTTGACAGAGAGAGACACAGCGAGAGAGGGAACACAAGCAGGGGGAGTGGGAGAGGGAGAAGCAGGCTTCCCGCGGAGCAGGGAGCCCGATGCGGGGCTCGATCCCAGGACCCTGGGATCATGACCTGAGCCGAAGGCAGACGCTTAACGACTGAGCCACCCAGGCGCCCCTGAACTGACTTATGTTTAACAAGTATTCTTGCAACTGTGCTGAGCATAGACTAGAGAAAAGCAAGAGCAAAAATAGTGACACCAGCTAGGAATCCACCATAATAATCTACATGTGAGATAATGGTGGCTTGGACTAAAGTGGCAGTAGTAGGGATGGTAAAAAGGATTGTATCCCAGAAATGTTTTGAAGGTAAAGCCAGTAGGATTTGCCAATGGACTGAGTGTAAAATGTAAAAAAAATATAGAAATTGGTTTTTCGTTTGAGAAATTGGAACAATGAAGTTAGCATTAACCAAGATGAGCAAGAAAGAGAAAAACAGGTTGAGGGAGAAGGTCAGGAGTATGGTTTTGGGCATTTAGTCTGAGATACCTATCAGTCATGTCACATATACAGTTGGACAATGAGTCTGGAGTTAAAGGGAGAAGTCCAGGCCGGAGAATCATAGCTTATTGATGGATTTTAACATCATATAATTGGATATGATCACCTGTGGAGTGAATGTACATAGAAAGGAAAGAAGTTAAAGGACTGAGTTTGGGGCATCATCAGATATTTAGAGAGTAGGATAATAAAATAAATCAGCCATATGGATTTAGATAGAAAGAAAGATCAGCAGTGTAAGAGGAAAACTGGTAAATGTGATGTCCGAGAAGCTAAATGAGGAAACTTCCAGAGAAGGAGAGATAGCCAAACGTTTCAAATGTTGGTCACAGGGCAATTTGATGATCATTGAGAAATGGCTTTTGAGGGGCACCTGGGTGGCTCAGTTGGTTAAGTGTCTGCCTTGGGCTCAGGTCATGATCTCAGGGTCCTGGGATCAAGCCCCACATTGGGCTCTCTGTTTCTCCCTCTTACTCTCCCTTTGTGCTCTCTCTCTAAAAAAAAAGGCTTTTGAGATTAGCAATATGGAATGTTATGGGTTGAATTGTATCCCCTCAAAAAGATAAATTGGAGTCCTAACCCCTAGTACCTCCAAGTGAGAATTTATTTGCAAGTAGGGTCTTTAGAGATGTAATAAGTTTAACTGAAGTCATTAAGGTGGGCCCTGATCCAGTATGATTGGTGTCCTTATAAGAAGGGGGAAATTTAGACATGGTGAGAGATATGCACACAGGGAGAACACCACAGGGAGACAGGCGTTACATGGCCTCAAGTCAAGGAACAACCAGAAGCTGGGATAGAGGGCTTCCTTGGTGCCTTTAGTGGGAGCGTGATCCTGCTGACACCTTGATTTTGGAGTCCTAGCCTCCAGAAATGGGAGACAACACATTTCTGCTGTTTAAGCTATGAAATTTGTGGTACTTTGTTACCAGTAAATTTATATATGGGGGTTATTAGTGAACAAGAAAAAAGAAGTTACAATAGAATGATAAGGAAGTGGATCCAGATCTAATTGAAGTGGATCCAGAGAGAAAGGAGGGGAAAAATTGAACACAGTGTGTAGCTTCAAGTCATTTAGGGAGTTTTTCCTATAAAGGGGAGGAGAGAAATAGGGTGGAATGTGGAGAAGCAAATAGCCTGAAAGGGGTTTGGTTTTGTTTTTTAAATGCGAGAAATAATACTAAGTCCGATGCTAATGGAAATGATTCATTAGAGAAGGAAAACTTTATCTTGTGTTAGAGCCAGGAGAAGCTCTGGAGCTATGTCCTTAGATGAAAGAGGATGGCACCTGATGCATAGGTGGAGATACTGCCTTTGGCTAGACAAGAGGATAGGGCATCATGAATGTCAGGAGAGAGTGAAGCATAAAGCATGGGTGCAGGGCTAGGGCATCTGGCTGGCTCAGTTGGTAGAGCATGTGATTCTTGATCTTGAGGTCGTGAGTTCAAACCCCAAGTTGGATGTAGAGCTTACTTAAAAAACAAAAATACAAAAAAATAAAGCATTGGTGCAGGGGAGATGATAGTCTCTTTCATATCCTCCAATTTCTCAATGAAGTCAGAAGCAAAGTCATCAACTGAGAGTGAGGATATGGGAGGAGGTGTGAGAAGTTGGCAGAGAGAAAAAAATGAAATGGCAATTGGGAGTGTGGGAGGGAGAAGAAGCTTGTCATAGTGATTCTTTTCATATACCATTGAAACTCATTTGCTACTCACACTTAGAATTTTCTCACCTAAATGTATAACAGAAATTGGTGTAATAATTTTCTTTTTGGGTTTTATGTGTCAGGTTCTGGTGTTGATAAAAGCAGAAACAATAACAATAATAAATATCATTACTGAGCGCCTATCATGTGCTTTGGGTGAAGCATTTCTTCCAATGATCTCTTCTAATCTTCACAGGAGCAAGGACGTGATAAGTTGCCCCCTGGCCCCCATTTTGTAGATGGAAAGATTGCAGTTGGGGCTGGGGGTCCAGTAATGTGACTTGGCCCCAGCTGTATAGGCAGTAAGCAGAGCTGGGATTCAAACCAAGACCTGTCACTCAAAAATCAATACGTTTAACCAGCAATTTATGCTAACTTTATAAACTAGATTTTCATCTTATTCTAAGTCCTGGAACAGATTATATGAAAATGAGAATGATCTGTCCTTTGAAATCACAAAAACCTCACCAGAAAAAAAAAATTGGTTACAAAAATTCAATACTTAAAGTTGAAAAAAAAAAAAAGAGATAATGGCTTGGTGTTGGAATAAACATATTTTAGCTGTAACTGCTTCTACTTAAAACTATGAAGTCTTCAATGTGATAAATATTCTTAGGAAAGCATGTGAGTCATTACCACGAAATAGAAATCTAGCTCATCACCATGCTCTGTCTCCTATCATTTCTACCTCCACAATCATGTGGAACTGTCCTCTTTACTTCCATAGCCATTACCCTGGGCTAGGCTGTCATCATGTTAGTCTGGATGACTGCAATACTGTTGGAGAGTGGCCCTTCCCCGATTTCTTTCTTGTGTTATTTGTACTCATTTTGTACACAGCAGCCAGAGGGATTTATTTTCAAAATGGTCTGTGTATTTACTGTTTTACAACAGAATGCTTCCCAACACAAGACATGTTTGCCAAATATTCAGCAGCACAAAATAGTGCATGATGCTTAACTGCAAATGGAAAACATAATTTTTGAAAAATAAACACTTAAATACAATATAGGATCCTAAAAAAGACATTATACCAAGTGGTATTTAATTTTCATAAACTGATCTTTCTTCTTTATTAGTCTTCAGTGGAATGTGATTTTTTTCCCAGACTACTCTTCCCAACTCCAAAACTACACTTCAATATATAGGATCTTTAATTCCAATGGTTCTATAATGTATCATAACAGGTCTCATTTTCTAGCGCTTTCCTTAGCAGAGGGGAATGAGATAGCATATCATGAACATGATAACATATTTGTTCTGTCTTACTAATCTTTTCTCTCTGGGACCTACCACAGTGAGTAGCCCCTATTAAATGCTCAATAAATATCCATTGAATGTTATTAAATGAATACAACATTTGGTATTTTGTAGGAATAATAAAAAATTCTCTAAGCCATAAACTAAAGGCTTCAAGAAGAGTGCTTCTGTGTTTAGGTAATCACAGATTTCTTAAAATGTGATTTTTGATTTTTTTTTCTCTAAGTACTGATTTGCTTTTTCATTCTTGAGAGCTGATTTGCAATAATTTTCACTCATCATATATTTTTCCTTTTATCTAAAACTGTCAATTTTCTCTAAGTTTACCTTGAAGCATGACCAAAGACTGTCGAAGTCGGCTGTTTTCTTTCCGGGTGTTTGTTAGTTTTTGTTTCAGGCTTTTTATTTTTGTGCACAATTCCTCCTTTGACAATTCTGCTAAAGGCTCTTCATCCTCACTGGAGCTCTCACCAGGCAGAAAGGCATTTCCTGAATATGGGTCTCTCTAAAATACAAGGCAGGCACAACAAAAGAAGCTTCAAAGTGACTTTAATGGTTTATCCCATGTTCTGTATGCTGAAGGGACTTAATCAAACCTATGAACCCCTCATCTCCCGGGCATTTCCTGCTCTGGATGAAGAGTTGTCCTACCTAGTGAACTAGCCTCAGCTTTGTCTTCCCCCCTCCAGGGAAGCTCAGAAAAGGGAAGACATCAAAGTTTCATGCACACATCTGACACATAGCAGAAATCAGGATTCTGTCTAACTTCAGTGAAGAATATAAAGTAGAAAAATGGTATAACAGAGAAGAATCAACCAGACTGCCATTCAGATCTTTGTAACTCATCCCCACCCTCCATTTCTTCCCTAACTTTTCACTCACAGCCTCTCTGTTGAGACTGAGAAATCTGGGGTTTATTGCATCAGAGAAAAGAGAGAGATTCACCTAGAACAAAGCATTCATGCTTTCCTTTTCGTTTTAGAAATAATTTTTAAGGTCAATAGCAAGACAATAGTCTGAAAACATGCATTTGAGTTGCAAAACCCAGGCTGTGTTGAGACAGAAAAGGATTTACTCAAATTACTAAGCTTGTGTGTGTGTGTATGCATATATATATGTATATATACATATATATGTAAAATCAGAGCATAGAATGGAATTTATAAGATCCAAAGGCTGGAGTATAAAGTTTTTATTTTTAATTTTTATTTTATTTATTTTTTAAAAAGATTTTATTTATCCATTTGAGAGAGAGAGAGAGCACAAGTAGGGGGGAGGGGCAGAGGGAGAGGGAGAAGCACACTCCCTGTTGAGCAGGGAGTCCAATCCAGGGCTTGATTCCAGGACCCCGAGATCATGACCCAAGCCAAAGTTATACACTTAACCTACTGAGCCTCTCAGGCAGCCCTGGAGTATAAAGTTTTTTAAAAATAAACTTTAGAGTAGAAGAGATAATGTTATGACATAAAGAAAGTTTCTGTTGCACAGGAAGGGAAGAGACATTCTGGTGCCAGGAGAAGCCTGGAAAATAAGGAGTTGGGATGGCAGGAAATCAGATTTAAGTGTTTTTGCTCTTCCTGACCCCACTGTTTGGGGGGAAGGTAGATGGGCAGGGGCAAGGGTATATGATAGAAACATCCAGATAAATGAAGAACAATTCTAGAACAACAGGGTTGGCTCCTTGCTTCTCAGTGCATTAAAAACTCCCTAAAGAGGGATACCTGGGTGGCTTAGTCAGTTAAGCATCTGCCTTCGGCTCAGGTCATGATCCCAGGGTCCTGGGATTGAGTCCTGTATTGGGCTCCTTGCTCAGCAGGGAGCCTGTTTCTCCCTCTGCCTGCCACTTTCCCTGCTTGTGCCTGCTCTCTCTCTCTGACAAATAAATAAATTCTTTAAAAAACAAAAAACCCAACTCCTTAAAGAGGTCCCATGTCCAGCATTAACATCAGGGCAATATGGTGCCTCTCTGGATCATAAATCAGAAATGGCCAAAATTAATATCTAGATAGCTGGATAAGAGAAAGCAGCCAGACTCTCCAGAGTTCTTGAAAAGCAGTTAGAGAATCCAAATAGTCCCTGTGTCCTGGTCAGGAGACAGGTAAGTGCTGAGGAAACCGGTGAAATAGAAATAGTTTAGTGTGTAGACAGTGAGTCTACACAATGCCAGAACCTTGTAGAAGATGGCATTGGGCCCCACCCCTGCTGGCAAAGAGAGCCTCTGCAGACAACGGGGTTGAAGGAAGAAGAGGCCAAGACTCACTAGCAGAGCATAAGCAACACATATAAGAGATACTCCCTGAAGTGCTAGGCCCTGGGGAACAGGGGACACTGCACAGCAGAGCACTACAAGACCTCTTCTTCATAAGGCTGTTATTGTTAACAGCAAGAGAAGTAGCTGACTTTCCTAACACAGAGAAACAGACACAGAGAGTTAGACAAAATGAAGAGACAGAGAGGAATATGTCCCAAATGAAAGAACAGACCAAATCATAGCAAGAGACCTAAGCAAAACAGATATAAGTAATATGCCTGATAGATATTTTAAAGTAATGATCATAAAGATACTCACTGGACTTGAGAAAAGAGTGGAGGACATCAGTGAGACCTTTAACACAGACATAAAAAAAGAACCAATCCGAGATCAAGAACACAATAAATGAAATTTAAAATACACTTGATGGTTGGGGCACCTGGGTGGCTCAGTTAGTTAAGTGTCTGCCTTCGACTCAGTTCATAATGCCAGGGTCCTGGGATCAAGCCCCATGTCCGGCTTCCTGTTCAGTGGGGAGTCTGCTTTTCCCTCTCCTTCTGCCCTCCCCCTGCTCGTGTGCTCTCTCTCTCTCAAATAAATAAATAAATCTTTAAAAAAATACACTTGATGGAATAAATAGCAGACTAGGTGAAGCAGAGGAATTAATTAATGATCTGGAAGACAGAGTAATGGAAAGTAACCAAGCTGAGCTAAGGAGAGGAAAGAAAATTATGCAAATTGAGAATAATCTTAGGGAAATCAGTGACTCCATCAAGCATAATAACATTTTCATTATAGGGATCTCAGAAGAAGAAGAGAGAGAAAAGGGGGCAGAAAATTTATAAGAAGAAATAATAGCTGAAAACTTCCCTAATCTGGGGAAGGAAACAGATATCCATGTCCAGGAGGCACAGAGATCCACCCCCCCCCCCCCCCCCCCGCCCAATTCAACCCAAGGAAGTCCACACCAAGACAAGTAGTAATTAAAATGAGAAAAAGTAATGATAAAGAAAAATATTTCAAAGCAGCAAGAGAATAGAAGACAGTTACATACAAGGGAAACTCCATAACATTGTTAGTGGATTTTTCAGCAGAAACTTTGCAGGCCAGAAGGGAAGCGGCATGATATATTCAAAGTGCTGAAAGGGAAAAATCTGCAGCCAAGACTACTCTATCCAGCAAGGCTATCATTCAGAATAGAAGGAGAGGTAAAGAGTTTCTCAGAAAAAAAAAAAAAGGAATTTGTGACCACTAAAGCAGCTCTACAAGAAATATTAAAGAGGACTCTTTGAATGGAAAGGAAAGACCATAAATGAGAGTATGAAAAGTAAAAAATACAAAAGGAGTATAAGAAGTATTTTTGTATAAACCAGTCAAGGGTATTCATAAAATGAAAGGATGTAGAATATGACACCATATACCTAAAATGAGGGGAGAAGTGTAAAGCATGGTTTCAAAATTAAGCAATCATCAACCTAATATAGACTGTTCCATGCAGAAGGTGTTATATGCAAACCTAATGGTAACCACAAGTCAAAAACCAGGAAGATATGCAAAGAATAAAGAGAAAGGAATCCAAGTGTATCAGGCCAACAAACCATGAAAGAGGGCAACAGAAGAAAGGATCAGAGAAAACCTATAGAAACAACCACAAAACAAATAACAAAATGTCAATAAATACATATCTACAAATAATTACTTTGAATGTAAAGGAACTTTAAAAAAAATATTTTATTTATTTATTTGAGAGAGAGAGAGAGAGAGAGAGAGCATGAGCAAGGGGAAAGAGTAGAGGGAGAGGGAGAAGCAGACTCCCCACTGAGGAGGGAGCCTGATGTGGAACTCGATCCCAGGACCCTGTGATCATGACCTGAGCTGAAGGCAGATGCTTAATCAACTGAGCCACCAGGTGCCCCTTGAGTAGTCACTTTAGACCCAGAGATAGAGGCTGCATGTTGAGTAAGGTAGACCAGCAAGATAAGAGTGATCCTCAACATTGTGGAGCTGCCATAGTAAACCCCAACTGCCCTTGCTGTTATGTGAAAGGGAAGTAAACGTATTTGGGTCTTTGTTATAGCCTTTGAAACACACATCATAACTAATGTGGATTTTGGTATCCAGAGGCAAGATATCCAAAACCTGACATATGTTTGAATTACTTAGAGATCAGGTGGTGGGCCAAAAAAGCAAAGATATAACATTGAAAAGCTGCTGACTCTTGTTCGACCTTGGTGACATATTTGGTAAAACTGTCACCTGGAATACCTTGGAAGTCAGATCATGTGCTTACTGAGTCTGGAAAAAAGAAGGACGGTGTGTACCAGTGATTTCTTGTCAGTGACAGCCAGTTTGCAGAGATGGAAGGTTTTCTCCTTCCACCTACATTTAGATTGCAGCCTGTAATCTAAATTTACTGGTAATCAGTGGAAAAGCAATTTACCTTTACATCTAAATAGCAGGAGGTAAGACTGTGATCTCAAGGCTTTCTCAAGAGCTTCTCTTGATATCCATTGAGATCCATCCCAATGGTAAGCATCAACTTCAGTGTGTTACCTTCAAGCTTATTGTTTCACGTGGCCATTAGGTAACTGCCATAAGTTGGAGAGAAAAGAGGCTGAGCGCAGATGCCATAATAAAAGAGGAGAGTTTTGGGGGTGCCTGGGTGGCTCAGTCGTTAAGCATCTGCCTTTGGCTCAGGTTATGATCCCGGGGTCCTGGGATCGAGTCCCACACCGGGCTCCCTGCTCAGTGGGAAGCCTGCTTCTCCCTCTCACACTCCCCCTGCTTGTGTTCCCTCTCTAGCTGTCTCTCTCTGTCAAATAAATAAATAAAATCTTAAAAAAAAAAAAAAAAGAGGAGAGTTTCCAGGCTAATTTATGATGAATTAAGATCTCTGGCTTAGTTACTTGCCATGGAACCAAATAGAAATAAGTAGTTTGGAAAGCTATAAACTTTTTTTTTTTTTTTTTTAAAGGTTTTATTTATTTGACAGAGAGAGAGATAGCGAGAGCAGGAACACAAGCAGGGGGAGTGGGAGAGGGAGAAGCAGGCTTCCCGCCGAGCAGGGAGCCCGATGTGGGACTCGATCCCGGGACCCCGGGATCATGACCTGAGCCGAAGGCAGACGCTTAACGACTGAGCCACCCAGGCGCCCGAAAGCTATAAACTTTTTAAAGAAAACAAATTGCTAAAGAAATTACAACACTGGCCTGCAAGATCATGTGACTATTTTACTCCTCAAGGAACCACTGGGTCTCCCAAACCTGCACCATTAAATTGAAATAAGATGTCATTTTCTCCCGTCATTGCCAAAAAAATGAAATATGAATATCAATGCTAAGTGTTGGTAGGGAAATACAAATATAGGAGCCCCTCATGCCCTGCTTCTGGGCATATGGACTGATGTAGACATTCTGGAAAGCAGTCTTATAATATCTAGTCAAATGAACTAGAAACAAACATATAACTTATAAGCCACAAATCACCCTTCTAGGTGTTTATTCCAGAGAAAACCTCATTTGTTTCTTAAAAAGACAGGTACGAGAAGATTTATTTTTTCATTGTTTGTAGTAGCAAGATGCTATAGGAAATTTAGGTGTTAATCATTGGAGAAAAGGATAAGTAAAATCTGGTGCTATGCAGTAGTTAGATACAATGGATCAGACATATAATAGCAATGTAAGTAGATGTTAAAAACAGAGCTGATTGAAAAATCAGAAACAGATTGAGGTATATATCATGATACCAATGTACTACTAAATGATGTATCTATAAGGTTGTACAATGCAGTGTGATCTGTAAGAAGGAAAAGGTTGGAAACAAGCCATATCCATCATAGGAGACTGGCTAAATAAAGACTGGTACATAGACACAGTGGAATAATATGGAGCTGTAAAAAAGAGAAAGTTCTTTATATACTAGTGGAAAGATCTTAAAAAAATGTTAAGTCAAAAAGCAAAGTATAAAGCAGCATATCTGGTAAGTTACTTTTTTGTGTAAGAGAGGGGACAAAAATATCTATTTTAATATTTGCTTTATTTGAACAAAGAAACACTATAAGGATGAACAAGAAAGCAATAAATGTGGTTACCTATGGTGGGTGGGTGGGAGGTGGGAACAGGGTGGATGGGAGACAGGGATGTGAGGGAGAATTTTCACTGTTTACCTTAAAAAATATATATATATTTACATATTAATATATATATTTATATATATTAAAATATATACCTTTTGATTTTTTTTAACTCAGAAAAGCTTTATTTTTTATTTAGCTTTCTGACTCTGTTCTTGTGCCTTCAACACTTTAACAATCATTCTCTGCTCAATAAAGTACACTTAATCCTGTCATGCACACATTTAGCACACATGGAACCACCATGGGCCCTGCTGACATGTTTTTTTCATTTTAGAGAACCTCATAAGAACTTTAAAGATTTATTTATTTACTTGAGAGAGAGAGCATGCATGTGCGCGAGCTGGGGTAGGGGGAGGGCAGAAGGGGAGGGAGAGGGAATCTCAAGCAGGCTCCTCACTGAAGAAGGAGCCCGACTCAGGCTTGCTCTCAGGATTCTGAGATCATGACCTAAGCCAAAATCAAGAGTCAGACATTTAACCAATTGAGCCACCCAGGCACCCCTAGATCCTAGTAAGAACTTTAAGTCTCACAGCACAAACTCCTTAAAGATGGACTGAGAACACTCAACAAGCAAATTTTGCCAGTTTCCCAATCTTCTTGGTATAAAGGTAAACAGTTCCATTACCAGGGTTTTGGGAAAGCCTAGTTTTGCTAGGGGTGTATTGTATGATACCCTATGATAGTGTGTCAAATGCCGGACCATCCTGAATGCCTCTAGACACCATCCCTGGAAGATTAAAAAATATTTTAAACCATGAGAATGTATAGTATGTATTTAAAAAAATAAGAATACATGCACATAGCAAACTACATGTATTACAAAGACATACACAAATGTATGTATTACAAAGACACACAAGTAAAATGAAAACAGGATAAACACATTATTGGGTTGTCCAAATAAGAGGACAATGGGAGTGGGCAATTCAAATTAAAAAGGAATAAATCAATAAAAATAAGAAAGGAGCCCAGATCAAACCAGGATGAACATGGGCCACAAACTGGAGTTAAAAAAGAAAAGAAACAGTAAATCTTAAAGAAGAGGTATTTCAATTTCTTCAGTACTTTTTGAGAGGAAAAATAGTTTCTGACAAGTTTGCTGCTCTTTCATTTCCCAGAATATGAGGGAAAGTTTGAACAATGGCATAATTGGCCATACTCAAATAGAAGCAGGTAAAATGTCTTTTGAGTATGTTTCTAACTCAACTTGTTCAACGTTACAAAGAGAACATGAAATTTTATTCCCTTGGTTGAACAAAGAATTAAAGGGAACAATAAGTCAATAGAAGAAGGGAAAGTACTAAGTAAAAAATTAGGAAAAGGATTATGGAATTATGCTGGAGCTAGATAATAAAATCATATTAAGGTAACAGAACACCAACCTGTCCTTTATCCATGTCACTATTTGCATTCTCTGAGTCCATTGTCTCTGTTCTTTTCCTCTTTCCTTTTCTAAAAGCTTGGGTTTTGGTAATGTCATCTGTTTGCAAGATCTTCTGCATTTTCTCAAGTAGTTATCAAAGATTTTCTGAAATTGTAGGAAGAGGGAATGCCCATGTAGATGATGCTATTCTGAACGTAGCCCCCAAATTAATGTTTTTCCTTAAAAACAAAAACAAAAAAAGATACATAATGTATTTACAACTATATTTTTGTTTCATAACGGCAGTAGCCACTCAAGTAAAGTTCTTTTACTAAATGCTTTCTATCTTTCTCCTGCTGACCAATTTTGTACACATTTTCATTTGATTCAATATCTTTTTTTTTTTTTTAAGATTTTATTTATTTATTTGACAGAGAGAGACACAGGGAGAGAGGGAACACAAGCAGGGGGAGTGGGAGAGGGAGAAGCAGGCTCCCTGCTGAGCAAGGAGCCTGATGCGGGGCTTGATCCCAGGACCCTGGGATCATGACCTGAGCCGAAGGCAGATGCTTAACGACTGAGTCACCCAGGTGTCCCCATTTGATTCAATATCTTTCAATTTCATCATCATCATGAGGATGTCTTGTTTCCATGATGTGCCCGGTATGCAGTGATTTTATAAAATGAAATAGTGTGAAAATTTTTCATCTTCACAAGTTTTTTCCTGTCAGTCAGTTATAAGGAGTCTAAAAACCAACATAGAAACATAAATTTATGCAGACAGTATTTCACAGGACCAAAGTTATAAAAGGCATTAATAATAGTAGATCTCATCAGGATCAAAGTATTCCAAGGGAGATCAATAAAAATTGCTTAGAAGTTTGTTTTGTTTTTTCTGAAAACTCTATAGTTTTGAGGTGGAAGATTTTGCTTGGTGTAAATTTAAGAATTTACCATAAAGAATGGAAGAAAAATATACCTCAAAAGCAAAGATACATTTCATAAAAAATTTTAAAGGATAATCATTTTTCAAAACCTGAAAAGCAGATGATAATTCTTAGGTAGAACAGGGTTGAAATGATCAAATTTAATTTTTGTTATGCACAGATGGTGTAGTACATTTGGTCTTAGCATCCTTATTACTTGCACATATTGGTTTGTTTCTATGAAGACACATTTAATTATAAATATCTTTAAATACAGAAGGGGCTGAACTTAAAGGGACTTCAAGAAATATGTAGACTATTGAGCAGAAGGTAACGTATGCGCCTTACCAAAGTATACTAAATAATTCTTTTAGAAAATATGGCACTTTTACCTACTTTAAGAGAAGTCCTCATTCTTTACTCCAAACATGAAATAATATTTGGAATTGTCTTGCCAAAATTGCTTGTTGTAACTCTTTAAAAACTTACTTTGGGTTTTATTTATTTATTTATTTTTAAAGATTTATTTATTTGACAGAAGAGAGCACGAGAGAGCACAAGCAGGGGGAGCAGCAGAGGGAGAGGGAGAAGCAGGCTCCCTGCTGAGCAGGGAGCCCAATCCGGGACTCGATCCCAGGACCCTGAGATCATGACTTGAGCCGAAGGCAGACGCTTAACCGACTGAGCCACCCAGGCGTCCCTGGATTTTTAAAATATATGAATAATATTTCAGTTCATACATGGAATTGAACTGTCATATCTGACTCACAAATATCAGGGATTTTACCTAGCATCAAGCTTTATTAATAATTTTAATGATACAAGCAATCAAGAGGCACAGGTCAAGTAGGGAGAGGTTTAGGGCATCCTGCTGGCTTTGTAGGTCCCTCCTTCTCAGATCACATAGGTACTCTGTGGTCTAGAAGAAGTGAGGCCTCTAAATGAGGTTTGAGGGTCACCTCACACAGTGGGGAGTGTATAAGTTGTAACACATCTCCATTTTATATCTCCATTTTATACCTCAGAGTTGTATAGCTTGCATGACCTTTTCTAGGAAGTTATAAACCCATAGGTTCTAGGTATGTTTGCCTAAGCAATCCTAAATCAGGGATATATAATTTAGAACATTCCATAGATAAAAACTTCACTCCTAGCAAATATCATTAATCCATTTACCCAGAGCAAGGTCGACAAACAATTTCTATAAAGGTCGCATAGTAAACATTTTAGGCTTTGCAGGTCAAGAGGCAAAATTGAGGATATTATGTAATTCTTAAATACCAAAAAAGAAAATAAGTTTTTACAAAATTTTATTCATAAAATTGAAAATATACTATTAATAATTGAATACAACTTTTTGTAAGACAGTTCTACTAATGAGAATAGAATTAAAAAAAAACATCTTGTTTAATTGGGGTTCCAAGTTTTCCCCACCGTCAAAATACATTTCCAAGTATTCATTTGTTAATACTGACCTGCAATGAGATTATATGTATTCCATATTTGAAAATGTCTTTCACACCGTGCTTGCTTCAGCAGCACATATACTAAAATGTCTTTCACACCAACAGGTATTGCCATATATTGATAGTAATCCATGAGTTTATAATTTTCTTAATTGAGATAAAATTCACATAACATAAAATTCACCATTTTAACCATTTTAAGTATATGTTCACTGGTTTTTTAGTACATTCACAATATTGTACAATCATCACCAAGAAAGTTCATACCTCCCAATATAAGTTAATAATTTTAATTGAGAATATTCACCTCTTAGTAGACTTTATAGAATTCTATTAAATTTGTTTGATATTTGCCATTTTGTGTGCCATTCCATTGCTGCAATTAATTACTTCCAATTAAAGGTTAGATAGAAGCTCCTCATTGCCCAGTTAAATGTATTTTTTTAGATTTATTTATTTATTTTAGATAGAGAAAGAGAGAGAGGGAGTGCGGGAGAGGGGCAGAAGGAGAGAATCTTTAAATAGACTCCCTGCAGGGTGCAGAGCCCAGGAGGATGCTGGGCTCCACCTCATGACCCATGAGATCATGACCTGAGCTGAAACCAAGAGTGGGATGCTTAATGCACTGAGACATTCAGGTGCCCCTTAAATGTATTTTGGAATAGGAAAATTTTCTTTGTCTTTGCATTAAAGTCTGAAACACAATACTAGAACTGTAGCTTGAACTGGGGTACATCTGGTGCAAATTTGACTGGAGATGAACATCTCAATTCTTGTTATAACTTTTGGCATCAGGGGAAGTATATAAAGCAGCCTGAGACATTACTTATGAGTGACATATTAGTTGTTATTGAAATGACTTTACCTCGGTGTAATTTTTGCATATAAGTACTTGTTTTGTCTTGTAATTTTGTCTTGTAGTTTGTTAATGAATTCATTAAGAAACATTATCAAGTCTGTTACAAAAGGTAATTTCCATTAGCCATTCAGTGTTCCAAAAGCCACTCAGCATTCCATAGGAGTGGTTGAGGGCAGTTCCCATTCCCAGAAATTTCAGTCTTGGCCCTAAGCTCACACATTTGCAGTGAGACTTCACCACTGGTAGTTATGGAAATGTTGTATAGCAGGGCAAGTCAGAATACTCAACTTCTATTTCTGAAAAAATTCATGGAACTGATGATGGTCAAATCCACAAGAAAGAAGTTCACCATTGGCACTATTGCTTCAATAATGATAATGATATTTTCAGAAATTGCAAGGTGATCTTAAAATTTATATGGAAATGCAAGAGATCGACAATGGCCAAAACAATCTTGAAAAAGAAGGAATTTGGAATACTCACAATTCCCAATTTTAAATCTTACTACAAACCTATAGTAAGCAAAACAGTGTGGTACTGGCATAAGGATAGACATATAAATCATTAGAATAGAATTGAGAGTCCAGAAATAAGCCTTTACATTTATGATCAATTGATTTTTGACAAGTTTGCAAAGACAAGTAAGTGAGGAAAGAAGAGTCTTTGCAGCAAATGGTGCTGAAACAACTGAATATTCATATGCAAAAGAGCGAATCCTACTTCACAGTATATGCACAAATTAATTCAAAATTTACATTTAGATCATAGACCTAAATGTAAGAACTAAAACTATAAACCCTTAGAAGCAAACATAGGAGTAAATTTTATGATCTTGGGTTAGGCAATGATCTTATAAATATGACAACAAAAGTGTTATTCACAAGTTAGACTATCAAGAAAGTAAAAAAGGCAACCCACACAATGGAAGAAAATATTTGAAAATAAATCTCATAAGGGGCTTGTATACATGATATATAAAGAACTCTTACAATGCAATAATAAAAAGACAGCCCAGTTTTTTAAATGGACAAAGGATTTAAACAGGCATTATTTCAAAGAAGATACACAAATAGCCAATAATCACATGAAAAGATGCTTAATATCATTAATCATTACAGAAATGCTCATAAAAACTATGATGAGATGTCACTTCATACACACCAAGATGGCTATCAACCAAAAAGACAGAAAAAAACAAGTGTTGGTAAAGATGCGAGGACATTGGAACCCTTATACATTGCTGGTGGGATTTTATTTTATTTTATTTTATTTATTTTATTTTATTTTTTAAAGATTTTATTTATTTGACAGAGAGAGCACAAGCAAAGGGAGAGAGAGGGAGAAGCAGCCTCCCTGCTGAGCAAGGAGCCCGATGTGGGACTCGATCCCAGGACCTG